>NW_021703772.1:45991898-46264247 GCF_005190385.1 Monodon monoceros
CTTCCTTCCTTCCTTCCTTCCTTCCTTCCTTCCTTCCTTCCTTCCTTTCTTTCTTCTCCCATTTATTCTGAGCCATGTGGATGAAAGGCTCTTGGTGCTGCAGCCAGGAGTCAGTGCTGTGCGTCTGAGGTGGGAGAGCCAACCTCAGGACACTGGTCCACAAGAGAGCTCCCAGCTACATGTAACATCAAACGGTGAAAATCTCCCAGAGATCTCCATCTCAACACCAACACCCAGCTTCACTCAACGACCAGCAAGCTACAGTGCTGGACACCCTATGCCAAACAACTAGCAAGACAGGAACAAACCCCACCCATTAGCAGAGAGGCTGCCTAAAATCATAATAAGGCCACAGACACCCTAAAACACACCACCAGACGTGGACCTGCTCACCAGAAAGGCAAAATCCAGCCTCAACCACCAGAACACAGGCACTAGTCACCTCCACCAGGAAGCCTACACAACCCACTGAAACAACCTTAGCCACTGGGGACAGACAACAAAAACAGTGGGAACTACAAACCTGCAGCCTGCGAAAAGGAGACCCCAAACACAGTAAGATAAGCAAAATGAGAAGACAGAAAAACACACAGCAGATGAAGGACCAAGATAAAAACCCACCAGACCTAACAAATGAAGAGGAAATAGGCAGTCTACCTGAAAAAGAATTCAGAATAATGATAGTAAAAATGATCCAAAATCTTGGAAATAGAATAGAGAAAATGCAAGAAACATTTAACAAGGAACTAGAAGAACTAAAGATGAAACAAGTAACGATGAGCAACACAATAAATGAAATTAAAAATACTCTAGAAGGGATCAATAGCAGAATAACTAAGGCAGAAGAATGGATAAGTTACCTGGGAGATAAAATAGTGGAAATAACTACTGCAGTGCAGAATAAAGAAAAAAGAATGAAAAGAACTGAGGACAGTCTCAGCAACCTCTGGGACAACATTAAACGCACCAACATTCGAATTATAGGGGTTCCAGAAGAAGAAGAGAAAAAGAAAGGGACTGAGAAAATATTTGAAGAGATCATAGTTGAAAACTTCCCTAATATGGGAAAGGAAACAGTTAATCAAGTCCAAGAAGCACAGAGAGTCGCATACAGATTAAATCCAAGGAGAAACATGCCAAGACACATATTAATCAAACTGTCAAAAATTAAATACAAAGAAAACATATTAAAAGCAGCAAGGGAAAAACAACAAGTAACACACAAGGGAATCTCCATAAGGTTAACAGCTGATCTTTCAGCAGAAACTCTGCAAGCCAGAAGGGAGTGGCAGGACATATTCAAAGTGATGAAGGAGAAAAACCTACAACGAAGATTACGCTACCCAGCAAGGATCTCATTCAGATTTGATGGAGAAATGAAAATCTTTACAGACAAGCAAAAGCTGAGAGAGTTCAGTACCACCAAACCAGCTTTACAACAAATGCTAAAGGATCGTCTCTATGCAAGAAACACAAGAGAAGCAAAAGACCTACAATAACAAACCCAAAACAATTAAGAAAATGCGAATAGGAACATACATATTGATAATTACCTTAAATGTAAATGGATTAAATGCTCCCACCAAAAGACACAGACTGGTTGAATAGACACAAAAACAAGACCCATATATATGCTGTCTACAAGAGACCCACTTCAGACCTAGAGACACATACAGACTGAAAGTGAGGGGATGGAAAAAGATATTCCATGCAAATGGAAACCAAAAGAAAGCTGGAGTAGCAATTCTCATATCAGACAAAATAGACTTTAAAATAAAGACTGTTACAAGAGACAAAGAAGGACACTACATGATGATTGAGGGATCAATCCAAGAAGAAGATATAACAATTGTAAATATTTATACACCCAACATAGGAGCACCTCAACATATAAGGCAAATGCTAACAGCCATAAAAGGGGAAATTGACAGTAACAAAATCATAGTAGGGGACTTTAACACCCCACTTTCATCAATGGACAGATCAACCAAAATGAAAATAAATAAGGAAACACAAGCTTTAAATGACACATTAAACAAGGTGGACTTAATTGATATTTATAGGACATTCTACCCAAAAACAACAGAATACTCTTTCTTCTCATGTGCCCATGGAACATTCTACAGGATAGTTATCTTAGGTCACAAATCAAACCTCGGTAAATTTAAGAAAATTGAAATGGTATCAAGCATCTTTTCTGACCACAACGCTATGAGACTAGATATCAATTACAGGATAAGTCCTGTAAAAAATACAAACACACAGAGGCTAAACAATACACTATTTAATAACAAAGTGATCACTGAAGAAATCAAAGAGGAAATCAAAAAATACCTAGAAACAAATGACAATGGAGACATGACGGCCCAAAACCTATGGGATTCAGCAAAAGCTGTTCTAAGAGGGAAGTTTATAGCAATACAATCCTATCTTAAGAAACAGGAAACATCTCGAATAAACAACCTAACCTTGCACCTAAAGCAATTAGAGAAAGAAGAACTAAAAAACCCCAAAGTTACCAGAAGGAAAGAAATCATAAAGATCAGATCAGAAATAAATGCAAAAGAAATGAAGGAAACGATAGCAAAGATCAATAAAACTAAAAGCTGGTTCTTTGAGAAGATAAACTAAATTGATAAACCATTAGCCAGACTC
The DNA here is from genome assembly GCF_005190385.1 of Monodon monoceros. Taxonomy (NCBI): domain Eukaryota; kingdom Metazoa; phylum Chordata; class Mammalia; order Artiodactyla; family Monodontidae; genus Monodon; species Monodon monoceros. The sequence goes on from NW_021703772.1 coordinate 45,994,554, forward strand.
ATCAAGAAAAAAAGGGAGAGGCCTCAAATCAATAGAATTAGAAATGAAAAAGGAGAAGTAACAACTGACACTGCAGAAATACAAAAGATCATGAGAGATTACTACAAGCAACTCTATGCCAACAAAATGGACAACCTGGAAGAAATGGACAAATTCTTAGAAATACACAGGCTTCCAAGACTGAATCTGGAAGAAATAGAAAATATGAACAGACCAATCACAAGCACTGAAATTGAAACTGTGATTAAAAATCTTCCAACAAACAAAAGCCCAGGACCAGATGGCTTCACAGGAGAATTCTATCAAACATTTAGAGAAGAGCTAACACCTATCCTTCTCAAACTCTTCCAAAATATAGCAGAGGGAGGAACACTCCCAAACTCATTCTAAAAGGCCACCATCACCCTGATACCAAAACCAGACAAGGATGTCACAAAGAAAGAAAACTACAGGCCAATATCACTGATGAACATAGATGCAAAAATCCTCAACAAAATACTAGCAAACAGAATCCAACAGCACATTAAAAGGATCATACACCACGATCAAGTGGGGTTTATTCCAGGAATGCAAGGATTCTTCAATATACGCAAATCAATAAATGTGATACACCGGATTAACAAATTGAAGGAGAAAAACCATATGGTCATCTCAATAGATGCAGAGAAAGCTTTCGACAACATTCAACACCCATTTATGATAAAAACCCTCCAGAAAGTAGGCATAGAGGGAACTTTCCTCAACATAATAAAGGCCATATATGACAAACCCACAGCCAACATCATGCTCAGTGGTGAAAAACTGAAAGCATTTCCAGTAAGATCAGGAACAAGGCAAGGTTGCCCACTCTCACCACTCTTATTCAACATAGTTTTGGAAGTTTTAGCCACAGCAATCAGAGAAGAAAAGGAAATAAAAGGAATCCAAATCGGAAAAGAAGAAGTAAAGCTGTCACTGTTTGCAGATGACATGATACTATACATAGAGAATCCTAAAGATGCTACCAGAAAACTACTAGAGCTAATCAATGAATTTGGTAAAGTAGCAGGATACAAAATTAATGCACAGAAATCTCTGGCATTCCTATACAATAACGATGAAAATTCTGAAAGTGAAATCAAGAAAACACTCCCATTTACCATTGCAACAAAAAGAATAAAATATCTAGGAATAAACCTACATAAGGAGACAAAAGACCTGTATGCAGAAAATTATAAGACACTGATGAAAGTAATTAAAGATGATACAAATAGATGGAGAGATATACCATGTTCTTGGATGGGAAGAATCAACATTGTGAAAATGACTCTACTACGCAAAGCAATCTACAGATTCAATGCAATCCCTATCAAACTACCACTGGCATTTTTCACAGAACTAGAACAAAAAAAATTCACAATTTGTATGGAAACACAAAAGACCCCGAATAGCCAAAGCAATCTTGAGAACGAAAAATGGAGCTGGAGGAATCAGGCTCCCTGACTTCAGACTATACTACAAAGCTACAGTAATCAAGACTGTATGGTACTGGCACAAAAACAGAAAGATACATCAGTGGAACAGGATAGAAGGCCCAGAGATAAACCCATGCACATATGGTCACCTTATCTTTCATAAAGGAGGCAGGAATGTACAGTGGAGAAAGGACCGTATTTTCAATAAGTAGTGCTGGGAAAACTGGACAGATACATGTAAAAGTATGAGATTAGATCACTCCCTAACACCATACACAAAAATAAGCTCAAAGTGGATTAAAGACCTAAATGTAAGGCCAGAAACTATCAAACTCTTAGAGGAAAACACAGGCAGAACACTCTATGACATAAATCACTGCAAGATCCTTTTTGACCCACCTCCTAGAGAAATGGAAATAAAAACAAAAATAAACAAATGGGACCTAATGAAACTTCAAAGATTTTGCACAGCAAAGGAAACCATAAACAAGACCAAAAGACAACCTTCAGAATGGGAGAAAATATTTGCAAATGAAGCAACTGACAGAGGATTAATCTCCAAAATTTACAAGCAGCTCATGCAGCTCAATAACCAGAAAACAAACAACCCAATCCAAAAATGGGCAGAAGACCTAAATAGACATTTCTCCAAAGAAGATATACAGACTGCCAACAAACACATGAAAGAATGCTCAACGTCATTAATTATTAGAGAAATGCAAATCAAAACTACAATAAGATATCATCTCACACCGGTCAGAATGGCCATCATCAAAAAATCTAGAAACAATAAATGCTGGAGAAGGTGTGGAGAAAAGGGAACACTCTTGCACTGCTGGTGGGAATGTGAATTGGTACAGCCACTATGGAGAACAGTATGGAGGTTCCTTAAAAAACTATAAATAGAACTACCATATGACCCAGCAATCCCACTACTGGGCATATACCCTGAGAAAACCATAATTCAAAAAGAGTCATGTATCAAAATGTTCATTGCAGCTCTATTTACAATAGCCAGGAGATGGAAGCAACCTAAGTGTCCATCATCGTATGAATGGATAAAGAAGATGTGGCACATATATACAATGGAACATTACTCAGCCATAAAAAGAAATGAAATTGATTTATTTGTAGTGAGGTGGATGGACCTAGACCCTGTCATACAGAGTGAAGTAAGTCAGAAAGAGAAAGACAAATACCGTATGCTAACACATGTATATGGAATCTAAGAAAAAAAAATGTCATGAAGAACCTAGGGATAAGACAGGAATAAAGACACAGACCTACTAGAGAATGGACTTGAGGATATGGGGAGGGGGAAGGGTAAACTGTGACAAAGTGAGAGAGTGGCATGGACATATACACACTACCAAACGTAAAATAGGTAGCTAGTGGGAAGCAGCCGCATAGCACAGGGTGATCAACTCGGTGCTTTGTTACCACCTAGAGGGGTGGGATAGGGAGGGTGGCAGGGAGGGAGATGCAAGAGGGAAGAGATATGGGAACATATGTATATGTATAACTGATTCACTTTGTTATAAAGCAGAAACTAACACACCATTGTAAAGCAATTATACTCCAATAAAGATGTAAAAAAAAAAAAAAACACAAAGCCAATAAAATTCAAATTAGTGAAGTTAAAAACAGCCATACATGTGTGTGAGTTCATCTGGGAACAATCAGCTTCCACCTATCTGCCAGGAGACAGAAGCCCAGGACATACCAGCAGAAGAACTGCCCAGCTGAGCCTGAATGAAACTGACAACCCTCAGGACCATCATTTATTAAAATAAATGTTGTTTAGCTCACTAAGTTCTGGGGCATTTGTTATATAGTAATAGCTATGGCATGCCCTCTCTAAGTTGACACTACTTCTTGCAATCCTATTTTGTATTACACCAGATGGACTCACACGTTTATGCTATTGACCTGCCTCCTGAAAGCATTTTATTTCTGGGACTGTGCTCTTACAGAAAATCTACTCTTTAAAAAAAGAAGCACTGAGTATGGTACTGGCACAAAAACAGACACATAGGTCAATGGAACAGTGTAGAAAGCCCGAAAATAAACCTACACACTTAAGGTCAATTAATCTATGACAAAAGAGGCAAGAATATACAATGCAGAAAAGAAAGTCTCATCAATAAGTGGTGCTGGGAAAACTGAACAGCTACATGTAAAAGAATGAAATTAGAACATTCTCTAACACCATACAAAAATAAATTCAAAATGGATTAAAGACCTAAATGTAAGACTGGATACTATAAAACTCCTAGAAGAAATCATAGGCAGAACACTCTGACATAAATCACTGCAATATCACTCCATCTCCTACAGTAACAGAAACAAAAACAAAAATAAGCAAATGGGACAAAATGAAAAGACAATCTACAGTATGGGAGAAAATATCTGCGAATGATGCAACCAATAAGGGATTAATTTCCCAAATATATAAACAATTCATACAGCTCAGTATCAAAAAAAACAAACAACCCAATCAAAAAATGGGCAGAAGACCTAAACAGACATTTCTCCAAAGAGGACATACAGATGGAATAGGCACATGAATAGATGCTCAATATCACTAATTATTAGAGAAATGCAAATCAAAACTACAGTGAAGTATTCCTCACTCTGGTAAGAATGGCCATCAGCAAAAAGTCTGCAAATAATAAATGCTGGAGAGGATGTGGAGAAAAGGGAACCCTCCTACACTGTTGGTGGGAATGTAAATTGGTGCAGCCACTATGGAGAACAGTACGGAGGTTCCTCAAGTTACCATATGATCCAGCAATCCTACTCCTGGGCATATATCCAGAGAAAAGTCTAATTCAAAAAGATACATGCACCCCAAAGTTCATATCAGCACTATGGAGAATCCAAACACCTTAACCTTAATGACATTAAAGAGAAGCAACTGGCCGGGTTGGAAAGTGGTTGTTGCCTTAGCAGATTCTCACTTTAGCTAAGTGAGAAAGGCATAAGCCTTTTGATAAATATCCAAAAATGAATTTTGGTTTAGGCTAAAGAAAATGGCCCTCATTTCAGATTTAATTAAGCATTTTTTTGGAGAATATGTTGTGCTGTTCAAACAGTCTGGTCTTATATTAAGAGTTATCTTAATTGTTTAGTTTAGTGCACCTTTGGCCATATCAATGTTTATACTGCAAATATTTAAAAATAACCAATGAAATTTCAGGTTATTGTTCATCTAACATTTCTTTGAATTAAAGTGATTTTCTCAGTTTAAATCCTTTATGTTTACAAAGACTATAAATTATTGGAGTTTAATTCAGTTTTGAGGTGATATGTGTGTTTGTGTATATATACATATATCATATATTTGTAGTAAACAAATGGGATGCATGTTTTATTAAAAGAATTCAACTTATTGTGCTGCTCATACATGACCCTCCACCTTCCACCTGAGATTTATAGTTCATATTGTTAGTTTATCTTTGTTTTACTATTTAATTTTGTACCTAGATATGAAGTGACTTTAAATATAAAATATATTCATTAATCCAATGAATTGTATTTAAAATTATTATGAACTATTAATGCATTGAGCTTTGTTAAATACAACTATATGATAAAGAATAAACATGATAAAAAATGGAAGATAACCAGTATGCTTTTTATGTTATATATAGAACTAGATAGGAAGCAAGTGCCTAATAAATATGTATTAACAATTATTATGAAAACATGGTCTCGAAAATTGAGCTTTTTACTGAAAAACCTGGCTATGCCAGACATAATTATTTGTAAATAGATAGTCAGCAGAATATTTGTAGTGAAATCATAGAAAGTGTGGTCAGTTAAAATTGCCTACAAAATTCAAGTTTAAACATAAACTGTTTTTGAAATACTTTATGCAGTGGAATTTACTTTTGCTGAACAATGTAATTTTCCCTCCTTCTAGAGTCTGTGATAATCATTGGTAATTTTCCTAATTTTGCCCCACTTCAGACTTTGATCAGCACAGCATAAACCAATTTTTATGTCTTTATTTATAGCAAGGGGAAGAAGCTGACTAGTAATTACAGTGAATAATAAAAGTATTTGTCAAATATCCTTAAACTGCTTTTGTAAAGTAGGACAGTACAGTTGGTCCTCTGTATTTGTGTGTTCTCCGGGTTCCAATCTGCAAATTCAACCAATTGCCCATTGAAAATATTTGCGGAAAAACGCTCCAGAAAGTTTCAAAAAGCAAAATTTGAATTTGCCATGCACCAGCAACTACTTACACAGCATTTACATTGTATTAGGTTTTATAAGTAATCTAGAGATGATTTAAAGTATACTGAAGGATGTGCATAGGCTATATTCAAATACTATGCCATTTTCTATAAGGGATTTGAGCATCTGGAAATTTTGTTATCTGTGGGTCCTGGAACCAATTCTCCCGTGGACAACGAAGGATGACTCTGTTCCTATCTGTCAAGGATGGTTAAGTATTATTTAACTAAATCCAAGAAAGTACAGCAATAGTATTTCATTAGCCTATAATAACATGATCTTTTAAACACTTAAAACTACAAGCAAAAATATTGAAAGATTATTATTACATTTAATTCTGATTCAGTAGCTACTCTATAGAGAAAATGCTATATTATAGTTCTTAAATTTTTTTCTGTTAATTAATATTTTCAAAGAATGAATTATTTAGACTTCGGGCTTGCAGTTTCATTAAGAGGGTGCTTACATGTACAAAGAATGTTCATTAAGGAAAAAGTCTTTAAAAAATAAACTGTTATTCAAGTACATTTCTTTAGCCTAAGAATAAACTATAAAATCTTGCTTCCAGGTGGCTTTGCTGTCTGTTTCCATGGCTTTGTAGAACTCTTGAAATTGAGCTTTTCTTCTCCCTTTGATGAAAAGAAGTGCTGAAGGTGTGACGTTTCATTGCAATGCCTCATGCCCATCCCCAGCAGCAATTATTCAAGTAAAAGTTTAGTCACTTCATGCTCACAAGCTTCAAAATGAGTATGCTCAAGCAGCATTCATGAGAAATGAAACTTTGTCCTCAAAGTCTGTGGGCAAATGAGAATCATAATTGCATATTTGTATAAAGTCATATATTTATTAATTATTTTAATTCAGATAATAGCAAAAAGCTATCCTGTTAACAAGTCCAGATTCTGAGTAAAAAAAAAAAAAGGCTTAATAAAATATTTACTGAATTTGTTTCTTAAACAATAAAGAGAGAGGAAAAAAATAGTTAGAATTCAGAATAACAGACGTAGCTCATATGTCTACAGGGCAGAATAGGAGGTGGAAGAAACAGTATATTGGAACTACCAAGAAAGCTATGCAGAACTACAGATGCCTATGCCTCCTCTCCTTACGGTTGTCTGATAGATGATCACTATGTATCCTACCAGCCCCACGGACACCCACTGATAAGAGAGTGATGTTGACTAGAAATCAAGATTTCAGCGATCTCTAGCTTGATCTTTCAGTCAACCTTAGCCTGGCTGTGAGAGTTTGTTATTAGCATAAAATGCTTGCTTATTTAGCAAGTTACCATGTAGGAAATTTGAGTTCCATGACACTGTAAATTTGCATAGAATGACGTGTATCTACTCTTTTGAGAGGGAACTCTCACTGTATTGTACTAATGAATGTCTGAAAGCTGTTACTCATTAAAGGCAAAGTCTGGGATTGACCTCCAAGTCACATAAAGTCTCATGTAAATAGATTGCTAGAAATTATGAAGTTGGGCATCCATCTGGTTTCAAACGTGCATGAGCTTTTAAGAGACTAGTGTTTTATTCTTCATTCTGTGATGCCACTTAATTTTCATTGCACATTTTTCATACAAGGTGGACTCTTCTAAATATAACATTAAAAGATAAAGAAAAAAGTCTAAACTTTCATTGCAACTTCTCTCAAGTTGAAGTGCTCTCCTCTGATCTATAAAGAAAAGGCAAGACCCTTCAAAGCATTTGTACCTGCTGAGGATAAAAGTTAATGCTTCTAAATAAAAAGGTATAGGGATGAAATGAAAGTTATCAGTAGACTTCTGCCCCAGTCTTTCAGTATCCTAGAATCACTCTTCTTATTATGGTAATTTCTAATGATTGAAGCTTTCAAAAATGAAAGAGCCTATCTTTTAAAGTAGACTCTAGAGATGAGAGGCAAAAGTGCTGTGTAAGGAACTCTTGCACTGGGGGGATGTGAATCACATTGCTGGATGGAGCACACATCTACCTCCCCTACCCTCCATCAGAGCAGGAATTATGGAAGCTTTAAAACAGAAAGCAGGTAGAATGGAACTTGTGGAAGGACCAGAAAAGAAAAAAAAAATCATTTCAAAACAAAAGAGAAAGGTCAGCAAAGGAAAGAGTAATTCTCACCACAAATTTCATGTGAAAAAAATATCAACAAAGTGGAGTGAAGAGTGAGGTAGTCATCAGAGTAATACAAGTGTTGCCTTTGGAATACTTTTTTCAGGGGACCCATCCTACCATCCATCTATACTACATGAATGACATCAGAAAATTTTTGTCCTTGACTAATTCTCAAGCACTACTTTCTAAAGAATGTGACTGATGTGCCCAGAGACAGTGCTTAGTCTGGGTATTGGGAAATAATGAAAAGCAGATTAGACACTATGGCAACCCCCATACCTTAACAAAAAGAGTAGAGGGAAAAATGAGGGAAAAAAGAAAATATCAGTTTTTGCTATTGCATCCAAGATAAAGCTGTATTTACAGCTTTCTAACAGAGAAAGATTGCATCCAAGAAATATCCACAGTGGTTACCAAGAGTGTCCCAGACAGGGATGGAGGCTGCACCCTCATAAGTCTGTTATACCCATACAGCCAGATATCTCAACCTTTCTCTGAAAAGCCCAGAAACAAGGCTACTATAAGTAAGATTGGTTTCCACCAACAGAAGAAGAATATTTATTTGACTTGAGAAAATACACTGTTCATCTAAGACTTCTACAAGATACATATACAACTGTGAATTACCAAATATTTGTGTTAAATCCAGACCATGGACTAGAGAATCAAAGTTTATTAACAAAATGAAATCATGAAGAAACAAAGTTAATAGGGGAAATAAAATATAACTTAATATAATAATTATAGTTATTATAACTTATAGAATTAGAAGAGATAATGTATTTTGGAAAATGTGGAAGTTAAAAAGTGAACACTCAAAATTCTTGATATATATGAAAATATTATTTATATGTATCTGTGTTAAAAACAGAATGGTTACAGTTGAAGGTAGTAAGCTAGAAGACTGAGAAAGGAAAATTTCCCAGAAATCAGAGAAAATAAATAAATAAAAGTGAGAGTAAATAGATGTCTGATAGATACGAATCTAGTAGAGGTCCCAGGTTCCAATTGAAAAAGAACAGAGAGAATTGAGTGGAATAAATAATCAAACAATCAAACAAATTATTCTTAAGCTTGAAATGAACAGCTAAGACCACAACTAGATGAAAATAATAATAGACTCAAAATCAGATATATTTTAGTGATATTTAATATCAATAGCTGCACAGATAAGATAGAATTATTAGTTTTTGGAGAGAGCAAACTATGTTAAAGGAAAGAATCAAATGGACATCAAGCTTCAGCTTGAGCAGAGAAATATTTAAAGACAATCAGGCAAAGCCTCCAAAGTTCTGAGGGAATAGTGATGTTTGAACCAGAACTTTGTAGCTAACCAAATGAGCATTCAAATATGAAAGTGAACTAAAATTAATTTTGGATATGCTAGTGCTGCAAGTCTGTTGGGAATAGATCCTTTCTAAACAAATGGCTTATTGCAACAAAACTAATACAGTATAAGTCAAATCTAAGAGAAGAGGGTGAGATAAAAGAATCAATGGTCTATGACAATAGCAATTCAAATTATGTGTAATTCTAAATTAATTATATATATAAGGTAATAGTACCCAGAATATTTTAATTTTGAAAGGTAGAGGATAAAGAGAAAAGTAGTGCTAATTAACTGAGTTTAAAAACTAGGCTAATTCAACAAAAGTCAGAAAAAGGGAAAAAATCAAGAATGCAATAAAGGAAATCAAGATGATAGAAATTCAGTAATCATAACGATCATTCATAAATTAACACCCCTTTAAAGAGAATTTCAGACTGTCTTATAGTCCAAACATGTACAAAATTATTGCAAGAGACACAAATAATTATAGCAAAATTTGCAAATAAAGTGAGAGGCATATACATTTGCCAGATGCTATTAAAAGAAAGCAAATAAGGCAAGAACACTATCAGAAAAAGGAGAAATTACAAATTAAGGTATGAAATTTAATGGAAAAAAGAAGACTATTAAAATTGATTAGGGAATTAATCATCCAAAAGGATGGACAAAATTTATCAGGTGCTCAACAGCAATTGAGAACTGCTGATTATTAGAACTTTCTATAGTATAGCAGAATGTGAAATATTACTTAATTTTAGCTACTTTTTCTTGCTAATTACTGAATTCATTTTTGTCTTAGGGGCAAATTCTGTACCTTTTAAGATTTCTACTTTAGAAAACTTGAGACTTTCCTTTACCCTTTAAATATAATCAGTATTTAAAATATTTCATAGCTATTTGAACAACAATAGCAACTTAAAATTTTTGTTTCTGGGTAATAAGTCACATGTATATATATGTATGCATATATGTATAGGTATATATGTATATGTACATACAGATATATTCACATGCATTAAAACATACACACACAACAAATGTGTCTATGTTGTAGATGATAGATAGATATGGATAGACAGGTGGATAATTATTCATATTCCCCAAATCTTTGAATCCTTTTTTTTACAATAACCTTTTCTGTTTATTTTTAAGACAAGGATATTGAAGTCTCCACAAATGGTTGGTAGTTCTTCTAGATTCTTTTTGAATATCTGAAGAATTATTTCTCTATTTGCTTCAAAATGATGCTGAATGCGTAAGTTACCACATCTATAAATGGCAAAACATCTAATAATACAAAGTTTTGGCAAAGCTGTGGGGAAATACCCTCTCAGTCTTCTGGAAGAAGAGTAAATTGTTACAAACCATTCCAGAGTTTTATCTGTCAATAATAGCACTGTTGAAAGGAAGAGCTGATGTGCTTTATGACTCAGCAGAAACACTCTTGGGTATACACCCATTCTCATACAGGTCAATATGGAAATGTGGACGAATAAATGCTTAGTTTAACAGTATCTGTTTATCTCCATGGGAACGAAATGTAATTACTATTCAACATGCAGAAGCAATCAATAACTCCTGTTACATAGAGAAGCATTGATGGGTCTCAAAAATACAGTGCTGAAGGAAAATTGTAAGAAAATACAAAAAATACCATTTCATGGAAATAACTTTCAAGGAATCACATACATACACAAGAATATAGAGTTTTAGCTAAAGTATTTGGTACTAGTATAAACACATATGTACACTTAAGCATGTATATATATCATATATATACACACATATGCACACGTTTGTTTGTTTATATAAATGTAAATAACTTAAGCCTCAGAACTAGGAAGTAGATATTATTATACCCATGTTGCAGAAGAAGAAACTGGTATGGCATATATGTAATATGAAAGGTCAAATGTTCATGAAAGGTCAATAACATAGCTAGTATGTGTTGAAGCCAGATTTCAAACCTTGGCTATCTGGCTCCAGAGTTCACAGGCTTAAGCACCATGTGTGCTTATTGCAAATGTCAAATATGTTAGTGTGTACCTAAGGGAGGATGGAAATAGACATGAGGATGAATGATGGTGACAAAACAATAATATAAAACCAATCAGTCTTGAACATTACTGATGAGAATGCTGTAATGTGATTAATTCAGCTCTGTGAACCTAAAGAAGGGAAGGGAAGGAGGAGGAGGAACAGAAGAAGGAGAAAAGAAAAAACATTCTAAGGAATAAAAGAGTCTAAGTGATAAGCATAAGTAGTGTCAGTGAAAAGACCAGAATCTGACTTTTCTGGATTTTGGTCATGTCATTTACAGGTGAAATACATAAAAGTGTTAATAAATTAAGTGCTTTAAGCTTCGGAGATTAATTTGTTTAAACCTTACTGAACATCTGTTACCTGTTTTTTACTATACAGTATTGGAGAAAGATTAAGGAAATGCTCTTTTGGTCTCTTATTTCTATGTGATATTGGACAAAGTATTTAACTTATTTTTGTCTAATTTTTTCATACCTAAATTATATTATGCTTTAAGAGTTCTCTACTGTAATAGCAACCACATTGGAAATATTCAATTCCTAAAAAAGATTTAGTAAAAGGATTTTTCATTTATTGTTCAGTGGTATTAAATGCTTAATTTAGCTTTTTTTTTGTTCAACACAGTGCTCAGGTTTAGGAGTGAAGCACATAGAATTGTGAAGAAGAGATGGAGAACCAGTATAGACAGATAAATAAACCAGTGAAAACTGTCTAGAGATCAATGGGAGGACAGATTTCCTTATCATGTCTAATTAATTTGTTTAAAGAATTATTATTTTTACTTTTATAACATGCAGCCACATAGTTAATTACAACAACAGCCATCTACTACAATATCTGTTTAATGACATCAAGTTACAGAATTTATGGTTAGTGAATTTTGTCACATGAATAGCAAATGGAAGCTAAGTAGTGGCAGAAAATAAAAAATAGTCTCAATTTCCTACTTCTAAGAAGAGAGATTTAAACAGTGCATTCACAAAAGATGAATATATATAAGAATTAAAGTTTAATTATTTAAGCCTAAAAAAGAATGTTTATCAGACACAGAGCTTGAGATAGTGATCCTGATTTTGTTTTTGCTTTGCTCGGTTTTCTGTGCTTCTGTGGGTTTAAATGCAAATGTGAAAACCGAATACTTTAAAACAGCTTGATCTTTCCTTTTTGGCCTTGTGGCTCTATGCCATATCTTTATATTGAAATCACTAAGTTATGGGCTTTTTCTAAAAAAAAAAAAAAAAAAAGTTACTCCAAAATATTACCTACTTAGTAGTGATCTAGCAGTATCAAATGCCTAAGGAAAAAATTTTCTATCTGAAAATCTACGTAGAGATTAATGTTTTCCATTTCATAGCTCATTATCCTGAAATAGTCCCCTCTAAAGCCATGAAATGTCTAGAAGTTCATATGAATAATTTTACAATAAGGTGCTATTCCCAGAAACCATTAGTTCTGCTATACTCTTTTTGTTTGAAAGGCTCCTGGATTTCAAAATAAATGTCTTGCCTTATGAAAATAAAAGCCAGTTTGTATTGCTAGAAATTATCTTCTCATAATATTTAACCAAAGCATCTCTTTTTTTCAGAAATAATAGGTCCAATTAATCTCATAGTATCAACCATAAAGATTTATGTAGTGGATGAACCATTTTGCATGAGTTAAATTTTTATAAAATAGAAGCTTATATTTTGAAGCACAAACAAAAAAGCATTATTTTTTGGTTCTGCCAAGAACATGTCCCCCAAATATTTTACAGTTTACTCTTTAAGCAGAATATGCTCAATTCATTACTTCAGGAAATGACCAAGTATTTTGGATTCCTAATTTCTAAAGTAAATGATCACACTCTGCTTTATACATTTTCAAGGTTTATTTTCACTGTTGCCCTTTGTTCTTCCTCTTTATCTGGATGGTAGCTATCAGAACTAGAATGAGTACACCTAGTGCTAACAACTACTTTACTTTCTAAATACTTTTCTGCTCTTGAGTTATAAAACAAATGTGACAGGATTTTATCCAAAATAGTGGCAAATAGGGCTACTGGGAGGTTCTGCTGTTAATTTACTGCAACTTAGATCCTATATTTAAAACATTTTTTCCTAACATAAGTAGTTAAAGATATAAATCTCCTTTTCAGCACTGCAGCTTTCATTTCCAGCTACCCTATGCTAAAGGGAATACTTTCAGGCACAGAGTCATACACATGTGACTCTTATCTAATGTAGTTCCCCTCTTTCAAGGGTTGACTTCTGATTTTCTGTCTACGTTTGGTCACTCTACAGTACCTTCAAATAGTTGAGTTAGGAGAGTGACATGTAATTTACATCTTAAAAGACCTACACTGTCTCTTCTGTATAGAAAGTACTGGGATAAAATTGAAAGCAAAAAGACTAGTAAGAGTTAATTGCAATAATTCAGAAAAGTAGTGATTGAATGAGGTAATAGTAAAGGACTTCTGTAGAAGTCTCAGATATAGGATGTGTTTTGACTGTAGAGCTGAAATCAATTTTAACTCATCAGTTGGATATAGGTTATTAGAAATTTTGCTGAATCAAAAATGATCTCCATTTTTGTTTATTTTGTTCTTTTCTGTGTTTTTTGTTTTAACCTTAAGATTTTAATGAAGTGTGATGGCAGAAACTATGATTAGGAAGACTGTGGGTTTGGTGAGAAAAACAGATTTTGGAGACTTGACAATACTTCAGTTTAGCTACAATGAGATTGAAATATCTATTAAACATTCCAGTCTTGAGTATAGGAGAATTTTTGTCACTGGCTATACAAATGTAGTTCTTATATTTTTAATGGATGCTATTTAATGTATACAACTTTTTGAAATCACCTGAGAATTAACTGTAGGTGCTTACGAGAAGCGATCCAAAGGAGGATGACCCAGATAATGAGAATGAAAAGAATCTGCTACTGAGGGAGAAGGAAAACCAGAAAGAGTGGTGTCCTTGACACCATTCTTTTTTTTTTTCTAAAACCAAGGGACTGATTAAGCCTACTAATGCTTAGAATTATATATATAATCAACAATATATGGATGAAACATATTTGGAGAAACTGTGTTCAACATAAACATTATTAACAAGTTTCCTGTCAAGTGTATAAAGTGTATGGTAGTGTCCAAAATATTCTGATGATGCAATTTTTCCCAATGAGAAGTATCATGTAGGAATACTATTCTGAGAAATAGTATGTTATGGAATAGTGTTATGGAATTCCCACTTACAGCCACATTTCTCAATGATCCATCAAAAATTTTTATTCTTTTATTCTTTTTTAACTTTTTAAAACTTCTTTGGGGCTGTAAAATTTAAAAGGACTTGAAATTAGTAAAGGTATTTCACGGTTGTAAATTTACTTGGTGCTGGGGGCCAATTCAATTAGCTAAGAACTTACTTTAAATTGCTACCAATTGGATCAATGGAGTATGACAGCTTTCCCCTTTCATTTCCATGTTTCTAAGGACAAGACCTTGAAAGAAACATACTGCAGGACTAGCTACATTTTAGAAAGATAGGGTGTTCTTCCTCTTCTTTGTAAACATTAGTAGACAAGGTAGATTTATTTTTAATTTACAAAGAAGGGGTTACTGATTTCATTAAACAGAGACACAATATGAACTCTCTCTGTGCAAGCTGCAAGCAGAATTCTTTAGCTCATGATGATTCCACACTAGGTTCAATTCCTCTTCTGTTTTCAGAGAAAACATATATTTAACACCACACTGATACAGCCTGCCTGTGGTTGGAAACTCTCACTTAACATCTGTAAGAATATCTCCCCAAATCTCCACAGTTCACTTAGCCTATATTAACAGTGCTATCTCCAAATGCCACTTCCTGCCCCTTTCTTAAAAAAAATATCAATCAAAAATTTTAAAATGTGCTTGAATTTATTTTTGACTATCATTTTGCTATTTCCATTAGAGTTATTGAGATGGCATTTGAACATCAGAGAAAAGTACCTTCTCTTTCATTACAATTTCAACATCACTTGCGGCAACAATATTCCCTACAACATGTGGAATGCTTTGGCACTGCAACCTACCCCTGAAATATTTCTAGGAGAAATATCATCTCTTATAATACTTATCATGGATAATTTCAAGAGTGCCTAAATTCAAAGTTTACAGCTGGTAGGGAATAATAGAAGCCATAGTGTAAGATTAACAAATCTTCAAAAATGTTAGCTTCAGTTAATTTTAGGGATTTTACAGGTTATATTAGGCTGACTATTCTTAATCATTTCCTGATAGGGTATGTGTAAAAAATTGATCTAAATTCAGCAAGCTTAGGTAGGAAAAAAAGAACACATGTCAAAATGGAATCAGAATGTAACCTTTATTTTTTCTCACTTCCCTGATGATGATTTTATGGAAGCTTCAGATTTTGTGTTCTCTAGATGAGATCCAGACACCATGTTGGCAGTCTGTCTCCCAAATCAGCCTGAGGCAGAGACTCACTCAATAAATAACCCATTCCTTTAGGAAATAACAATAAAAATCTGCCCAGATACAGAAATTTATTGTATCAGGCCTGTTGTAATAGAAAATTGTTAAAGGCTTTAAGGTTTTCAGGACTTTGAAGATCAATAAACCTCACCAAAGGCTAAATAGTTCTGTGATTTTTTAAAAAGCCAGCTTAGTTTAGGTAAACATAAATTACTTACCCCCTAAATACCAATAAGCATTCATTTCTAAAGATATATCATCAATTAATAGCAGTTTCTTGACGTTAAAATAAGCCCTAAATTTAATACACCAACCAAAAAAAAGAGACCAACTCAATTTCAGAAATGTTAAATGTAAAAAAAGGTGCAATTTAGATTAAGAAAATACTATATAACACGTCAGGGCTAAATATTTTCAAAAGATTGATCAAAGGCTTTATAGACCCCTTTAAGTATTGTGCTCCTTTTATATTGATGTATCTTTAAATTTTCAATTTAAAATTGTCCACTTATAGATATGTAAAATCCACTTATATTATTTATCCAAAAACATATTTACTCTACAAAGCAAAGCTGAAATTCACCAGCCTTTTATGTCCTTAGGGCATTAAAGTCAGAGGCACTACCCATTTTGCAAAACTCTTAAATGCATCTTTCCTATACATATGTCAACACTTTGCTTATATAAATATGAAATTCCATTCTATGGCTCTTTAAGTGTGTCCTGAGTATGTATAACTCCTTATTTGGAGCTACTCTCCACCTAATTAAGGATGTATCTGTAGATACTGAGGAAGCATGGTACCCCTGGAAGTGTCATCTCACCTGACAGTGCTATAGATGTTCTTTTCTATCACTGACAAAAGATTAAAGATTGCTAGCTTGGCATTGCTTTAGGCTGTAATAAAGTGTGACTTTATAGCATTTATTTGCTCTACTTCAACACATTTGTTTATTTTTTATGTATTTTCATTTGCTTTATAGTTTATTTGTCCAACTTGGTAGATTTGATTTTGAATAAACACACAAGTTGGTTGTTAGTAAGATTATTTTTTAAATGGCAGTTAGTGCTCCTGTGTGACTCATTGATGGGATATGATGTAAAATATTCACTGGTTTGAGAAACTGAAATAAAACCTTTAAGTAGTGTCACAATCAAATATGAAATAGAATGTGGAATACAGTAAATTGATAGTGTAGTAAAGTCATGATAATTTCACTGAAAAGGTACCTTTGGATAAGATTTCCATGCATCAGATTTATCTCTTGGTATATACACTGAAGTAAATTAGAAATGTTCCCTTTGTTTATTTCTTCCATAAATTTAAATCTGATTGGAGCACATCATTCTGGGCAGGAAACTCAATCCTGTTATCTTGGACAGTGCAGCAGAGGATCTTTTCTGGAAAATGTGGGAAGTTCCCTTTCTTCTTCACTGAAATCATCATGGTTACTAATCAGAACCTTATTTCCCAAGTTTATGTGGTTCTTTGAAGACACGTGATTCAGTCCTTTCTGGGATAAGAACTTTTGTCAATGTGGGAAATTTGAGTGCCTAAAGTCCAACCTCCCTGGGTGCATGATGTAGTCATTTTCCTCTAGAACTTGACAATCTCCTAGGACCAGGCTTATCAGGAAAAATACAGGATGCCAAGTTCAGTTTGAATTTCAGATAAACCGCACATTTTTTTAGTTTAATTATGTTGAAAATATCGCATAGTATATCTTATATTAAAATATGTATTGTTTATTAAAAAATTTACGTGAATATCCTGCATTTTTATTTGTTAAATCTGATAACCCCTCCTGGGACACAATCAGTGAGTGGTACAGCCCTCACCCCATCCTCACCCACCTCTCCACCACGCCCAGAAATCAGAAACACTGTCTTCTTCCTGGGCTTGAGAAAAAAAACTCTACCCTTCCCTATGTCTGTCTATTCCTGCAAGGTAAACATTCCTTTCTGAAACACAGAAGTAATGCTTTCAGTGAAGGCCAAGGCTGGCAACCTCAAATGCCTATAGATTCCATAATGTAATATATATGACTGAAGCAGGCCCAGGAAGACTATGGCAAACTATTATATATCAGCTAACAGTGTCAGCTGATATTCAGCTCCAGCCAGGTACCTTATGCGAAAATTGGCCTAGTGTTGCTAGATTTTCTGAAAACCAAATTTGGATTTTTAACAGGGAGTCTCCCTATATTGAAGTGTTAAAAGCACATTGAAATAATTTAAGAAATAAAATATGCAGCAACTTACACTCAGCCCTAATTTTTTAACCATCAGTGCAGACTTTTACTAAAGACAGCAGTCAGAATTTACTCCTACCTGCTTCAGCTTTCTGTTCTGCAACAGAAACTTCACCTGAGTTGAGAGAGCCCAGAGCCTTGTAATGAAACAAAACATTAAACACACACACACACACAGCTCGAGTGCCTTTGTGTAACAGGATGATGAAGTATCATGTAAAAGATTCAATGACTTGAGAAGATGAAAGTGAATCATGCAGCATTAAAACTTTATTTCAAAATTAGTTAGTGCTTGCTTTATGGACCTAAAGGAAATCAATAGCATTGTGATATTCATGTAAAGTCCCGGGAAAGCCTGGCTATTTTGCAGGGTTTTCAAGCTAATAAAACAAAGGTAAAAATAAAAATATATTACCTTAATCTTTAAATCATATACATGTGATCTTTTTTTTTTTGATTCAATAAGATGTTATTTTCTGTTTCCAATTATGTTTTGTCAGAGCATTAAGCTAAAGTATTATAATCTTGAATGTGTTTTGAAGACATATTTCATATAAAAATTTTGTTTGTTTATACGATACTATCACTAGTTTCTGGGTGAAATTCTGTCTGTGCCCCACTTTCCTCTGATACATATACAGTTTATATTGTGTGGCATATAGTAGTAAGCATAGCTTTCTTTTAAATGCAAATGGGATAAATCTAATTTCATATGTACATTGTAATAATCACCTTTGGCGATTGGATATAATGAATGAATATTTCTAAGCCATTTTTGTTTTTCCCATTTTAAGGTAAAGAGTATTTAAGAAGCTAGGTGAACATTTTGAAGAAATGAAGAATGACTGGTTAAATATTTATACATATTTAGAAACCTGCTTTGAAAGTCAATGCTTCAAAGAGACCTCAACAACTTTATCTAACAATACAGAGTAAGCAAACTACAAATATTTCAAAGCCAATTGACTTTTCTTGAGCATGAAGCAAAGATTTACTTGAAGAGAATCAGTATCTAGCAGAGAGGCTTGGTAACCCGTATAGCAATGAAGCAAAAAACAATTACATGTTTAACCTCAAATATAACTTATTTCTGATCATATTTTCATCAAACATTCACTGAGATCCTATTCTACACCAGTCATTGTGCCAGATACTTATGGTACAATATTTTAGTAACATTCCTTATGCCATCACAGAATTCAGATTTTATTGTAGAAGAGAAGTAAGTGAACAGGTCGTTGCAGTCTTCTGTTAATAAGTTACAGAAGAGTGCTGGTTTCTATGGGAGCACCTAGGAGGAACATCAAACACACATGATGTCCCAGATCTTTGTGATGGGATTACTTTTAATTTATCTGAAGAGAACATCTCCCAGGGGTGTTGATTACTGAAAATGCCATGAGACATAGAGGAGGGAGAGATAGGATTCGAGGGTATGTGTTCTCAGCACAGTTCAAGAATATATTTTATCATCCATGCTGGGATACTTTGTGAGAGGGGACACTTAATATTTACATTGGGACATCAAAATTAACCTGAAATGTCCCAGGAAAAATAAGATATATGATCACCCCATAGATAGTCCGTTCCAGATCAGCTCCAGGAAGAATAGCTAAATCCTTTCCTGCATGCTACATTTATTCTCTATTTTACAATAAAATGGTTAATTTGGAGTCTGACATTTAAATATATACCATTATTACTGACAGAATGTCACTTTCAGAAGTCTTTGATATTATTCAGTTCTAGTCAGAATATTAAATACTTGTAAGGTGGCCAGAAGGTTATTTCTGGCTGCAGAGCAGGATAAGTTTTCCTCATTCTAGAAGCCATTGACTGCTTAGAAGTCAGTTTTTTCAGATGCCAGATCAAATCTCTACCTCTTTCATATGTCTGCAAAAGGTAAGCTTATTCTTTGAGTGTTCTCCATTCAATCTTTAAGTGATGGAAAATGCAAATGTAGCTCAAGACTATAATAGAAAAAGAAATGTGTTAGCCTTGCATGATTAGGGGAAAGAAACAAATAAGACAAAACAATTATGAGTTAGGAAAAGATTCTGCTAGCTGTTCCTACTCATCTCAGCTATTCAACACACCTGAACAGCATAAAAGAAATTAGTTTTATGCCTTCTTTTTCATTTTCTGGAACGTTGACAAATGTATCTGAAATGCTTACTGTCCTACAAAGGTAATAGCCATTTATTTAACAAAATGTGTATTAGTAACAATAATGGCAAAAAAAAAAAGAACTTTGGCAGAAAAACGACTATTCCATTATACTTGACACTTGCTTAATAGTGTGATGTCTGGCACATTTAATAATAGCTAATGAGACTTTAATGCTTAACTACAGAAAAATGCATTTTATTGTGGGTGTTCAAGGACAATAGTTTATTTTTACTTTGATTTATAATTATAATAGTTTTGAATAGAATATATATAACAATCCTATTCAAATGGAATTCATAGACAATTTTAATAGCATGTGATTTATTTTAACATTCTATTTACATGTAAAGTGGTTGCAGATA
Organism: Monodon monoceros; assembly: GCF_005190385.1. Taxonomy (NCBI): domain Eukaryota; kingdom Metazoa; phylum Chordata; class Mammalia; order Artiodactyla; family Monodontidae; genus Monodon; species Monodon monoceros. The sequence goes on from NW_021703772.1 coordinate 46,014,979, forward strand.
GTTCCTATTTAGTTGGTAGGAAAACTGAGTCACTGCAAGTTGTGACAGGTCTAAGGTCATTACAATTCGTTTTCTTCTAATTCTTTGCTACTGTAACATCCCAAGACTTCTCGTAAAATTTTTTTTAAAAAATATGTTTTGTTGAAGCCACTTATTTTGATAGTGAAGAAGATCCTGACATTATAATATATAAACAAAATATGTCTTTATTATAAGAAGGATACAACTGTGAGAGTTTCAGAACTTTGAAAAATTTTATAATAATTTTACTGAAAAATAAATTTGTTGAAATTAAACATTTGATGGAATTTAAATTTTTATTTTTCATAAAGTTGCCCAGAAAAGTAATTTGCCAAATACTCAAGACTAACATCTGTTGATAAGATTTTCTATAGGATCACAAAGCCAGGGAGATAGATACCTCAGATAGATGCCCTATAGTTTATTTAGTTTAGCAGCCCTTGTGTTGAAACTTCTCAGTATAAAATAAATCTAAGGAGAGCAAAATATTGGTCATCAATTTGTTTGAAAACAGTTATCAAACAACTAATTAGATAAACATATGTACAGGTCAATTTATAGACACTACATATATGTCAATGTCTGCTCAGCATTTACAAGCTAGTAGATCCTTTGTGAAAGTTATAAAAGAAGAATGAGAATATTTATTTTGTGATGGTTAATTTTATGTGCCAACTTTACTGGGCCATGGATACCCAGATATGTGGTTAAATATTAATCTGGGTGTGTCTGTGTGTCTGTGTTCTGGATGAGATTAATATTTGAATTGGTAGACTGAGTGAAGCAGATTGGTCTCTCCAATGTGCGTGAGCCTGATCTAATCTCTTAACAGCCTGGGGGGATTTACTCTTTCTGCCTCAAGTAATTTTGGAGCTGGGACATCAGTCTTCTCCTGTACTCAACTGGAACTTACATTAGTAAAAGAAAGTTCTTCTGATTCTCAAGCCTTTGTACTGGGACTAGAACTATACCAATGGTTCTCCTGGGTCTCCAGCTTGCTGACAGCAGATCTTCTCAGCATTCCATAATCATGTGAACCACTATCTTATAATAAATCTCTCTCTCTCTCTCTCTCTCTCTCTCTCTATATATATATATATATATATACACACATATAAATCTATATCTACAAAGATATATATGAACATATATATATGTATACACACATTAGTTCTGTTTGGAGAATTCTAATACATATTGCAATACAACTGTACTTTTTATTAATTTTTTAATTTAAATCATCTGCATTAAAGTAAATGGAGTGGGTTATGCTTCCTGACTAGACCCTACTGATACAGCCTCCTTTTATCTATTGTGGTCTATTAAAATTAATTTTTCTGAGCAATTTTCTGTTATTGCTAAAAGCACATAGCATTTTAAATTCAGTAAAATACAAATTGTTTTACCAATTTCCTGTAAATGTTAGAATACTTTAGAAAACTTTAACTCCTTTTACCACCTCATCTTTTATATTATTCTTGTCATGTGTTGATTTCTATATATTTCAAACCAGATATATAATATCTTGTTTTGTATAGTCATCGGTCTTTTCTATTTACTCACTTATTTACACTTTTTTTTTCTTCCAGCATTCAGTGTTTCCTACTGAAATCATTTTCCTGAAAATCTCCTGTTAGCAATTTTTTAGAAGAATTTTGCTGCAGAGGAGTTCTTCTGTTTTTGTTTTTCTGAAATTGTTTTCATTTACCTTCATTTTGGAGTGATATTTTTATGGGGTACAGAGTTTTGGTGGGCTGCTATTTTCTTTGATCGCTTGAAAGTGGACTTTCCATTATACTCCTAAGGCCCACAGTCTCTCAGTTTTTGCCCTATTTCTCCAGGCTAAGCCCTGGAATCTTAGCCCGATTTTTTACTGCCTCAGTAGTATTCCACTGCTATTTTAAAAATGACTTATTCATTTTAACTGAATTTTCTGGTTATTTCCTCAAACATTTCTGTTCATGAACAAAAAACCCAGAGTAGAATCAGTATAAATGAATAAAGTGAATACGGCTTGATTTTTTAAATTTTATTTTCTGGTCCAAATATCTAAATTATATTGAGTGGCACTAAATACGTAAGGTATTCAAATGATAAAAGAAAGCAATGAAAATTATACTTTTTATTAAATATACTGGAAGTGGTTTTTCTTCTATTAATATACAAAATAATAATTTTTCTCTTAAAAAGTAATATGTGCTTGGGAAAAACTGTATCAATAGTAACTTTTCCCCACCATTATGATGGTCTTAATGTGAAATGCCTATGCACAGTAAACACCTAACAGAAAAATTGAGAAGACCTATTTTATTTCAAACAACTTAGCACCTCCATCATTGCAATTCATACAAAAGTGAATCAAGAACTCTTAATCAGGGAAAATAGGAAGCTGTCATATAGGTAAGTGGTAATGGCTAATAATGAAGAGTTGCCCAGAAAACAGACATTTTGAATTATTTTCATTTCCAGCTTTGTTAGGAAAATCTATCAAACCTTTCTCACAAGAGAAATGCATCCTTTCAGGCTACATAGCTGGTTTTTGGCAGAAGCTGATGTCAGGGTGTTTACACTAAAAAAGAATACAGCCACTTAATACCCAACGTTCCTGAACCCAACTCTGGCCATCCTGCCAGGAAACCTTCTCCCCTACAGAATACCTAATCTCAGTAAATGGTAAACACAGACTTTTAGAAGCTCAGGTTAAAAAAAAAAAAAAAAAAAAAAAAAAGATGTCCTGGAATCTTATTTGACTCTTCTCTTTTTCTTACACTCTATATCTAATGCATCAGCTTATGTTAAAGTTAAAGACTTTTAGATATTGGTAAAAACAGTTACTCCTATCACATGTCTTTAATGGATGTTGACATTGAAGACTTTTGTAAAATATGAGGTAGATTAAAATAAGTAAATTGCCTTTGCAGCTGGAACCTGAATAGGACTCTTTCCTTTCGTGTGATATTACTTGATAATGTTTTAAAATAATTATTCTTTTTCAGAGAGATGAAGCTAAAGTTTCTAATGCTCACCTGTTAAGCAGCTTACACATAGGACCTCCTGATTGTTTATGAAAAGCATGCATTTTATATCATAGCTCATACAAAAATGCTATGCTCTTCTGAAAATGCTTTAATTGATTCTACTTTTTATTCAGAAAAAACACGGGATTTCCTAGAGCCATAAAAGTGTTTGGTCTGGAATAAACAATTTATTTCTCAACTAAAATATGTGGTTTAATTTCCCTCTGACTTTCTGCTTCATTAAAGCAAGTTCTCAGTCTGGGATGTCTTATAATTATTGTTTAATGAGTTTCAGTGTTGTATTTATTGTGCTTATCACTAATGGAAGTAATTTCTCATTTGCACTTATAATGTATTTATTTCATAGGATTGTATACAGTTTAATTGATTTTGCATGGTGTCTAAGGTTTCTTAGCTTTGGCAAAGGTGTTTTCCAGTGGACTGTATTGCATTTCAAAGATATTTAATATTTCAAAGGAAAATTAACTACATTTTTGGAATCTTAAATAAATCACCATATCACATTTCATAACATGCAAAAAGAAAATTTGAAAGATGTATGATATTCCTAATGAATTATATAATTACAAGAAAAACAAACAGGATACAAAAATGATTAGGTCTTTGTTTGGAGGAGGAAAAGGGACACATACTAATTTAATGAGAAATTCATACTTTCTTATGAAGTATATAAAGGTCATTAATATATCACTATGCCCTATCTCCTATGGCAGTGAAAGTATATTTTGTTGACTGTGACCAGGAATACTACAACGAAAAGGATAATTTTAAAGTCAAGGGCTTCACATTTATAGATGATTTCTAAGCTTTAATTATTTGTCTTCTTCATGCTGAAAATTATTTCATAATATCTAAGAATAAATTGAGGAATTCTTTAAAAATATTTGCAAAAGAATAAGATGAAAGGTATGGGAAAAAAGTTAGGTAACATGGATAGTTCTATGGATTTCAAAATTAATTTAATGGATGCCACAAAGGGACAAAATTAACAAGCACAAAGGAAAAGAGACAAAATAAAATTTATAAAATAAAAAAAATCTTAAACTGGTAAAAGACATGAACCTTTGACTAAAAAGTCCACACAGAAAGTCAGGTAAGATTAATACTTTTAAAGATTTCCACCTAGATAAATCCAGATAAAATTTAGAACCCTAAAATTATGCATCAGGAAAACAAAATAATATCTTAAAGAGTACAATTTAGATAGGCATCAGTCACAGACACATACTAGAATATGTTAAATATAGTTTAAGTGGATGCCTTCTAATACCTGAAGAAAACATTTTGAATTTAGAATTCCAAACTCTGTCTCAGTCAGTGTGAAAAAAAAAAAAAATCTCCTTAGACATAAAAGAAACCAGGGATTTGCTTCCAAAATATTCTTCCTAAAAGAATTACTCAAGTTTTTAGTGAGACAAAGAGAGAAACAAAATAAAGCAAAAGATCAGTTATCAGTTGTGTTCACCAAATGCTAGAAATATGGAAAACAAGGCAGGTGTGTAAAGTAATAGAAATAGAAATTCTATTTCTAGTTTTCTGTGAGAGTTTATCATAAACTGGTGTTGGATTTTGTCAAATACGTTCTCTGTTTTTATTGAAACTATTTTGTGGTTTTGCTCTTTACTCTTTCAATATGGTGTACTATATAAGTTGTTATTTTTGGATCTGAAACTGACCTTGCATATCTGGGAGAAATACCAGTTGGTTGTAGTTTATAATCCTTTTTCTGTGTTGCTGGATTTAGTTTGTTAATGCTTTGTTGAGAATTTTTGCATCTTTATTAATAAAGATAATTTCTAGTTTTATTTTCTCATAAAATCTTAGTCTGGCTTTTGTATCAGGGTACTTCTGGCCTCACAGCATGAGTTGGGATGTATTCTTTCTCTCTTTTCTAGAAGAATTTGGGAAGAATTGGTATTATTTCCTCTTATTTATTTATTTTTTTTTATAGACTTCACCAGGTAAATATCAGAGCCTGGGTTTTGCTATGTGGGACAGTTTTAAATTACTAATTCAATTTCTTTATGTGATCTGTTTATTATAGGTTTGCAAGATGAAAAAGAACCTGTGTCAGAATATAAATCGATTCACTGCTTCCTACTTTGAGAAAGTTTTGCTGTTAAAAATATTTTAAGTCAGCTACCTAAAGAGTCTGCTTAATGAAGTAACTGGTTTACAATCTGGTGCACGCTCCTTGTCATCACTGACAATAACAAATATTTCATGGATGAGTACCTGACCACGGACTACATTTTGAACAGCAATAATCTACAGTATGAAGATTAATCAAGACACTTTGGCAACAAATCGATAACCTGAACTATTTAACTCAATAAAGTAAGAATTTATTGTTATGCTGTGCTGTATCATCCATTTCCTTAGTACATTTAGGCTGCTATTAACACAAATACCATAGACTAGGAGGCTTACAAACAACAGAAAATTATTTCTCACAGTTCTGGAGGCTGGAAAGTACAAGATCAACATGCTGACAGATAAAGTATCTGGTGAAGACCTACTTCCTGGTTCATAAGTGGCCATCCTCTTGCTATAATAGCACACAGTAGAAGGGAAAAGGGAGTACTCTTGGGTCTTTATATAGGGCACTGGCCCCATTCATTAGGGCTCCACCCTCATGACGTAATCACCTCCCCAAGGCCCCACCTTTACATACCATTACTTTGGGGGTTAGGATTTAACATATGAATTTTAGGGGGACACAAATAGTCTACAGTGATCATGGAACCTAAGGATAGGGATATAGACAGGCCTAAGGTAGGGTCTGGAGTAATGAACTGAAAAGTCTTATTAACGATCCATAAAATACATTTCCTCTCTCAATTTTTTTGCTCTGATCAACTTTCTCAGCTTCACTTTCACATGGTAAATGTAGCCACCTCAAAGTACTAAGTTACATATTTTGGTTTCATTCCAGCATGGATAGGTGTCTATTTGTCCCTATGATTATCACTTCTTATAAATGGGCATTATAATATAGTACAAACATGTTTAGGGGCTCCAATATTGAGGATGCAAGAGGCATGCAGCAGAGAAGGTAGTCTGGCAGACACTGCCAAGGTGTGTCCTATCTATTATCTGATATGATTGCTCTTAAAAATTACTTTTGGGATGAGTTTGAAAAACTTGTGGCACATTACTTTGAATGTGTCCAGTGTTGGTAAATCTTTCAGGGAAAAATTCACTTTTCAGACAGCCATATTTTTAAACTTGTCATTTGAATCCATTGGGTTTTTGGTCTGAGTATGTAGCCTTTAGCCAAAAAAATAAGGTGACAGTATCAATAATTAGTCTGATATCCTGTGTTGATTGTAAATTATCTGCAGAACTTACTAAAGAAGATTCTCAAAACGTATGAATGATGGAAGAATGTATAAACTCCCAAGTATATAATTTAAAAAACAATGTTTATTCAGATATATGTATTCTTCATTAATATTTGTTATTCATTATGTTCATGAATTCCAGGTCACAAACAGCAGATGTGAATAAATAGTGCTTAATTAACAAAAGAGAGGGTTGGTTAAAAAAGATGTATATATATTCATATGTAATTATATATACATACATATACATATGTGTGTAGTATACAAATATATACACATATATGTGTACATATATATAATATATAGGCCACCTCATTAGAATAGCAAAGATATCCCTATCACTGAGGACATTTCAAAGGTTTTAGGAGTTGTCTACCAGAAACTGGGAACAATGACCAAATATATTTTTTATATACCACAGAAGTCCATTGTAATTCTTATCCTTGTTCTTCTCTAGGTAAGGTGTATTTTTTCTTTGGCTTCTTTCAAGAATTTCTTTTTCTTCAGTTTTCTGTAGTTTGAATATGCTATGCTTACATATGGGGTTTTTGGTCTTTATACTGCTTGCTGTTCTCTGAACTTTGTACATCTATGGTTTGTTGTCTGTCATTAATTTTAAAATGTCCTTGGAGTAACTATTCCAAACATTTCAGTTTCTCTGTTATTTTTTGTTTCCCCTTCTGGTATTATATTTACACATATATTACACCTTCTGAAGTTGTCTCACAGTTTTTGGATATTCTATTTTTTAAAAATTATTTTTCTCTTTGCATTTCAATTTGGGGACCTTCATACTTTCCAGCTTACGTGAATGAGTTAATTCCACAAAGAAAAATGTTAGATCATTGTATTATGGTTCTATTTATATCCATTTTACTGTCTATGAAGAAAAAACCTAAAACACTATTGATTTACTCCGTGTATTTATGGGTTCAGAGAATTAAAGGCATACAAAGTTTGCACATGTTGTCAGTGAGCAACGTAAGTTTTATTAGTGTTGAGCAGAAAAACTATAGTATGGAAGTGCAATATCTATCTGATATTTTTGTTTCAATAAACTAAAATTGATATACATATAAAATAATGAACATACACATATACACACGTATACACATATTTCTTAACTAGATTTATCCAGAGGGAAAGAAGAGCAGAGTTCCAAATTTGGAACCTGGAGAATTTATATCCTTATGCAGTGACGGTATGACCTAGAATTCTTTTTCTTCTGTTTAAGAATCTTTGGGTTAATTCAAATTTGAAAAGGCCAGAATAAAATGGAGTTTACTGATTTATGATAAATCTTAGCAGCAAAGTTCATTTTTGTAAGGACAAAAAAAGGGCGACTAAGAGGAAAGTATTTTCAGATGCTGAACAATCAGCAATTTAAGCAAACTCTGTCAAAACCAGATGTTGTTTTGACAATCCATCCTAAATAGACTTGTTTTGTATTCCTATCTCTGGTTTCAAAATAACAGTACAGCTGAAACAGTGTAGTCTTCTATAAAGGGTAGACTCCCTTTGTTGTAGCATGAAAAAAAAGTGAGGGAGATGAAATAATTTGATTCTATTTTCAATGAACTGAATTTGAGTAAATTCATTATTATTAATATCCAACATAATTATTATGGTTACTTCAAGGGACATAAACAAAGTATATTTTAAAATTCCATTTCTAAAAGACTTTTTTTATTGCAGTACGCGGGCCTCTCACTGTTGTGGCCTCTCCCATTGCCGGAACACAGGCTCCGGACGCGCAGGCTCAGCGGCCATGGCTCACGGGCCTAGCTGCTCCGCGGCATGTGGGATCCTCCCGGACCGGGGCACGAACCCGTGTCCCCTGCATCGGCAGGCAGACTCTCAACCACTGCGCCACCAAGGAAGCCCACTAAAAGACTTTTTGGAGGGCGATTCTTCTTTATTATGTTTGAAAACTGGCTATTATTTTAGTTTTATGTTTAAAAAGTCTGAACCCCTTACAAATTCTTCAAAATAGATTCTAGTCTGTACTGATTATGTCACACAATAAAGCTTAAGCAAAGAATTTGAACAGTATAAAAATTCTGTTAGTAGCCAAAGAAAAAGAATACAAGAGAACAGCTTTTTATATTCAAAGCAGGCACCTGACTAGTTATCTTTTACTGATGTAGAAATTATCTTGAAGGAAATGAACATCATAGTATTGGCCAGGTTAGTTGAGAATTAATTTTGAAATTGAAGAAAACCAAAGTAGAGAGGGCAGTGTTGCTAAGAAAAGATCCAGCAGTCTCTTGTTAGAAGATCAAGGCAGGGAAGTGCTGGAAGTGACAGTGTTCCTTGGAGTGGTAGAGTAGGCTAACTTAACAAGGGACTTTTACACTTCAAGGGAGGGGCAGTGAGTGCAATTCTGTCAAGCAGGTTGGTAATTAAACTTAACAGCAAATCACAAATATAGTTCTCTCTTTCCCAGGCTATGGACAGAGAGATGATGCCTAAGAGGCTTACAACCAGAATAGTGCTAAAATAAATCAAACTTTCTAGAACAATAATCACAGAGAATTAGGAAGAAATTTAGCTTTATTTACAGGCTCAATGCACAGAATTTAAAACCATAATTAGGTTTTTTGAAGTAGAAAAAATAATAATAGCTTATTTGTAATGTCTGAAAAATTTTTATCTGTGTCTGTTAGAGAAGTATTATTCCAAATGATATTTCTATATTATCAATTTTAGCTATTTAAGTTATCCTGTAAGTTATCCTGCTACAGTTTAATGAACACTTTGTCATTACAAAACAAGGCCGGTGTTACTATCATTTGTGAAATTTAGTTGGTTTTATCTGTCTCCCAAGTACAGCTTTTACCTTTTACTAGACTCACTCTTTTTTGCAATATTTACTACATAAAATTACAGCTATTTGAAGAGCTCTGGGACATGCATTCAAATAAACAAACACTTATCTGAATATCCTTCAAAATAATTTTTGAAGTAAATTCAGTGATATAACTGGGATTATTATAATTCTTGTGATACTTTAGAATTTCCACATATTTGCCAACTTAGCATGTTGAATCTATGCTTGCTTGTCAAGATCTGGAATAGACCTTGTAAATTTGCAAGAGAATAATGAATATCTTCAAATATCTAGATAGCAAACTGTGGCATTTGCTTATTTCCATGGTGTAAACCCACCCACTATGGCCAATTTCAAGCTACTCATGAGTCATCACTGAACAGAGTTGGGAATAGATGTGCACACAGTTGAACACAATTCATTATACAGTGTTTCCACCTAATCAATATAATAGACAAAAATAAGTCTGAACATATATAATAGTAATTCATTTTTTAATAATGGCTATATTTAATAAGTGGCTCACAAAATGCCTAAAAATTTGGCCATTAGCTCTCACAAGCTGGTAGGAGCTGGCTCTAGCATACCACCAGCTATCTCAATTAATCTGCAAGCTTCCTTGTCCTTTCCTTCCTTTCTATATTCACATTGTGATTAGTTGGAATTTGCCTAAAATATTTCCTCAAATTATCAGCTTCCCCAATAATGCCCTCTTCTATTTTGCTATTCCCAGTGTTCTAATTGATTTTAATAATTATTGAGCAAACCAGGATGTGCTAATATTGTATGAAGCCAGCACAGTCACACACATGTCAATTAATTAGAGCTGCTAGATGATTGAGACAGCTGCTTCTCCTGAATAATCAGCTCATTGGATATTGATATTTTGCCAATAGATGGCTTAAAAGGTATGTCTTGGAGCCACTATTTGGGTAAATATACAACTCATTATGTACATATAGGTAAACTGAATGACTTGATATTGATCAAAAACAAACAAACAAAAAATAGTTTACAGCTAAGAGTCAATCATCACTAGAGGAATGAGATCTGTCCTCTTGCTGTAGCTTATTGACTTAATCAGTTTGCTTTTGGAATTCTCCAAGAGTTAACACTCACAGCAGTTTGGCTAATAACCCGCTGCTTCAGCTAAATAACAGTGTCAGAATCTATGAGTTATAATGTAACATTAAGGAGTATAAAGACAGTTATTCTCCAGAGGATGTTTCAAAATCACAATGAAGTAACAAGCAATTTGTTGAGGATCCTTCCCCGCCAGTTGCCAAAGCATTAGCATTCCATCTGCCAGGCAGTGGGATTAGCATATTCCCAGTGAAGTTGTTAATGGCAACTTTCAGAAGACTAAATCAGTGATTTGTAAAATCTCTAGGAAATCATGTTGAACACTCTATTAACATCTTTCTTTAGACACATATTATGTTAGCCTTTTTTCTTATTGCTTACTTATATTCGTTTGTTTCAGCATCTATTAGATGATGAATGGCAGCACCATGAGACACTGGAACTTTTTTCTTTTTTCTTTTTTCCACTTGAGCAATTGAAAATAATGTTATATTTACCCCTGTTAGAAATAGCCCAAGAGAACTGATATTATTTTAAGTCAAGTTTTGGCAAAAGCTTTATCCAAACTGAAGCATTTTGAAGAATAGGGGATGCACTGTGCAGGACTTTTCTGGGCTTGCATGTTCACAATGCCTGATACTTTCATCAATCTCCATTGATTCATAGCTATAATCTTTGAAAGTTATTTGCAATGTGTGCTAGCAAAAGTACTGCCTATGGTGTTTCCCCTGAAAAATGCCTTTTTATAAATGTTTTCTAACATTTCAAACACACTTGAGACTAAGTCGAAGACTCCATATCTCACCGGTTAGAAACATGGTTGATAAAAATTAAGGCTGCAAAAAATAGTCTATGTCTACTTTTAGATTAGGAGAATGTTTCCCTGCTAGGTGCACTCGGGAATATTAATTAAAGATAGGAAGCGAGTTCAGAGTGGTGGATTTTGTAAATTAATAACCCCAGGCTAGCACTCTTAGGGTTTTGTATGCAAACAGTCTGAGAGAGTTATGAGATGGCTTTATTGTTTTAATAAAGAATTACAAACATCTGGCAGCTTATAAAAAGTTCTTTAGTCTCTATGTTTTGTTTCTCTTCATCCTGCTCCTTTTTTTTGGCACCAAAATTACTTTAGATGTTTTTGATCTCAGAAAGTTATTAATGTCTGTTTATCTTAACCAATTTTTATAAAACAAAGGAAATACTGCTTTATATTTCTTTCAAGACAGATGCATAATTTATAGCCAATGGATTCAGCCTAACTTCTTTTAGATAACAGACATACTTATTTTTTGTGTATTGTTTCTTATTTCAAGCAAACAATTGCAAATTATTCCATTTAGTGTAATACTACTTCATTGACAAACAAATGTATGATGGCTTAATAAATAAGACAGTAGCTTATATCTTGCTTTCCTAAAGTTCTGATTGTGAATGGCTTTTCTCTAAGATAGGACACATATTCTTCTCATCTTGCTGCTGTACCATCATCAACATACGGCTTCCAGGATCATTTTGCCCATCTGCATGAGGCCAACTAAAGAGGAAAGTGGATAAAGAATCCCATGTAGAAGGCTTGGAAGTGATATACCTCTGCTGGAAGTTATATACCTTTGTTCACATTCCATTGGCTAGAACTGAGTCATTTGACTATGCCTAACCAAAAGGAAAGTTAGGAAAAATAGCTCAATTTGTTCATAACTTAAAAAGGAAATGGATCTGGTAATCATCTAGCAATCTTTACCATGGTAAATTATAGAATAATACCAGGTCACTATGAAATGAAATGATGCATTCTATGAACTTCAGCATATTAATGTTTGCCAGTATAGTGAAACAATGCTTCTTAAATATTCAAGCTACAATTCGAAAAAGGAAATAAATAAAGGCATATATACATATATATTACCTTTCCTTTTGTTCACATTAAAGTGACGCAAATTCCTTTGTACTGATATTCATTCATTCACTTATTCATTCAGTATACTAAAATAGCCAGGTTTTATATTTTGCCTTTTTTTTCAATGTCTTTTTTTTTTACCACTTTGTTTCTATTAATGTACCATGTATTAGCAATCTTGAAAACATTAAAGGTATAAATAAGAAGGTATTATAGTTCTGCAATCTTAAAATATGAATAATACTTTGAATACAAATTTAATGCTATTTCAAATCCTAGAGGAATTTAGTATGCTAATCTTATCTTCTTAAATTGTCTGACTTATCTGTATTTTATGCTAGTATAATCTTTCTATACTTAGCACAATATACACTTTCACGTACTATTAGAGAACATTATGAAGGACAAATAAAATTGTTATTAGTCAGAAAATTGATTAATAATAGAAAGAAGACATGGAACATTTTATCTTTAGCTACTAATTTGGATGCTCATAATAACTGAAATTTACTTCATCACTTCAGGAAAATGACTCCTAACTAGTCACTGTATTTCCATTCTTCATATCACTCTCTTAAAGTCAATGAATTAGAAAGGTAACTAAGGATGAAACCTCTAAAATGTTCTTCCATTCATAATATCCAACACCGGATACTTATCCAACATTTTGCATATGTTTTCCTACTTTTGATTTATAGGGCTTGTGTTTAATTAGAAAGCATCTCTCCCAATCTAAAGAGATGGTTACAGAAGAATCAATTATTATGAGCAGAGACTGGAATACAGGTAAATGAAGGAGCCCTTGAACAATTTTGCTCATAACTGGTTGTAGTAAACTGAATAATTACCCCTAAATATATCCATGTCTTTGCCACATAAAATAGGTAACCTTGCACAGGCAAGGTAACAGATTGTCACCTAGAATCTCAAAGACAAACCACTCCACTGACACCTAGACTTTAGACCAGTGAGATTGATTTTCAATTCTGAGTTCCAGAGTAATAGATTAAGTTTCTGTTGTTTTTAGCCACTAAGTTTGTAGTAATTTGTTAAAGTGGCTATAGGAAATGAATGCACTGGTATACAGCCAGATATCTATGCTGTAATTGGGAGAGACTGAGTCAATTCCTTTCCTACAGCAGTGGCTTAATACCATGCCATATTTACTGCTCAGATGCTTAAGAGGATGAGAAAGTCGAAGGTAATAATATGTGCTTTTGCTACATTTGAGAATATTAGTGGCCAGATGTTAGTGAATAATAGGGCTAGGAAGAGGCAGGGGATTAAAGAAGAAAATCATGAGCAACAAAAGCCAAGAGTAAACTATGGTTTTCTTTCTGAATGGGATTTCCTACTTAGTTTCTGCTGCCCACAGAACTATTGTCTTCCTTATAAAACAGACACTATTTTCTGCTAAAAACCTGTATCTCTCTTTCTGTCTTTCACACACACATGCACACACACACACACACACACACACGCACAAACATACCACACACCCCCATCTCTGAGGAATCAGGTCTAATATCAGAACTAGCTGAGGCTTTCATTTCTAATTTTACAAATGGATATAAATTACTTTGATAAATCTTTGGGCCCCACTCCATAACATACTACACATGAGAGGTGGCACCAAATGTGCCCACACTTAGAACGCTTAGAATAACATTTCATAAATTCTGGAAGTGTTGATCCTGAACTCATATACAGGATGGCCTCTCTCCATTTCTTGCCAATCTCTGTCCTTACAAAAATTTTAAAAACTCACAATTCCTGATGCCACTGATGATGTTCTTTAGCCATTTTCCATGCCAAATATTTGATGGCTGTGTTACATTATCTACCATTAAAAAAGAAGCATAGCACCTTGTAGGCCTCTTTTTGCTGTGGAGGCGACATGTCCCACACCTGGAAATACTGGATGAAATGCAAAGCTGCCAAACTTGAGTTAGGCCTGGAGTAAAGGGCTCGGCAGCAGGTCAAAGCTCCCATGCACGCAGTCCTGCTGCTAGGGCCATACGGTCTACCAGACCTAAGGTGATGGATATGTCAGTGGTGGGAAAAGATGCTGTGTATTTTGATAGAAAACCTCAGTGGGAGAATTACAATGCAGACTCCTGGGGGTTTAGAGCAAGATTATGTCATTCATAGTGGGGAATATGTTTTCTGAAAAACAGCTCCTGGCCTGTTACTAAGTCTTAGTAGAGACAAAACACTTAACGGTGTTTCCAGAAATGCCCTTTGTGAGCTGCATTTGGTTTTCTCCCAAGTCAAAAAACTGAAGAGGCTCAACAGCAGGGTATGTGAGATGGAGTCTGGGTAGGACCAGAAGAGGCACAAATAAACTGCATGAGCAGATGGCCAGAATTCCCATATCATGCACTGTATTTACACAGAGTCCTTTCTTTTGTTATAACCTATAGTCATAAGGGGGTTCTGTATAACCAGCTAAAGGAGGATGAAAAAGCCCAAACTTGATTCACATATATGTTTTCTTGCATCCATGCAAGCCAAAAAGGATGGCAACTGCGTTATAGTCACATGGTGACCTTGATGGACAGTAGAAAGAGTTGTAGTGTATCTGGTCATCCACTTAGTACAGAAGAAGTGATTTGAGGTGAATATGTAAATTTGTGGGCAGTCATCAATGGCCTGGCTGTTTTGTGAGTGGTCTGGAAGAAAAGGGAATGGAAAATTAGAGACAAAGAATTCTTGGGTAGAAGTGTGTGGTTGTAGACAAAGAGTGTGAAGATTTCTATATCACATATTAACATTTACCAGAACATATTCATTGTGAAAGAGGCACTGAATAACCAAATAAACAAGAAAGCTTGGCCAGTTGATGTTACCCAAACTTTATCCATCAGTCACCATGGAACTGGCACAATCAGTACGTGTACAGACTGACCACATTGACAGAGGTTGATGCTACACACGGGCTTGACAGCATGGGCTTCTACTTACAAAAGCTGATTTAACTAAGGTGCCTCTGAATGCCGAATCTTCCAGTAACAGAAACCAGCACTGAGCCCTAAATATGGCACCATTCCTCGCATAGACCAACTTGGTTACTTGGGTGCAAGTCAGTTACATAAGTCTCCTTTCATCTTGGAAAGGCCAGTGATTTGTTCTAACGAGAATAGAACATGAATAGAATATGAACGTGCCTTTTCTGTCCACAGTGTCAGCAAGCACTACTAACCATGAGTGATTACATGATGTCTGATCTACAGACTTGGAATCTCACAGAAAATATCATTTGACCAAAGGACCCACATCATAAAACAAAAGCAATATAGGAATGAGCCCATGACCATGGGATCCTCTATTCATATTGTATCTTGCACCAGAGGCAGACAGACTCATAGAAGGCACAGTTGAAGTACCAGTTAAGAGGCAATATTCTTCAGAGATGGAGTATCATCCTTCATTTAGCAGTGATTTGAGAATCAAAACAATTACACAGCATACTCTAGATTAACATGACTTTAGTGTTCCATTATCTTCACCAATTTAACTTTACAATTCCAGAAAACATTTGTCCAGGAAGATAAAAAGGTAAGTTACTTTACTGTTTATACCAGGAATTTCCTGAAAGATCCATAAACTCTCCAATAGAAAAGCAACAAACAACAATTTACACTCCAAGACTCTTTGGACTCCTTGCCTCAGTATCTTTACCCTCCTATGTCCACCAATGTTAAACTATTATGTCATAATCCTTACCCAATCCTAACCAAGTCTCTATGTTTGAAAGACCTGCCTTAGAAGAAACTTCAAAATCTCAGTATCTAGTCTTTGTACTTCCTTCCCTGATATGATACTAAGATTTTATTAAGGTAGTATTCTTCTTTACTATGATAAGCAATAATCTCAGCTTTACTTTTCAATAGGTTGTTTCATTGGTATTCTGGGAGCTGGCAATCAACAGATGTTTGTACAGAAGCTTCGAATTTACTTCATAATGAAATTGAGGTATACACTATATATAAATTTCTTATATTTTCTTTAAATATTTTTCTTCCTATTCTATTGTTATGCATGTGTTAGGTATAAAATGTATAGATAAATGAATCTCATACCTCCAGTGTTTGTGCAGATGCAGGATCTGAACTTGCCAGCTTCCTTGTCAAACATTATTTGCTCCAAGAAGTGCTATTGAGATAAAAACCTTTGGTTATATTTACAATGGCACATCTAAAGCAATCTGAACACATGTAGAAAATAATCATAAATAACAGATGCCAGATACAGATTTTCTAGGAATAGTGCTAGAATGCATGTATAACTGCCTAATAACTTCGCTGTTTAAGGATGAATAGTTTTCTTTAGAGATGTACAGGGACTTCACAAATTCTATGTATTAATTTTAATAAGAATAGGTGACAAAAGTGTTATGAATTTGGTACATTAGCCATGAAAAATTCCAGGGATGGCCATTCTCTTAATATGATTTGAGGTCCTTTCTGCTAGACCATTCATTTATGCATTGCTGTGACTGGGCTTTGTAAATCTGAGAAAGTCCTGAGAGATATGATATTCCATTCTATTGGCAGATTTCTCTCAGTAGTGAGGAATGAAGTACTAATTGGTAAATGGTTCTGATAAATGACCTTTATCTAGACATTCTTTTTTATTCTTCTTTTTTTAACCTAGGAAGAGAAATATTTTATTAAAATTGAATAAAACTTTTTTTATTGCTAACGTAAATAAAAAAGAACACCTCAATTATCAAGATTACAAAAATAGTGCGTATAAATCCATTGATCTAGTAATTTTCAAAAGGAAAAAAATATGTTTTATATATGATGAGTCAGGTAAATCTAAAATCAAAATAACACAAAGCAAATGTGTTGTTTTTTTCCTCCTGCTATTACACAAAAGTATATTAAGTTTAAAAATATAAAGAAAAGAAATACCTAGGACAGAGATATTATGCTTTTCTATGATAAGCTGTTATATTTGTCAGTTAATAGTCTAAGCCAGTTGTTCTCAAAGCCTGACCCCTGCATCAGCAACTTCAACATCACTTGGGAATTTGTTTAAGACAAATTCTCAGACTCTACCACAAACTTACAGAAACAGAAATTTGGGGAATAGGGCCCAACAAACTGTGAGTTTACAAGCCCTCCAATATAACTCTAATATACACTAGCCTAGGAAAAAATTTAAGTTTATGTTGTGCAAACACAGATCAATCAGTAACTATTTGGTAACTATTATTTGCCCAGAGAGTAAAAACAAAAAAGGTATGTATTTGGAAATAAGAAAGCGGTGTATTAAAATATAAACCTAAGTAGTGCTATACTGAGCACCTCAGTTCCCTCATCTTTTTTTTTTTTTTTAAACATCTTTATTGGAGTATAATTGCTTTACAATGGTAGTTCCCTCATATTAAATATGTATGGAACTAAATAATCTCTCAGTTTCCTTCCATTTCTAAGAATCTGCAATCATTTGACTGAAGTAATAACCTAAATAAAATGTTATTGTAAGCATAATTAATGAAAAAAAATGTCTATAGCTTAACATGAAATGACGACTCTTTGTGGGGAGAGGTTGAATCAAGAGCTGAAGAAAGGGTAAAATTTGCATACTCTTAGAAAAGAGGGGCACATTCCAGGTGGGACAAATGCCTTGAGCAAACCCATGGCAGAGGCAAGGAGCAAACATCCAGTGCCCAGGCAGAGAGTGAGTTGGGACATGGTGGGAACTAGGGGATGGAAATCTCCAGGCCCTCATAGCAGGCTAAGAAGTGGGCATGTGTTTCAGAAGCCCATGAGGTTTACAAGCATAGGTGTGTCATGGGATAGCAGTGTTTTGTTGTTGTTTTTGTTGTTAATGCTTAACTCTAATAGATATGGTTGATTGATGCAAGAGAAATGGTAGGAATCTGTTAAAGTAAGTTGGTGGCAGATAAAAAAGCCCAAACTACAGTGATTTTAATGAGAAGTGGAAAAGCAAAGAAAGGACCTAAGGATTTTGATTGTGGGCCTATAGGAAAGGGAAGACTCAATTGTTGTGCCAGTGGTCCTCTGGGCTCCTGTTGGTTGTTTGATTTATTTGTTACTCTGAAAGTCAAATTTATGTGATGTGAAACACAAGTGGAAAAAATCTAGCATATAAACCATACAAAATTGTTGTTTGAATAATTTTTATACTGCAGTGATTTTGGAAAGTGTAATATATACATAGTTATTATGTCATTGATGATGTATGTTTATAACCATCATAATAGCTAAATGACTGATACTGGAGTCAGATTTATAAATTCAACTCCCAGTTTAGTCACTAGCTCTTATATCATCTTAGGCAAATTACTTCATCCTTCTTAGTCTCATTTTCTGTTTCTAAATTTTTTAACGTAATAATAATGCCTATGTCACTGGGTTAGTGTGAGGATTAAATAAGGAAATCGATGTAAAATTTAACAAAGAGCCTGGCACATGGTAAACATCCAATAAATGTAAACAAGTATCATTGAATTTAAAAAAAAACAGATCAAACTGTAATTAATAATTTCTTATTGGATTAATAAAAAAACTTATGTGTAAAACTTTGCATGAAACATTATTGATAACTATAATTCATCTAGAAAACTTAAAAGATGTATGTTGAATGTGTAGTGATCTATAGATATATGAACATGGATGAAATCTGTTTTGCAAAAATTAATTTATCTTTAGTTAATAATTATTGGAAAATATTCTCCAATCTCTTTAGTTATAATTCATAATTTTTGCTTCTTAGCTTTAATTTATCTGAAAATATGTCCTAATGCATTATGTATTTTTATATAATTGACTTACATCATTTAAAATATTTAGTTTGACCTAATTGAATGTTCATACTCTTAGTTTTATTATTTAGAATCAATAAATAACTGTACTGATACAGATTTAAAATGTTGTTCCAAGAACATTTCTGACATTTTCATGTTTTATTCTTAAATAACAGTGACCTATTCATTAATTTACATCATTACCTCAACAAATACATTAATTCCTGATTTTATTTCTATTAATACACTTTTTAAAATAGAGGGTACAGCAGATAGATGTTACTGACTTTCTCAATGAAGATGATGTCATTCTATTAACTTAATTTTATTTCTCCAGGGAAGAGACTGTTCCTTGTGCCTTTCTAGTACATTGTCAGCTGGTGGTTTTTCTGGTCTTATATAATAAATCTATTTTAACATGCTCACTTTTCTGAGCCTTCTGCCTGCTTTCTCAGTGCTCTGCATAAGTAGTTCTGACACTTCTGCCTCATTTACTTGGTGCTTCTAAGCTTCAAGGAACAATTTCTTGAAACATATTATGCCTATCTCCAGTATTCTTAATGCATTTTTTTTTTTTTTGTGGTACCCGGGCCTCTCACTGTTGTGGCCTCTCCCGTTGCGGAGCACAGGCTCCGGACGCGCAGGCTCAGCGGCCACGGCTCACGGGCCCAGCCGCTCCGCGGCATGTGGGATCTTCCCGGACCAGGGCACGAACCCGTGTCCCCTGCATTGGCAGGCAGACTCTCAACCACTGCGCCACCAGGGAAGCCCTCATGCATTTTTAAATGTTAAATGATGCATAAGTGCTCCTGTATGAACAAACAATTTCCTGTCAGCCTTTGTTTCACCTTCCCTGGTCTAACATCCTCAAAATCCATTTTCTAGCATGTTCTTCAGATTCCTGCCAGTACATATGAAGCTGGACCTGTAGGTCCTTTGTTGTATAATCTTCTTTCCATAGCAGGAACTGCACTTTTCCACTTGAGTTCTGGTGAGACTTGACCTTACTTATTGGTCTAGAAGCAATAAGTGGAGGTGGAGACACATCAAGGAAGCCACAAATCATTTTTCAAGGCATTAACTTCAGTGAGGCCTTTCCATAACCTCCAAGTAGCATGAGGCTGTGTTCCTCTAACAAGGATGGAATCTCCACAGCCTGCTTTAAGTGTCCAGGGATATCTAGGCATTTAAAGATCTCTGGCGGCTCCACCCAAATACCCTGGCTTCAGGGTCTCATTCTTTCCTTATCAGGGCTCAGGTTTCAACATGAGAGACCTGTTACGGCTATAAGTTAAGCTTCCTATGAAGTAAATTCCTCTTAAAATTAAGACTGATTTTCAACACACACTTACCTCCAGCTATGGAAGATAAGGATTTTCTAAAGTGCTGCCAAGGACATTTTCTGGGTTTCATACTATACTCTAAATTATTTGATTTGCTAATATATGTCTTTTACTTACTTTCTTGGGACTTCTGTGATGTTAATAATCACCAACAACACAATCTCTATAACAAACCATCGTAGTCATTCTTTCAAGCACTAGGGCTATTACATAAATGACTGCTAACCTTCCACGTGTGTTATATCCTAATCCATGCTAGTAATTGCATTGTACAGAATGCTATGGATTATTATCACCTCCGTTACCACCAGCAAGGGGGTCTTCACTGACATCTGGGCAGCAAGTGATCTAATTCCAGAATCCCATCTTTCACCTTGAGTTCCCTAGATGTGCACTCCAAGAAAAACACTTGATTGCAAGTTAACTGTAGAAAGGATCAGTAAAGGAGTGGGAAGTAAAATAAGGATGAAAATAAAAGTATTAAAAGGTGCTTTAATTAGCCAGGTTACCATTGAAGGTAACTGGAGCTCAGTTTTGAGGGACACCTCTGCTACATGCCCGAGTTGTCTGATCCAAGATTCAAGAGAGCTAGGACATTTATCCTTCAATTCACTTCTGTCAATGAATGAGTGACAATCACTAAGGACCTAGTCTAAGTCAGCTTCCGCCTTTAAAGTGTATGGGTCTAGAAAGAGTTCTAAGACAGAAAGAAGGACATCATTGACATATAAAGGAATTGCGGGTTCCAAAGGGATATGAATGAAGCTCCAATAGTGTATACTATACTGGCTGTGTCAAGTTAGAGTAATTTGCAATCTGGAGATCAGTCATCTGGTTTGACACATCCTAAATTAGCAAAAGCTTCCTAAGGATCCCAGAGAAAACATTGACTTTAGTGTTGGTTAATAGAAAAAAAAGAGTATGACAATCCACAGCCAGGTTACCTTTAAAGAAGTAGAGATCTCAAAGTGGGTGGTGCTGGCTCCATGGGACATTTTGGAAAATCTGTAGAGTCTTTTCAGTTAACACAAATGATATGAGGCCTAACCTTATCACTTAGTCATTCCGTAGCAGGGATATAAGTTTCAATGCTCAAGATATTCCCACAAAATTATTTTCTATTTTCCCACAGGACTTTCAAATGTAGATGAAACATGAATAATCAGAGAAAATAGTTCTGTAACTTAATTTTAGATGCAAACACAAAGCATTTTTTAACATTTTTCAATTTTCCAGAAATCTAGTTACTCTATATATTGAGAGTAGCTTGTTATTTATTTTATTCAAAACTTTTCTAATTTTATTGTTTTGGAAACTTAAATCAATGCTGCTCCGAGGGACTGAGTCAACATAACAAAAATCTATATCAGTCTGTATTTTAAAGTTTTACATTCACAATTACTTTTATTTATACTTATTAACTATTTATTTTAAAATGTTAAGACCTTTGAAAAGTCAACACTTCTCAGTTGAATACTGCCTTGTTTGTCTCAAATCCAAACTTATTCATCATAAGTACAGGATATTTGACAAATGTAATATGTCATCTCATGTACTACTGTCACCTAAGATTTATATTCTGAAATATGTATTATTTTATTATATAAATTGCATTAAGATTAGGGTATATATAAATATTTTTGTTTTCAATTTTATCTTATATATTTATAAAAATAGTTTTTAGTGCTCCTTCTACCATCCAGAAATGACATTAATGTCTTGGGGTTAAAAATTATTGCTCTAAAAGGTTGCCCATCAGTTTTACTTGTGATACTTTTAAAAAATGCACAGGACCAGGTTCCATTTCCCACAGATTCTGAGTTAAAATTTCTGGGTTGTGACCTGGGGTAATATGATTGGAATAATTGCTAAGGTAGCTTCAACTATAGTATGATATATAAAATTATTGCCAACAATTTAGGCAAAAGGAAAATTCAAAGCTTTTTGTACTCTCTAAAATTAGTTTGTATATAAAATCAGAACCCTCATATTTTCAATGAATCAAAAATAGAACCAACTACTTCATTGTAATTACTTACCAAAAAAAATAAAATACTATCTACAAACATTTATAAGATACGCTTCTTGAGGAAAGAACAGTTTATGTATTATTGAAGTTATATCACTAAGCAAAATAGCCTAATTACTTAAATTGGTCACTTTAAAACTAGATGAAATGAAATGATTTTAGAATTATAAAGTAAGAGAAGTAAATTTGTTTTAAAAAATGAACTACACAATGATATTTACCTTACTAAAAAAAAAAAAAAAAAGGATTGGTTTCTATCATTACTGTGTAGTAGTAAAAGAATACCATAAGATGGTTCAAAAGTTCAATCTGAATAAACATTTAAGATGCTTGATTCTTGGTTGACTCTCAGCCACCAAACCTTTCAAGTCTGAAAAAGTCAACTGGAATTCTTATAAAAACAGTTGTCTAAGGATATTCTTGGCACTTTTTTACTTTTTCTTTTTTGTTTATTTTTTTACCTCAATTCTGGTAGGCCAGGAAAAAAAAAGGAGATGCACAGTTTTCTTTTAACATCATAATTCTGCTATGTTTTTCTTACCAAGTCAAGTTCAAAAACAGAAAATAATTTTAAGTTAAAAGTTAAAAACCCACATGCAAAAATCAGGAAATATTCTGGCTCTATGTACTCAAAGTTAACTTTCATTCCTCCTTTATTGCTTCTAATTTCCCATCCCCTCCCCACAACATTTCTAGAAGCAGTGCCTTGCTTTTCCCACTACTTGAACCCAAAAATAGAAAGAGAAGGGTCAGAACATTATCATTTTAATACTTTTCCTAAATATCACTGAGTGCAGTGTTCTGAACAGAAGTGTACCCTCTGATTCTAACTCTGTAATAAGTCCTAGATCACACTTCCAGTCGTCTAAAATAATAATGAAAATATAATAATGCTAATAATACTAATTGTTAATATTTATAAGTTCTTGTTAGTGCCAGGAGCTTTTCTAAGTGCTTCACATATTAAAAATAGTTAAATTTTAAAAACCTTAAGAGTTTGGTATTTTTATTCCTCTTTTACAGATGAAACACACACACACATGCACAAATGAGATCTGTTTAGAGAATCTCATCAAAGGTCACTTTACATTCTAACCATTTCAAATTATTTGCACATCCTTTAAAGTATGATACATTTTTTGAGGAGGCCTTGTCCAAGAGCATTGCAAAAGATGTTCCCTGGGCCTAGAATGCCTTCTCCTCAACCCCTCAGCACCCAGCTAATTCCAATTCAGGCATCATTTTATTGATCTCGTATCCCTCTCCAGATTCATTTAGGTGCTTATTCTTTGTTATCCAACAGTACTTTAAAGATGTCTGTATAATATTTTCTCCAAATGATCAGTGAACTCCAAGGCACCAATTTCAACTTTTATCAATGCATTACTAGGCACTGAATAGAACTTTTTATGGTAATGGAAATGTTCTGTATCTTTGCTCACCAATACAATATCCCTAGCCACATGTAGCCCCTGAGCACTTGAATTGTGGCTCATGTGGCTACAGAACTGAATTCTTAATTTTATTTATTTATTGACTAATTTAAATTTAAATAGCTACATAGGATAGTGTAGCTCTAGCATACAGCTGACACTCTGTACAGGTGCACAGAGAATGTCAGAAAAATGAATGTGTGAATGAAGGAATAAATTAATAAACTGAAATGACTCCAAGCCATTTGAGTAAAGAATGGAGATAGGAAAAAAACTAGAGGTAGGAATATACGTTGGAAAGTTATCTCAGACTTTTTGTCCATCTATGCCATTTATACTCAGTCATAAACATCAGTCTTGTGGTAGAAGAGATGATGAAAACAAATGT
Source organism: Monodon monoceros (assembly GCF_005190385.1). NCBI lineage: Eukaryota > Metazoa > Chordata > Mammalia > Artiodactyla > Monodontidae > Monodon > Monodon monoceros. The sequence continues at coordinate 46,039,166 of NW_021703772.1, forward strand.
GAAGTTAAACTCATGATAGCAGCACAGTTTCACCATTCTAAGATTATTTGACTTTAAAAGTGACTTCAGGAGCTTCCCTGGTGGTGCAGTGGTTGAGAGTCCGCCTGCCGATACAGGGAACACGGGTTTGTGTCACGGTCTGGGAAGATCCCACATGCCGCAGAGCGGCTGGGCCCATGAGCCATGACCGCTGAGCCTGCGTGTCTGGAGCCTGTGCTCCACAATGCGAAAGGCTGCAACAGTGAGAGGCCCGCGTACCACAAAAAAAAAAAAAAAAGTGACTTCAGGTCAGGAAAAAAAGAGACAAGTATGGCTTTCTATATTTGCTACCATCAGTATTCAGGCTTGCATATTTGTATAAATTATTTCTGTTAGAACTTCAGATCATTATTTCAAAGTTTCTTTCCCATAGCATACTGACTTTTAATACATCACATATTTATACCACCTGATGCATTCACTCCTGTTAAAAATGATCTTCTCTAGCATAACCATCTATAAAATATTTTAAATAATCAAGCATTTAAGGAAGTAGAGTCTTGTTTGGCATTTTTATTAACATAAAATTACTCTAAGTATTATCAATATTACTTTTAATCATCAGCATTTGAGTATATACTTTATCACAGAAGTAATAATGCATATTGAAAATAAATCTTCAACATGACAGTTTTAAAACATACTCTGTTCCTTAATTATTTTTTGCTTGCCAATAATTATTTCTTTGCTTAGCTGCTTAGAATATCCTAATTAGAAAATTAAAAGGCTTACCTTTGGAAAAAGAAGAGAAGATAAAAAGTTAATCACAGGAATTTTGATTATTCAAATGAAATGCAACATAATTATAACCCTTTTTATAGTTTACCATCACCCCATATGTTTATGTATATTAATCTTCCATTTTCAATTCCATTTATAGTGTTTATTGATTCTATGTAGTAGCTTTACTCCTACTCCATGGTACATTGCTACAAATCATTAATCTCAAGCCAATTTCAACTCATCAGGTATAAAGCATGAAAAATAAGCTTTTAAACATTTTACTTCAAAGAATAACACAGGTGTTTTTGTGGCATTTAACATAATGTATTCATACCTTAGCAAAAGATTCCACCCACTTATGATAAATCATATCAATAACTAAGTTGCCAGCAGCTATGTAAAAGCACATTCGTTCATTCATTTTGATGATTCTTATTCAATGAAAAATGGGTGTGATGACATATGGCAAGTCCTTCTGCAGTGAATGATCCCTCTTCAAGGAGAAGCATTTTGTCTGATTTCATAGAAGTATGTTGAGAGACAGCTGTCAGTCACCAGTCCCTTCAAGGATTGCCTCAGAGGCAGAGATCTGCCTGGCCCAAGGTTGCATCCCTTCCAGGATGGCTCACTTCAAGTGATCGATATCAACAGGAATAGAAAGGCCCAAGCCAGGAGGGAGGATCAAGAATGGCAGAGTAGGAAGAGGTGAAGCTCACCTTCCCTCACAAACACATCAAAAAATCCATCTACACGTGGAACTATTCTCACAGAAAACCAACTGGAAACTGGCAGAAAATCTGTTATACAGCCAAAGCTGCAAGAAAGATCTCCACAAACCTGGTAGGACAGGGGAAAAAAAGCATCAGAATGGGACTGGCATTCCTGGGAGGGAATCTCTGAGGGAAGGAAGGTACACATGGGCAGGTCCTCACCCTGGGGAGCCACCTTGCCTGCTGGAAGATCCACTGGGATGGATAGAGAGGTTAGAGGGGCTGGAGGGGCCTGGACTCTGCCTGTGAGGAGTGTGCACATGCTGGCTTGCTAGCAACTAAGGCAGAGGGAGACTGGTGCTGGCAGTTACTGCCTGACCACACTTCCAGGCAGGACAGGGCACATACTCAAGGACGAGGGAGGCTTATCAAACCCACCCCTCAGGGTGTCTACTCCAACAACTGTGGGCAGATCCCACCCCCGACAGGGTTGTGACAGCCACAGAGCAAAGAGGAGGCCCTGTTCAACATACAACGCAAGCTCTGGACACCACAACACCAATCATACCACCTATCAAGGTGATAATGGCCAGCACATTCTGAGGAAAGACGATTGGCATCTATACCAAAACCAGCCTTCACACAAAAAATACTGGACTCACATAGTCTACATTAGGATGCTCTCACATAAAAACAGCCCTTAAAAACCACAGCAGATAACTGTTACTCCTAAATTCACAGAGACAGAGAAAGTTAAGTAAAATAAAAAAGCAGGGGAACTACTCCCAATTAAAAGAACAAGAGAAATCCCCTGAAAGAACAAATAATGAAACAGACTTTACCAGTCTACTAGACCCCAAGTTCAAAAAGGAGGTAATAAAAGTGCTAAAGAAATTAAGAAAGATTATTCATAGGAATGCAGATCACTTGTAACAAGGAACTGGAAACTATAAAGATGAACCAATCAAAATTAGCTCGATTGCCAAGATAAAAACCAATCTAGAAACAATGAATAGCAGACTAAATAATGCAGAAGAACAAATAAGTGATCTGGAAGATAGAATAATGGAAATCACCCAATCAGAACAACAGACAGAAAGACAAAGGAAAAAAAAATGAAAGCAACATACAAGATCTATGGGATAATATAAAGTGTGTTACCCTATGCTTAATAGGGGTTCCAGAAGGAGATTGAAAATGTATTTGAATTATAACAGCAAAAGGATAAACATGAAGGTGTAAAGTAGGACACCAAAATCACAAAATGTGGTAGGGAGGGAGAGTAAAAAAATGTAGATCTTTTAGAATGTGTTTGAACTTATATGACTATCAGTTTAAAGCAAGCAGATATAGTTATGGGTCAACATACATGAAAACCAGGGTAACCACAAATCAAAAATACAAAAGGTTCACAAAAACCAAAAAGAAAGGAACACAAGCATAATACAAAAGAAACCATCAAACCACAAATTGAAAAAAAAAGAAGAAATGAACAAAGAAGAACTATAAAATCAACTGGAAAAGAAGGTTTAAAATGGAAATAAATACACACCTATCAATAATTACTTTAAATGTCAATGGACTAAATTCTCTGATCAAAAGACACAGAGTGGAAAATTGAATAAAAAAACCCCAAAAAACAAGTACCTACAATATGCTGCTTATAAGACTCTCACTTCAGGGTGAAAGACACACACAGACTGCAAATGAGTGAATGGAAAAATATTTCATGCAAATGAAATGACAAAGTGGGGGTAAGAATACTCATATCAGACAAAATAGACTTTAAAACAAAGTCCATAAAGACAAAGAAGGACATAATATAATGATAAAGGGATCAATACAAGAAGAGGATATTATGCTCATTAACATATATGCACCCAATATAGGAGCATCTAAATATATAAAACAAATATTAACAGAGATAAAGGGAGAAATTGACAGGAATACAATGATAGTAGGAGACTCTAACACCTCACTCACATCAGTGGACAGATCTTCGAGACAGAAAATCAATAAGGCAACAGAGATCTTAAATGACACAACAGACCAGCTGGACTTAATTGATATCTATACAGCACCACATCCAAAACAAAACAAACAAACAAACAAACAAAAACAGAATATGCATTCTTTTTAAGTGTGCATGGAATATTCTCTAGGATAGAACACATACTAGGTCAAAAAACAAGCCTCAACAAATTCAAGAGGATAGAAATTATTTCAAGAATCTTTCTGATCACAACAGTATGAACCTAGAAATCAACCACAGAAAGAAAAACAGGAAAAAAACCAAACACATGGAGACTAAACAACATGCTACTAAAAAAAACAATGGGTCAATGATAAAATCAAAGAAGAAATCAGAAAATACCTTGAGACAAATGACAATGAAAACACAACCTTAAAAAATCTATGGGATGTAGCAAAAGCAGTTCCAAGGGGGAAGTTCATAATGATTCAGGCCTTCCTCAAAAAACAAGAAAAACCTCAGGTAAACAACCTAACCTACCACCTAAAAGAATTAGAAGAAGAACAACAAACAAAACCCAAAGTCAGCAGAAGGAAGGAAATAATAAATATCAGAGGGCAAATAAATAAAATAGAGATAAAAAACAATAGAAAAGGTTCTTCCCTAGCCTGAACGAAGATGGCGGAGTAGAAGGACGTGCTCTCACTCCCTCTTGTGAGAACACCAGAATCACAACTAGCTGCTGAACAATCACTGACAGGAAGACACTGGAATTCACCAAAAACGATACCCCACATACAAAGACAAAGGAGAAGTCACAAAGAGATGGTGGGAGGGGTGCAATCACAACAAAATCAAATCCCATAACTGTTGGGTGGGTGACTCACAGACTGGAGGACACTTATACCACAAAAGTCCACCCACTGGAGTGAAGGTTCTGAGCCCCATGTCAGGCTTCCCAACCTGGGGGTTTGGCAATGGGAGGAGGAATTCCTAGAGAATCCGACTTTGAAGCCTACTGGGATTTGATTGCAGGACTTCAACAGGACTGGGGGAAACAGAGACTCCACTCTTGGAGGGCACACACAAAGTAGTGTGCACATCGGGACCCAGAGGAAAGGGCAGTGAACCCAGGGGAGACTGAACCAGACCTACCTGCTAGTGTTGGAGGGTCTCCTGCAGAGGCGGGGGGTGGCTGTGGCTCGCCATGGGGACAAGAACACTGGCAGCAGAAGTTCTGGGAAGTACTCCTTGGTGTGAGCCTTCCCAGAGTCTGCCGTTAGCCCCATCAAAGAGCCCAGGTAGGCTCCAGTGTTGGGTTGCCTCAGGCCAAACAACCAACAGGGAGGGAACCCAGCCCCAGCCATCAGCAGTCAAGCGGATAAAAGTATTGCTGAGCTCTGCCCACCAGAGCAACAGTCAACCTCTTCACACCACCAGTTCCTCCCATCAGGAAACCTGTACAAGCCTCTTAGATAGCCTCATCCACCAGAAGGCAGACAGCAGAAGCAAGAAGAACTACAATCCTGCAGCCTGTGGAACAAAAACCACATTCAAAGAAAGATAGACAAGATAAAAAGGCAGAGGGCTATGTACCAGATGAAGGAACAAGATAAAACCCCAGAAAAACAACTAAATGAAGTAGAGATAGGCAACCTTCCAGAAAAAGAACTCAGAATAATGATAGTGAAGATGATCCAGGACCTCGGAAAAACAATGGAGGCAAAGATCAAGAAGATGCAAGAAATGTTTAACAAAGACCTACAAGAATTAAAGAACAAACAAACAGAGATGAACAACACAATAACTGAAATGAAAACTACACTAGGAATCAATAGCAGAATAACTGAGGCAGAAGAACAGATATGTGACCTGGAAGACAGAATGGTGGAATTCACTGCTTCAGAACAGAATAAAGAAAAAAGAATGAAAAGGAATGAAGACAGCCTAAGAGGCCACTGGTACAATATTAAGCGCAACAACATTTGCATTATAGGGGTCCCAGAAGGAGAAGAGAGAGACAAAGGACCCAAGAAAATATTTGAAGAGATTACAGTCGAAAGCTTCCCTAACATGGGAAAGGAAATAGCCACCCAAGTCCAGGAAGCACAGCGAGTCCCATACAGGATAAACACAAGGAGAAACACGTCGATACATACAGTAATCAAATTGGCAAAAATTAAAGACAAAGAAAAATTATTGAAAGCAGCAAGGGAAAAACGACAAATAACATATAAGAGAACTCCCATAAGGTTAACAGCTGATTTCTCAGCAGAAACTCTACAAGCTAGAAGGGAGTGGTATGATATACTGAAAGTGATGAAAGGGAAGAACATACAACCAAGATAACTCTACCCGGCAAGGATCTCATTCAGATTTGATGGAGAAATGAAAAGCTTTATAGAAAAGCAAAAGCTAAGAGAATTCAGCACCACCAAACCAGCTCTACAACAAATGCTAAAGGAACTTCTCTAAGTGGGAAACACAAGAGAAGAAAAGGACCTACAAAAACAAACCCAAAACACTTAAGAAAATAGTCATAGGAACATACATATCAATAATTACCTTAAATGTGAAAGGATTAAATGCTCCAACCAAAACACACAGTCTTGCTGAATGGATACAAAAACAAGACCCATATATATGCTGCCTATAGGAGACACAATTCAGACCTAGGGACACATACAGACTGAAAGTGAGGGGATGGAAAAAGACATTCTATGCAAATGGAAATCAAAAGAAAGCTGGAGTAGCAATTCTTATATCAGATAAAATAGACTTTAAAATAAAGAATGTTCCAAGAGACCAGGAAGGACACTGCATAATGATCAAGGGATCAATCCAAGAAGAAGATAAAACAATTATAAATATATAGGCACCCAGCATAGGAGCACCACAGTACGTAAGGCAACAGCTGTAAAAGAGGAAATCTACAGTAACACAATAATAGTGGGGGACTTTAACACCTCACTTACACCAATGGACAGATCATCCAAACAGAAAATTACTGAGGAAACACAAGCTTTAAATGACACAAGAGACCAGATAGATTTAATTGATATTTATAGGACATTCCATCCAAAAACAGCAGATTACACTTTCTTCTCAAGTGCACATGGAACATTCTCCAGGATAGATCACATCTTGGGTCACAGATCAAGCCTCAGTAAATTTAAGAAAATTGAAATCATATCAAGAATCTTTTCTGACCACACTATGAGATGAATTACAGGGGAAAAAATGTAAAAAACACAAACACATGGAGGCTAAACACTACGTTACTAAATAACCAGGAGATCACTGAAGAAATTAAAGAGGAAATCAAGAAATACCTAGAGACAAATGACAATGAAAACAAGACAATCCAAAACCTATGGGATGCAGCAAAAGCAGTTCTAAGAGGGAAGTTTATAGCTATACAAGCCTACCTCAGTAAACAAGAAAAATCTCAAATAAATAATCTAATCTTACACATAAAGGAACTAGAGAAAGAAGAACAAACAAAACCCAAAGTTAGCAGAAGGAAAGAAATCATAAAGATCAGAGCAGAAATAAATGAAATAAAAACAAAGAAAACAATAGCAAAGATCAACAAAACTAAAAGCTGGTACTTTGAGAAGATAAACAAAATTGATAAACCATTAGCCAGACTCATCAAGAAAAAGAAGCAGAGGACTCAAATCAATAAAATTACAAATGAAAAAGAAGTTACAACAGACACGGCAAAAATACAAAGCATCCTAAGAGACTACTACAAGCAACTCTATGCCAATAAAATGGACAACCTGGAAGAAATGGATAAATTCTTAGAAAGGTATAACCTTCCAGGACGGGACCAGGAAGAAACAGAAAATATGAACAGACCAATCACAAGTAATGAAATTGAAACTGTGACTAAAAATCTTCCAACAAAGAAGAGTCCAGGACCAGATGGCTTCACAGGTGAATTCTATCAAACATTGAGAGAAGAGCTAATGGCTTCACAGGTGAATTCTATCAAACATTGAGAGAAGAGCTAACACCTATCCTTCTCAAACTCTTCCAAAAAATTGTGGAGAAAGGAACACTCCCAAGCTCATTCTATGAGGCCACCATCACCCTGATACCAAAATCAGACAAAGATACTACAAAAAAAGAAAATTATAGACCAATATCACTGATGAATATAGATGCAAAATTTCTCAACAAAATACTAGCAAACAGAATCCGACAACACATTAAAAGGATCATACATAATGATCAAGTGGGATTATCCCAGGGATGCAAGGATTCTTCAATATATGCAAATCAATCAATGTGATACACCATATGAACAAACTGAAGAATAAAAACCACATGATCATCTCAATAGATGCAGAAAAAGCTTTTGACAAAATTCAACACCCATTTATGATAAAACTCTCCAGAAAGTGGGCATAAAGGGAACCTACCTCAACATAATAAAGGCCATATATGACAAACCCACAGCAAACATCACTCTCAATGGTGAAAAACTGAAAGCATTTCCTCTAAGATCAGGAAAAAGACAAGGATGTCCACTCTCACCGCTATTATTCAACATAGTTTTAGAAGTCCTAGCCTCAGCAATCAGAGAAGTAAAAGAAACAAAAGGAATATAAATTGGAAAGGAAGAAGTAAAACTGTCACTGTTTGCAGATGGCATGATACTATACATCAAGAATCCTAAAGATGCCACCAGAAAACTACTAGAGCTAATCAATGAATTCTCTAAAGTAGCAGAATACAAAATTAATGTACAGAAACCTCTTGCATTCCTATACATTAATGATGAAAAATCTGAAAGAGAAATTAAGGAAACATTTCCATTTACCATTGCAACATAAAGAATAAAATACCTAGGAATAAACCTACCTAGGGAGACAAAAGACCTGTATGCAGAAGACTATAAGACACTGATGAAAGAAATTAAAGATGATACCAACAGATGTTCTTGGATTGGAAGAATCAATATTGTGAAAATGAACATAATACCCAAAGCAATCTACAGATTCAATGCAATCCCTATCAAATTGCCAATGGCATTGTTTATGGAACTAGAACAAAAAATCTTAAAGTTTGTATGGAAACACAAAAGACCCTGAATACGCAAAGCAGTCTTGAGGGAAAAAAATGGAGAAGGAGGAATCAGACTCCCTGACTTCAGACTACACTACAAAGCTACAGTAATCAAGACAACATGATACTGGCACAAAAACAGAAACATAGATCAATGGAACAAGATAGAAAGCCCAGAGGTAAACCCACGCACCTACGGTCAATTAATCTATGACAAAGGAGGCAAGCACATACAATGGAGAAAAGACAGTCTCTTCAATAAGTAGTGCTGAGAAAACTGGACAGCTACATTTAAAAGAATGAAATTAGAACACTCCCTAACACCATACACAAAAATAAACTCAAAATGGATTAGAGACTTAAATGTAAGACCAGACATTGTAAAACTCTTAGAGGAAAACATAGGAAGAACACTCTTTGACATAAACCACAGCAACATCTTTTTTGATCCACGTCCTAGAGTAATGGAAATAAAAACAAAAATAAACAAATGTGACCTAATGAAACTTCAAAGCTTTTGCACAGCAAAGGAAACCATAAACCTGATGAAAAGACCACCCTCAGAATGGGAGAAAATTTTTGCAAATGAATCAATGAACAAAGGATCGATCTCCAAAATATATAAACAACTCATGCAGCTCAATATTAAAAAAACAAACAACCCAATCCAAAAATGGGCAGAAGACCTAAATAGACATTTCTCTAAGAAGACATGCAGATGGACAAGAAGCACATGAAAAGGTGCTCAACATCACTAATTATTAGAGAAATGCAAATCAAAACTACAATGAGGTATTGACTCACACCAGTTAGAATGGGCTTCATCAGAAAATCTACAAACAACAAATGCTGGAGAGGGTGTGGAGAAAACGGAACCCTCTTGCACTGTTGGTGGGAATGTAAACTGATACAGCCACTATGGAGAACAGTACGGAAGTTCCTTAAAAACCTAAAAATAGAATTACCATATGATCCAGCAATCCCACTGCTGGGCATATACCCAGAGAAAACCACAATTCAAAAAGACACATGCACCCCAATGTTCATTGCAGCACTTTTTACAATAGCCAGGTCATGGAAGCAACCTAAATGCCCATCGATGGATGAATGGATAAAGAAGATGTGGTACATATATACAATGGAATATTACTCAGCCATAAAATGGAACGAAATTGGGTCATTTGTTGAGATGTGGATGGATCTAGAGACTGTCATATAGAGTGAAGTAAGTCAGAAAGAGAAAAACAAATATCATATATTAACGCATATATGTGGAACCTAGAAAAATGGTACAGATGAACTGGTTTGCAGGGCAGAAATTGAGACACAGATGTAGAGAACAAACATATGGACACCAATGGAGGAAAGCTGTGGAGGTTGGGGGTGGTGGTGTGATTAATTGGGCAATTGGCTTTCACATGTATACACTGATGTGTATAACATTGATGAGTAATAAGAACCTGCTGTATAAAAAAAAAGTAGAGAAAACCTATTTATTATGTTTATAGACATGTGCAATTAAAAAAAAAAACCCACTCTTGTTACCTTCAAAAAAAAAAAAAAGACTACACATTTTCCTGTAAGCACAGCTTTAGTCATATCCAAGTTTTGGTATGTAATATTTTTATTATCATTCAGTTCAAAATATTTTCTAACTCCAATTGTGATTTGTTTTTTGGGGGGTTACTTAGAAGTAGTGTATTTCATAACTTCTAGCTACTTTTCTGTTACTGATTTGTAGCTTAACTACAAGTCAAGAAACACACTTTGTATAATTTTAATACTTTGAAATTTGTTAAAATTTGCCTTAAGCACAATATGGTCAGTTTTAAAAATGTTCCAAGTGTGCTTGAAAATAATTTGTAATTTAAATTTTGGAGTATAGTGACTATATATCTGCTTGTTGAATCAAATTTGCTGCTTACGTTATTTAAGATTTTATATCCTTACTAATTTTTTTGGGGGGGGTCTACTGGTTCTGAAAGAGTTATCCTCTATCAGTGAATGACAGCAGCATGTTAAATCTCCTATTGTGATAGTGAATTTGTCTTTTTTTTTCCTTGTAGCTCTGTTGCTTTATATAATTTGAAGATAAGTGCATACAAATTTAAAACTTCCTGGCAAATTGGACTTGTTGATATGAAGTGCCCTTGTTTATTTCCAGTAACGCTTTTGCTTTCAAGTCTGCTGTATCTGTTATTATATAGTTTCCTTTTGGTTTACATTTGCACAGTATATCTTTTCCAATTCTTTTACTTTCAAAATAAATGCCAAAAAAAAAAAAAAAAAGAAAAGATCAACCAAATCAAGAACTTGGTTTTTGAAAAGATAAACAAAATTTACAAAACTCTAGGTAGGCTCACCAAGGAGAGAGGACTCAAGTAAACAAAATAAAAAATGAAATAGGAGAAACAACAACTGATACCACAGAAATATAAAAAAATCATAAGAGAATACTATGAACAGTTACATGACAACAAATTGGACAACGTACAAGAAATGGACAAGTTTCTACAAACATAGGGCCAGCCAAAATTAAGTCAAGGAGAAACATATCAATAATTTGAACAGGCCAATCACTAGAAGTGAAATAGAATCTGTAACTTAAAAACTCCCTGAAAACAAAACACCAGGACTGGATGGCTTCACTGGGGAAATCTACCAAACATATAAGGAAGAAAATATACCTATTCTTCTCAAACAACTCCAAAATACTGAAAAGGAGGGAACACTCAAATTCATTCAATGAATCCACCATCATCCTGACAGCAAAACCAGACAAAGGCACATAAAGTAAGACAATTACAGGCCAATATGTTTGATAAATATAGATGCAAAAATCCTTAACAAAATATTGGCAAACTGAATTCAACAATACATAAAAAGGATCATATACCATGATCAAGTTGGATTCATTCCAGGGTTGCAAGAATGGTTCAGTATACACAAATCAATCAATGTAATACTCCACATTAACAAAAGGAAAAACAAAAACCACATCATCATCTCAATAGATGCAGAAAAAGCATTTGACAAAATTCAACATCCATTCATGATTAAAACTTTCACTAAAGTGGGTATAGAGGGAACATATTTCAACATAACAAAAGCCATTTACGGCAAACCCACAGACAATACTCAACAGTGAAAAGCTGAAAGCCTTCCTACTAAATTCAGGAACAAGACAAGGATGCCCACTCTTACCACTTCTATTCAACATAGTATTGGAGGTCCTAGCCACAACAATCAAACAAGAAGAAGAAATAAAATATATCCAAATTGGAAAGGTTGAGGCAAAATGGTCACTATTTGCAGATAACATGGTACTGTATATAGAGAACCCTATAGACTCCATACAAAAACTGTTAGAATAAATGAATTCAGCAAGTTAGAAGAATACAAGATTAATACACAGAAATCTGTTGCATTTCTTTACACTAACAATGAAATATCAGAAGAGAAAGTTTTAAAAAATCCCATTTAAAATTGTGTCCAAAAAATAGCTAGGAATAAATGTAACAAAGGAGGTGAAAGACTTATATGCTAAGTACTAAAAAACATTGATAAAGGAAATCAAAGATGATTCAAGAAATGGAAAGATGTCCCATGCTCTTGGATTGGAAGAATTAATACAGTTAAAATGGCCATACTACCCAAAGCAGTCTACACATCTAATGCAATCGCTATCAAAATACCTATGATACTTTTCACAGAACTAGAACAAATAATCCTAAAATTTATATGATACCATGAAAGACTCAGATTTGCCAACAAAATCCTGAGGAAAAAGAACAAAGCTGAAGGTATAACCCACCCAGTTTTTAGACTATACTACAAAGTCATGGTAATCAAAATAGTGTGGCATTGGCACAAAAACAGACATATAGATCAATGGGACAGAATAGAGAGCCTAGAAATAAACCCACACACTGACAGTCAATTAATCTATGACAAAGGAGGCAAGAATATACAGTGAAGAAAAGACAGTCTCTTTAACAACTGATGTGAAAGCTAGACAGCTACACATAAATCAATGAAATTAGGACACTCCCTCACACCATATACAAAAAAAAACCCAAAAAGCTCAAAATGATTTAAAGACCTAAATATGATATGACACCATAAAACTCCAAGAGGAGAACATAGGTGAAACAGTCTCAGGCATAAATTATAGCAGTAATTTCTTAGATCAGTATCCCAAAGCAAAAGAAATAAAAGCAAAAAATGAACAAATGAGACCTAATCAATCAATAGAAGCTTTTGCACAGAAAAGGAAACCCTAAACAAAATGAAAAGACAACTCATGGAATGGGAGAAAATATTTGCAAATGATGTGATCAACAAGGGGTTTAAATCCAAAATATATAAATAGCTGATACAGCTCAATATCAAAAAAACAAACAACCTAATCAAAAACTGGGCAGAAGACCTAAATAGACATTTCTCCAAGGAAGACATACAAATGACCAACAGGAACATGAAAAGATATGCTCAACATTGTTATTAGAGAAAGGTCAAATCAAAACCATAATGAGGTATCACCTCACACCATTCAGAATGGCTATCATCAAAAAGTCTACAAATAATAAATTCTGGAGAGGGTGTGGAGAAAGGGGAACCCTCCTTCAATGTTGGTGACAATGTAAATTGGTGCAGCCACTGGAAAACAGTATTTAGGTTCCTTAAAAAACTAAAAATGGAGCTACCATATGATCCTCAATCCCACTTTTGGGCACATATCTAGAAGAGATGAAAACTAATTTGGAAAGATAAATTCACCTTGATATTCATAGCAGCACTATTTACAATAGCCAAGACATGGAAACAAGCCACGTGCCCATCAACAGATAACTGGCTTACGAAGATGTGGTACATATACACAATGAATATTACTCAGCCATAAAAAAGAATGAATTATTGCCATCTACAGCCACATGGGTGGATGCAGAAAATACCATACTAAGTGAAGTAAATCAGACAGAGAAAGACAAATATTATATGATATCACTTATATATGGAATCTAAAAAATAATACAAATGAATTGACAGACAAAACAGAAACAGATTCACAGACATAGAAAACAAACCTATGGTTACCAAAGGGGAAAGGGAGGTGGGGGGAATAAATTAGGGGTACGGGCTTATGGGCTTAACAGATACAAACTACTACACATAAAATTGATAGGCAATAGGGATTTACAGTATAGCACAGGGAGCAAAGAAGGGTAATGGTCATTTAATAAAAAGAATTTTGATTTTTTGAGAAATCACTAGTAAGAAATTTTTAAAAATAAAGAAATGTTTAAAGCTTTATTTCTGGAGGTTTTCTGCCATTTGTCTGCCTCATTCTCTATATTTTTTGACATTCATATGCCTTCTGATCATGTCTTTTTATTCTCGTCAGATTTAATGACTAGTTTGCATTTTTTTTCTTCTCTCCATTCCACCATAATTGTGCAGGATTTAAAAATACACAGATGGACCCTTCAATGCCCTTCTTCTCAATTCATGGATGGCTCCACATCCAGACCCACAACTCTTGAGCAACTCACTCATGCAGTCACACACTTGGAATCCTCATTACTTGACATATCTCCACAACTGATGATCATTTAAGCTCAGAAAATTTTCTGTGTCTACAACTTCTTATCTTTTCAATAATCTTAGTATTTCCCAGGGTATGTGTTCTTCAACTCTATTGAGCCCCTTAGTCTTGTGTTCCCCTCTTTAGTTTCCTCAGCTCATTCTTTTTTCACTTCATTTTTCTTTGTTACTCTGTTCAGATTCCTCTGAAAAATACTTCAATTGTTTTCAATTCTCTCAATTTCTTTTTACATTACATCCATCTAGCAGGTGTCTTGCCTTTCTGTGATTATGCCAAAAGTGATGTATATGTTGGAGAAAAATAGAGTAAACATGCACATTTATACAAATATAAAATAATTTCCAACTTTAATTTATCTTTCATTGCTTTCTTGCAATCTTTTTCTGTTTTCTTGGTCAGCTATCTTCTCCATTCTCTTCAATGAATGTATTAAACATTTTTCAAACCTTTACCTTTATTTCCTCAAAATGTTCAGTCAAAGGCTTCTCCAGAACAGAGAAAATAGGACTCCCTTCACTTCCTGACATCACCTCACATATATCTCTATGATTATCCCATTTTCCTTCCTGCCCATCATTCCACAAATTTCCATATATTTATTTATTTTATTTTTGGCTGTGTTGGGTCTTTGTTGCTGTGCACAAGCTTTCTCTAGTTGTGGCAAGCAGGGGCTACTCTTTGTTGTGGTGTGCGGGCTTCTCACTGTGGTGGCTTCTTGTTCTGGAGCACAGGCTCTAGGCGAGTGGGCTTCAGTAGTTGCGGCACACGGGCTCAGTAGTTGTGGCTCGCGGACTTAGTTGCTCCATGGCACGTGGGATCTTCCTGGACCAGGGCCTGAACCCGTGTCCCCTGCATTGGCAGGCAGATTCTTAACTACTGCACCACCAGGAAAGCCCTGCAAAATTCTATTTTTAATCTTTGCCAATCTCATCTTTAAAAATAATATGGTTTTAATTTTTTCTTCAACAATTAATGAGTTAGAATATGTTTTATATGTTCATCGATATTTGTATTTCTGTTTTGGATTACTTTTGTAATTGAATACTTATTTTCTAATTCTTTTGAGATTTGTTTTTAGTAATAAGGATATTAAGCTGCCATATATCTTGAAATTTTTTTTCATTTTTTTGTTGCTTTTACTTTGATTTATAATATGTTGTTTAAACATGATCTCTACCAGGATCTCAATTTTAAAAGCTTGCAGAGTACATGTTGGAAAAAAAAAGTGAACTAGAGAGGGTGAGAGATACAGTTTACTGGATAACTCTTGCCTCTTTCTAAAAGAGGTCACTGAACCCAGCACCACTTTATAGTTATTAGTTCAGTTTTGCCAGATGGTCTGGTTGTTTTTCCAAGAAAACTAGTTAATTATCTCTTTATTTGAAATTTTATAATGTTCAGATATTTTATAACTTAAAAAAACTCTTTGAATGGTAAATTTAAAAAAAATTGTAGGTTGCTGCTGCCTTGACTGCTACCAATATATGATCTTCTTCTGAAAGTAATGTTTGATCCAAAATTATATATTCACCCGTTTGCTTCTGTTTTAATCTTAGCACTGATAATTTTTAGCTTATCTCTTATGAATTTTGGCAAATGATGTATGGTAAATATTCAACTTATTTTTTTCCCAAAGGTTAGCTAACTGTATAATTAGCTCCATTTTCCCCTAGTGCTTTGAAATGGCCCATTTTACACCCCCAAATTGGTAGAATTGTTTTATATATTGCTCTTTTAGTCATTTGATTTATTGGTATATTCCTGAATGAGTACCCCACTGTAACTTCATAGAATGATGTCCAGTTTGGAGGGGCAACTCATTATCCATCATTTTCAACAGTGTTAGGATTAGTGCACGACTATTCTTCAAAGAGGAGAAAATCACCTTAATAAACTGAATAATATATCAAGTATTTAAAATTATATATCACTTTGGAGAAAAATAAAAACTTTATATTGTTTTATCGGAAGTTCTCCGCCCCCCACCTTACACACACACACACACAGATCTGGTACAGTTCTGTGACTTTTTCTTATGTGACTCTCAGACTTTTTCTGAATTAAGGACATAACTTAGTTGCAGAATTATATAATACTGAAAATTAGAGAATTTTTAAAAATTTTAAATGTTTTGTGAAATAATTCTATTTATAAGAGTAGGGGCTTCTTGGCTTGTGTACTGTAGATTGCTAATGTGCACATAGATAAGCTTCAGAAATTCTGCAAATCTCATATAATACTTTCATATATAATTGTATTGTCCTGGAGATAATGTCCAAAGCTTCCACTGGTTTGTCAAAGAATGTTGCAATCTAAGAATAATTAATGTCTGGTATTGACCATTTCCCAGATTTATGACACATTAAAATATCAAGTACAACCGAAAGTTTCTAAAAGTTCTTTGATAAGTAACAGTGGAAAATAATCAAATACATGAAAAGTGGTCTATTCTAAAAATACGAGAGACTAATGCTTCAGTGAAACATTAGTTCACTAAATTAGTAAGGAAATGTAATTACAGCCACTTTTCCCTTTCTTTAGGTGATTATATTGTCCTCCTAAAAATAGCAAATATATTAATATTAATAATTATTACAACTGTTATTGCTACCAGTTACTGAGGGCTCACATTGTTAAAAATACTGTGACAAGTACGTTAAATGCAGTATTCAATTTTACTCTCAAAAAAGTCTCAAGTATTGGGTATTACCATTTTCAGACAGAAAGTGATCCTAGGAAATTACTCAGATGATTAGTAGCTGAACCAGAATTAGAAGTTTGACTCTGAATTTCTTTTTTCTCTCTCATGTTAAAAATAAACTTTTTCTTCTCCATTTTATTTTCTCCCTGCATATTGGATATAGAGGATGAAATAAATTTTGACAATGGCTTTTTATTAAACATTAAAGCTATTATAATGACAGAATTTCAGCAGTTGAATCTTTTTGAGATTAATTAATCCATTCCTAGAAATTTCAGGGCAGTAATTAACTTATTACTGCTTTTCACTAAGAGCTGTATTTAGCATTAAGCATGTCAATGGTCAAAGCTGTCTTTATTAAAAAGTCAAAGAACAATCATACATGATTTTTCTTATTCACTTATTTCAGAGAGTTTTAGGATTGATAGAGCACAAATTCAAAGAAACAGAGTTTGACATCTAGAAACATATGAGTCTATGGCAAGGGAATGTTTTCAAAGAAAGATGTTACAAAAGAAATTTCTGAAGTCATTCAATTTCTTAAGCTCCTCTTAATATCAACAGCCAGTCACAATGGACTTACTCTTTAACTCATACAGTACAGAGAACTCAGGATGTGATATGAAGGAAAGTTGGGAATCCATTCTAGCCTCAAGAGTTTGTAGGATTGGAATAAAAGATAAAAATAGGCATGGAGGTAAAATGCCCAAGTTCCAACTTTCCCTTCCCTTGGATTGCAACCTCCTGGGGAAGATTAGGAATATCCATATAATTATGAGAAAATCTAAGAATGTTGAAATGTGTTGCCATGACATAACCTGGGAGAGGACACAGGTCTCTAGGAGAAATCTAGGGATAATAGCAAAAATGTAATAAGTGCTGAGTATGTAGCAAGCACTTTTCTAAGTGCTGATGGACATTAACTTAGCAACAACCCTCTAAATTATTTTACAAATAAAGAAACTGGTGCAGTGACATAGAGTGACCTCCCCAAGATAACATATCTAATAATCCTGGAGCTGGGATTTGAAGCAAGACACTCTGAATTTGAAGGCCACTCTCTAATAATGAAATATTCAGTCTTTCTAGGTAAAGAGTGATGATGCCTCTTTTAGGTGAGTTGCATAAAATTATCAAAATGATATTACTACAGGTGACATTTTGGAACTTGAATAGACAAACCAATTAATTAATTAGAAGAGTAGAGTAAGATGAAGAGTAATTAATTAGAAGAGTAGAGTAAGATGAATCATGTGTGTTACTGAATGCCTATGTAATATTTTAATTTCATCATGCTAAGGTTATTGTTCTAGTACTCTAGTGTCTTTTGAGTTATGTTCGACATTCTGCACAAGCAAGGTGAAGGGTGTGTGTGGTAGTAGTTGACCTCATTAATGTGAGTTGCTGAAGGTTATTAAGGAATGACTTGGAAAACCTGGAGATGGTAGCAGTAAAGGCAGTATCCTAGATATATAAACTCTTATGGAAAAAAACAAGAAACTCTCGCTAAAGCAGTTTTTTATGGGGAGAACATATTAGTCAGGGTTCTCTAGAGAAACAAAACCCAGTAAATGTAATGTTAAATTAGGATATATATATATATATATATATATATATATATATATATATACCAGATGTTCTGGCTCAAGCAGAGAGAGCAACTTTGCCCTTCTACCTTTTTGTTCTATTCAGGTCTTGAAAGGATTGGATCATACCTACTCTCCCTGGTAAGGATGTTCTTTACTCAGTCTGCTGATTCAAACGTGAATTTCTTCCAGGAACGCCCTCATGGACATACCCAGAAATAATGTTTTATCTGGGCATCTTTAGTTCAGTCCAGTTGACATATAAAATTAACTATCATGACAGGGGTGGGTGGATTATTTTTTCAGTCATGAATAAGGTTATAAATATTGGTACAGCTTTTTAAAATTACACATGGCAAGATCCCCCCATAGACAAGCTAACTGGAATATCTGAGGAAGTGTCCTAGGTACTGACATTTTTAGGCCTCCCCAGATGACTCTAATGTGGAGTCAAGAATATCCCTGGGAAACAAGGTGACACCTCTTTGCACTTTTCCTATACTTTTTGAAAATGCCATTATGATTTTTCTCCCTGGTGAAGGTGAAGGTGAAGGTTGGTATTGCAGTAAATTTGTTTTTTCAAATGTAACATGTCTTTGCATGCTTTCCCACTGCCACCCCCCACCCCCTCAATCCTCAGCCCCATAGAGGAATGGAGTGTAGCACTGAGACATCTGCTCATTTGGCTGGATTCTAAAATCATACATCTGTTTGGACAGAAATTTTGTCAGCTCTGAGAATAAAAAATGACTTTGAAAATAATGTGTATTTTATTTAACTGCTGACCACAAATAAAAATTAAAAACAAAAAGATTTGTTGTTGTTGGCAACTTCCTTAAATAACCTCCTTAAGTAGAACAGCTTGACTGGCCACTGGCCACTGTTTAGGTAATTTTTTAAAAAATACTTTTACAAACAGAAAAAAGACAGCAAGGGATTTCAGTGAATGAAGCCAAAACTGTCACAACATTGATAACTTAGTCCAAGGATTTTCAGAAAGATGCATTGCTCCTAAAACTTTTACTCTTTCACATAGTTTTCATAATATTTACGTTCATTACAAAAAAAAGCAACTTTTCCAACCTGGATCATAAGCAAAAATACATATTTCTACCCTGGGGTATTCTTTAAGAAACTTTTTTATTAGTATTTTAAACCCATAAGCTATAACATGCTGCTGTGGAAAAACTGTAACCTGCAAGTACATAATATTTCATTTATAAAATGATTTGGTTAGTAATGAGAACTAACATACTTTTATTTAAAATCAGTATACCGTGTTGTATGATTATACTTTTTTAAATTTGTTTACTATGGTGACTTTGATTTTTTTCCTATTAAATAGTATCTATGTGATCTATGTGATATTGTTATATAGATGATTCTAATGTATCGCCTTTAAGATTGTAATGATATATTAGTTTGACTAAAGAATTGCTAATGTCTATTTCAGTTCTGGAATTGAGTCCCCGAACAGAAGAATACTGAAGTGGTATGAGTATAAGCAATATTCAAAGAGAAGATAGAAAAAATGTTATTTATATTTTCCTGTCTTTGTTGTGATTTTAAGCATTACCCAATAGTGTATTTATTCTATCTCCCTGGTCTGAATTTATAATTCCTTACACCAAAATCAAAGTATATGAGTATTGGAAACATAATTCTGATATTTTAATATAAGTGTGTCAACTTAAAGCAAATTTTTTATAAGCTGTGCTTTCAGTGCAATACTTATTCAGTGCAATATAAAATTACTTTTACTTGACAAAAATATTCAAAGTTCCTTTAAGTCCTGAATTTTCTCCAGGTAACCAACTATTTATTTTCAGATCATTAGTTTCTTGACAGAGATACTTGAGGAATATTGAGATTACATTTAAAATATTAGTGCCAATTGAATATTAATGTGGAATAGATTTCATTAATTATAGTAAATACATATGGGGAAACACAGATTTTCTTTACAAGCATTAATTTATTCACAGCTTTGAATAACATTATCTTGTACAAAATCAGGCATCCCTGTATATCAATTTAAGAGAAAGATTAAATACTAGCTTATTGGGGTACTGCTTTCTGCATAAAATTGTGTTAGATATTGTGGTCATTTCAAATTAGATAAGATAGCTTCACTGCCAAGATGGTGAGTGTTTAGTAAAGGGGCAAAAATTAAATAACCAGATAATAAGGTCAGAGCACTAAAAACAAAACAAAAAATACTTTAAAGAATGTACAAAGTGTTATTGATTTACCATGGCAACAGTCTATGGCAGATACACTCGATAGCTGATCAAATAGTCTTTCCATTTCCTCTCTGTCTCACCCCTATGCCCGTCTTCTTTTTTTTTTTTTTTTTTTTTTGCGGTACGTGGGCCTCTCACCGCTGCGGCCTCTCCCACCGTGGAGCACAGGTTCCGGACGCGCAGGCCCAGCGGCCATGGCCCACGGGCCCAGCCGCTCTGCGGCATGTGGGATCCTCCCGGACCGGGGCACAAACCCGCGTCCCCTGCATCAGCAGGTGGACCCCCAACCACTGCGCCACCAGGGAAGCCCTGCCCGTCTTCTTTTAAAAAAGAATGTCAATTGTATTAAAGTATTTGACAGCCAGGGTAGACACCTGTATTACGAAATTAGTATTTTGGTAATTTCCTTCTTGTTAGTGGTTACTTTGAGAACAAGCATGTGACTTCATTCTGACTGATGAGGTTTGAGGCAAAGTATACTGGTAGATCCTGAAGCATTTCCTTAGTTTTACAAAGTTTCACAAGGAAGGGATGTGTTTTCTTCTCTCCTTCTGGCTTTTGGGCATTTAATTTGTGATACTAAGATGCTTAGAAGCATTACAGGCATTTATGTGACAGGAGAGTATAAACTCGAAGATTAAAGCCAATATACTGAGAACAGCGGAGTAGAAAGGTGGAAAAACTGGAACTTTTCTGGAAATCATTGAACTAGTAAATTAACAGACCCTATAAATATGTCACCTCCAGACTTCATGTTATGAGAGATCACCATAATCATCATCCTTCATTTTGTTAAGCACTTTTCCGTTGGAGATTCCATATTTCAATATAAGAATCATGTTGCTCCCATGCTAGGGTAGCATCATGTCATGCTCTCCATGTCCTAGTTATCTGGAATCCATGAAGCCATCTTAACATACTGGGTAAGGAAGTGTGAGATTCTAGAAGGCTGACTTGATGCTCTTACTTTGGTGAACACAAATGTAACCTACTCACAAGTTCAAAGTGCTGATTAGTTCTTTGAGGTTTTGTTATAACTCCTCGTTCATAAATGGATTCCTTTATAATTGACCCCTAGGTATTCTAGGTCACCAATTAATCTGCTCTCTGTATTTTAACAGCTCAAAAATCTGCTTAGATACTGCTGCTATGATTTCCAGTTTCACTGACCACTTCACACATCAGATTTATACTATTAACTCCGTCAATACACCTTTCAGTGGGTCATTTCCATTAACATGCTGTTGTCTTGTCAGACACTGCAAACCAATTGTTTCCCCTCTGTACCATTTCTTAGGAGGTCCACACTCTAACAATATACGTTGACTCACCTGCAATATTTCTATCCCCAGATATCTTGTTATCTTTCTTCTAGCGCTTTAGGTTTTATATGTTCCCTGGGATGAGATGATCTCCAGGAAGGTAAAGGTTAACTTGTACAGGAGTCATTTCCCTGCAGGGTGAATCCCCCTAAAAGAGGTTGCCTTCCTGCAATGCTCAATGGAAACTGGTTATATACCTAAGGCTCTAACACCAGCCCCATGATCACATGAAGGAATGGACTGGTGTTTCCCCCTTTCATAAAAACTGACAGGTAGAGTAGAGTTGGTGCCAAGTACTTGCAATGTCTTACTGCTATTGGATCCCAGCAACTGATCCCTGCAAAGGAGCAGCTGGTTCTTAATTAATCACGAAGCCCACATTTCAAGGATCAGACTTCCTTTCCCAAAATCTCATGTCCAACCCTGTTAGTTCCCTGTGTGCTCACCAAAAAATGCAATCAGCTTCAGGGGACTCACATACATACCTAAGACTGTTTCTTCTCTGAGTTTCTCCTAATAAGCATTACTCCTTCAGGCCTCTTTTGTGTGCACTTGGTCATTTGCCTTTGATTGCTTGCCACTTCCTAAATTGTGCACTCATATAGGTAACTGGTTCCAGGAGAGACAGAGGTCACTTTGAAGGAGAGCCATCTGACATTCTATTCAGAAACCTGCTAAATGTCTTTTCCCTAGACACAGCCCATTTTGTCCTTTGGTTGCACTGATGCTAAAAACCACCTGAATCTGGGAGTGGTAAGTCCATCCCTCTTGGTACTCATGTTTACAGGACAAAGAGAACAGCTTGAATAGAAGAGATGGTGCACATTGACGTCTTGTTGCTACTGCTTCTGCATTCCCTAGCTGTCTCTCCCTACCCTGACAGCTCAGGACTTATCTTCTTCCTTCATCCTGACTTAGCATAAATCCCTTGCTGCACCTCTTGTACCATGGGAGAGACCTAGCTACCCTCACCAAACCATATATTCTGCTTATGACTAACTAGATTGAAAATTAAATTATAAATCCTGGCTTTTGTAACCAAATATCTGATTGGCATCATTAAAAACACAGTGGCTCATGGATTATGACACTGATCAATAATTTGATGTGCCTGTTTTTTCACTAGACTTAAATTAGTTTTAAGGTGTCATCTGAGGAACACCCTGCTAACACGTGGCCTGAGGGCAAAATTTGGAGTAGGAGAGCCACTGCTAGCAACTCTTGCTTCAGATAAATTCTGCCCCAGCAAATAATAAAATAGAGGAAGAAGAGGCACTCTAAAACAGGAATGCTTGGTTTTCCAGGTTACTCTAGAATGGCCATGATGTCCACAGCAACCGGGACTCTCAGGAATGTTCATTAGTTGAAGCATTTCAGTGTTTGAGGACTATAAAAGTTGTGTGGCAAATATGTGGTGAGCAAGGAGAAGAATGACATTAGTTGAGGTTGGGCTTATAATCAGGATCCAAAAATATTTAGTACCTGTAGATCAGGATAAAGCTTTGGGATTGTAGTCAAAGCATAGTGAGGGCCATTAAGAAAGTTTCGATTATTTGGTTTAGTTTGGCTTGTTTTTTTCCCTATATGGGATCCAATCTTGTTTTTTCTTAAATAATTGAACTAGGGGATTTTTTTTGAATGAATGAATGATGAATTAGACCTGAAGAATTGATAATGCAATATAGAGAGGCAATAACTATAAAGGAGTAAAACCCCTGATGACATGAAAGGGAACAAATTGCAAGTAAATGTAGTAGTACTGTCCTTCAGAAACAAGAGTCATACCTTCTCCATAGAGACAGGAAGAAAGGAGGAGTAGGTAGGGCAGATATAGGTTTATTTTTGGAATTGGCTACAGGAAGTTGAGGAGTTTCTGACCTCATTAATAGTCAAATCATATGTGCAAGAAAGATGACAAGATTGGAGGACATCACTAAGTTTCAGTATTACAATTTCATAGAATGCCAGTCTACCTGGTTGTATGATTTTCTTAATCAGTGCTCAACCCAAGAGAAATACCAAAGGTGAGGTAGGATTTGCTTTTTTCAGGTAAGTAATGAGAGAAATGGGCAAAAACAAATGGAGAATAGAAATGATGGAACATAAGATGGAATAGAAGGGAAGCAACTACAAGATGGATTTCCTGATTGGCAGAAAGGTGGTGAAGTGAATTGACTGGAAGTTTCAGTGAATAGAAACAAATATTTCTTATTAGTCTTTCTGAGTAAGTAAGTTGGAATGATAGAAAACTATAGGTGATTTTGGAAGTGGCAAATACAGCTAGTGTATTAAATTTATTTCAGAGAAATTAAGCACTTTAACAAAGGTAGAGTTGAGAGTTACTTTGTGTAAAGATTCCATCCTTTATGCTCTCATCCTCGGATACATCCTTCCTCTAAGAAAGAGTACAGCTTTACTTTCTAAGGGTTCCTTCCCTCATTCTTCTCAAGATTTTCTGAGTAGAAGTCCTCATCCTTCCTGGAGAGGTCTCCTAGTGTCTTTAAAAGAAGAGACAGTCTCTTTTACCAGAAAGGTAACTTGACAGTAGCTAGAGGTAGTTCATTCTCTACCTCTGACTTGAAGAGGAGGTAATTTATTCATATTAAATATACAGACTGTTTTTGGTGGTATATTACATATGACTTAGTGTTCTAGGTTATGTTTTTAAAATAAAGAAGAGTCCCCCAAATGCTTTTAAATCAAAAGTCTACACATACAATGCCATTTTTGCTGACTGAAACTACACATTTAAAGATATTTTACTTCTTTAGGGGCTTCCTTGGTGGCGCAGTGGTTAGGAATCTGCCTGCCAAGGCAGGGGACACGGATTTGAGCCCTGGTCCGGGAAGATCCCACATGCTGTGGAGCAACTAAGCCCATGCGCCACAACTACTGAGGCCGCGTGGCACAACTACTGAAGACTGTGCGTCTAGAGCCTGTGCTCTGCAACAAGAGGAGCCTGTGCTCTGCAACAAGGGAAGCCCATCCACTGCAACAAAGAGTAGCCCCTGCTCACTGCAACTAGAGAAAGCTCACATGCAGCAACAAAGACCCAGTGCAGCCAAAAATAAATAAATAAAATAAATAAAAATTTATAAAAATAAAAAATAAAGATATTTTACTTGTTAAAATTTCTTCTCCACAGTAATAAAAATGTAGAATGTCCTCAAAACACAAGAAAAATTCCAAATAACCTAACTTACCACTTAAAATAATTAGAAAAAGAAGAACAAATAAAACCTAAAGTCAGCAGAAGGAAAGAAACAATAAAGATCAGAGAGGAAATAAATAAAATAGAGATAAAAAATAGGAAAAAATCAATAAGACCAAAAGCTGGTTTTTTGAAAGGATAAACAAATAGACAAACCTCTAGACAGATTCACCAAGAAGAAAAGAGAGAGAACCCAAATAAACAAACTAAGAAATGAGAGAGGAGAAATAACAACCAATTCTGCAGAAATACAAAATATCATAAGAAAATATTATGAACAGTTATATACCAAAAAAATGGACAATCTAGATGAAATGGACAAGTTTCTAGAAACATGCAGTCTGCCAAAATTGAGTCAAGAAGAAACAGATCATTTGAACAGACCAATCACTAGAAGTGAAATAGAATCTGTAGTTTTAAAATCCCCTGCAAACAAAAGCCAGGACTGGATGTCTTCACTGGGGAATTATATGAAACATACATAGAAGAACTTATACTATCCTTCTCAGGCTCTTCCAAAAGAATGAAGAGAAGGAAACAATCCCAAAGGCATTCTATGAAGCCACCATCTCCCTGATACCAAAACCAGACAAAGAACCTACCAAAAAATAAAATTACAGGCCAATGTCTTTGATGAGTATAGATGCAAAAATCCTCAACAGAATATATCAAACCGAATCCAACAATACATTAAAAAGGATCATACCTCATGACCAAGTTGGGTTCATCCCAGGGTCACAAGGATGGTTCAACATATGCAAATCAATCAGTGTGATACAGCACATCAATAAAAGAAAAAACAAAACCACATGATCATCTCAATAGTTGCAGAAAAAGCATTTGATATAATTCAACATCCATTCATGATAAAAACTCTTGCTAAAGTGGGTATAGAGGGAACATACTCCAACATAATAAAAGTGATTTATGACAAACCCAGAGACAACATAATACTCATTGGTGAAAAGCTGAAAGCATTCTCTCTCAATTCTGGAACAAGAAGACAAGAATGTCCACACTCACCATTTCTATTCAATATAGTATTGGAAGTCCTGGCCACAACAATCAGACAAGAAAAAGAATTAAAAGTTATCCAAATTGGAATGGAAGAGGTAAAATTGTCATTATATGTAGATGACATGATACTCTATATAGAAAATCCTAAAGACTCCACACAAAAACTCTTAGAACTGATAAATTCAGCAAGGTAGCAGGATATGATTAATACACAGAAATCTGTTGCATTTCTTTACACTAACAATGAAATATCAAAAAGAGAAAGTAAAAAAAAATAATTCCTGTTTAAAATCATGTCAAAAAAATACCTAAGAATAAACCTAACCAAGGAGGTGAAAGACTTATACATTTGAAAGCTATAAAACATTGATAAAGGAAATAAAAGATGATTCATGGAAAGGGATCCCATGCTCTTGGATTGGAAGAATTAATATAGTTAAAATGACCATACTACCCAAAGCAATCTACAGATTTAATATGATCCTTATCAAACTACCCATGACATTTTTCACAGAACTAGAACAAATAATCCTAAAAGCTATACAGAACCACAAAAGACTCAGAATTGCCAAGGCAATCTTGAGAAAAAAGAACAAAGCTGGAGGCATAACCCTTCCAGACTTCAGACAATACTACAAACCTATAGTAATCAAAATGGCATGGTATTGGCACAAAAACATACATAGATCAATGGAACAGAACAGAGAGCCCAGAAATAAATCCACACACCTATGGTCAATTAATCTTTGACAAAGGAGGCAAGAATATACAATGGAGAAAAGACAGTCTCTTCAGCAAATGGTATTGGGAAAGCTGGAGAGCTGCATGTAAATCAATAAAGTTAGAACACTTATACTACACACAAAAGTAAACTCAAAATGGTTTAAAGACTTAAATTAAGACATGACACCATAAAACTCTTAGAAGAGAATATAGGCAAAACAGTCTCAGACATAAATCATAGCAATAATTTCTTAGATCAGTATCCCAAAGCAAAAGAAATAAAAGCAAAAAATAAACAGATGAGACCTAATCAATCAATAAAAGCTTTTGCACGGATAATGAAAACATAAACAAGATGAAAAGACAACCTTTTCACTGGAATGGGAGAAAATATTTGCAAATGATGTGACTGACAAGGAGTTAAAATCCAAAATATATAAATACCTCATACAGCTCAATATCAAAAAACACACAACCCAATCAAAAAATGGGCAGAAGACCTAAATAAACCTTTCTCCAAAGAAAACATACAAATGGCCAACACGCACATGAAAAGATATGCTCAACACTGTTAATATTAGAGAAATGCAAATCAAAGCCATAATGAGGTATCACCTCACACCAGTCAGAATGGCCATCATCAAAATGTCTACAAATAATAAATGCTGGAGAGGGTGTGGAGAAAGGGGAACCCTCTTACAATTTTGGTGGGAATGCAAATTGGTGTAGCCACTGAAAAACAGTATTTAGGTTCCTCAAAAAACTGTAAATGGAGCTACCATATGATCCTGCAATCCCACTTTTGGGCATATATCTGGAAAAGATGAAAACTCTAATTTGGAAAGATAAATGCACCTTCATGTTCACAGCAGCACTATTTACAATAGCCAAGACATGGAAACAAGCCACATGCCCATCAACAGATGATTGATTTAAAGAGATGTGGTACATATATAAAATGTAATATTACTCAGCCATAAAAAAGAATGAACTATTGCCATTTACAGCAACATGGATGGATGCAGAAAATACCATACTAAGTGAAGTAAGTCAGAGAAAGACAAATGTTATATGATATCACTTATATGTGGTATAAGTACTCTACACTCTACCATACTCCATACTCTAGTAAAACTGTAAGCGTATGAATATGTCATTTGAGTTTATTTCTTTGTGCAACAGTAGGTGAATATTTTAACTGATCATTTGATATCTGAGATCTGTAGAAAAAGTTGTAACCTGATTGAAAATGCATCAAAAATAATTTAAACCCAAGTTAATGGCTATAATTCTATACATTCATATTTAATTTATAGGCATACTTCTAATAATTTGCCTAATAATGAATAAAATACATGAAAACCAGTTATTCATCATAGATAAACATAAAGACACAACTTTATTGTTCTACAAGCTTTCTGTAATCATCATTTTACTTGAAAAGTCAGTGTCACAACTCCAGAGGCCAAGTACTCCATTTCAGTTATAACTCTTTTTAATGACCTAATGTTCATGTAATAATTCAAAGGTAATAGTCTCTCTGAAAAATCTAAGATATGTGTCACAATTTACATGTTTATCTAACTGTAGTATATTCATAGGCTTGATATGTATAAACGTTACATCATAATACTTGAGAAACACCCTGTATTAGTTTCCTATTGCTATTGTAGCATATTACCGTGAACTTTGTGCCTTAAAACACCACAGTTTTACTATTTTACAGTTCTAGAGTTCAGAAGTCTAAAGTCAGTGTCCTTGAAGGGCTGTGTTACTTTTACTCCCTTGTCTTTCCCAGCATTTAGAGGACACATACATTCCTTGGATCATGGCCCCTTCCTCCATCTTAACCTCAGCTTCTGTTGTCACATGTCCTTTCTCTGGCTCTGATCCTCTTACCTACCATATAGGAGAGCCCCTGTGATTATACTGGACCTACCTGAATAATCTGGGATAATCTCTCCCCTTCTCAATATTTTTAATCCCATCTGCAAAATCCTCTTTAACATGTAAGATAATATATTCACAGGTTCCCAGGGATAGGGTGTGGACATTATGGGAGTCATTATTCAGTCTAGCACACACACACCAGAGAACATGCTTCAGAATTGAACATTTTTACAGAATGACTTCATGATTAATGAGTATCATTAGTGGTCTAGATTGTAATTAGTAAAAACTCTTAATGCTTCCCCTGATGTTATAAACCTTATTCAACCTGATATAATCCATCTGCATTGTTAAATAATTTCAACTCTGCTAACTCACTTTGGACACAAAATACTATTATGATTTTAAGAAATACTGTACTCAGCATTTATTCTATTGATTTGCACATTTCAGGTTAGGCATTTTGTGGAGGCTAAAGATACAAAGATGAGAAGTGATTTCTGGCAAAGATGACAAGAAGAACCTGTGGGGCAGGTTTTTTCCAATCACCTTTTGATATGGAATACTGGTAAAAAAATTCAAAGAATTAGTCATTGGTTTTTATTTTAAAAGATAAAAAGGATTTTGACTAGTGGAGATAGAGAGAGGAGAGAAAGGCATTCTAGGGAAGGAGAACCATTTGTGAGAAGACATAAGGACAGAAAGCATGTGGTTGGAAACTTACCAGCAGCTAGACTGAAGTCTGGATGATGTGCATGACTAGATCATGGCTTGATCACTGGCTTGAAATACAGGTTAGGATCAGATTATGGAGAAATTTTAATGCTATACCACAAAGTTGGAATTCTGTCATAATGTGAACCTACTAAATAATTCTAAAATAGGATGTGACTATTTTGAGATGCATTTGTTTTAAGTATTTACTCTATTGCAGACATTGTTCTTGATACTGGGGATGCATTATGAACCTTGTACCCTAATGGCCAATTAATAGTTCATGAAATCTAGTCTTTTAATTTGACTTCTGATTTGGTTTGGTCTTTATTATTTAATAATTCCAAGATAAACAGATCATATTGTGTTTGTGAGTGTGTGTGTATGTATTTTATTAAATAGCAAGATAACATTGTCAAATAGGGTGATAGCATTATAAGGTTGTATATCTAAGAAGGAATGCTTCTCAGTGGAATTTTCCTTTCTCCAGAAGGGGGCAACACAGCCCTTGTGTAAGTAGGGAGACTAGCTTTTACCAGAATGTCTACAAGCAAGTGTTTGGAAAATAAGAGCCTGGATTTTATCACAGTTCTTCTCAGCCTTAAAAAAAAAAAATCCCTGCAGAAAAAGTTGCCCCCTTAGAAATACATAAATTTCTTCAGACCAGCGTCCATCTAGTACTGTATTAATTTATGCTGATTCCCCCACCTGAGTGTCTGATGGAAAATTTTATTCCCCTCCACCCAAGACCTCATAAGGTCTTGGGTGGAGGGGAATAATTGTTTCCATTCTCTACATGGATTTCTCTCTTAGCATAATAATAATTTTTTTGTTCCAATTTATCTTCACTTATATTAAATCAGCATTCAAATCCATTTGGGTATAAATGTATAACAAGATTCTTAAGACTTTTTTCTCCTATCCAGTCTTTGACTGATGTAAAATCATGTCCATGGCATGACTTTTTCTATCAGTTGTTAATACATGTTCTGCTTCACAAACTTATTAAGTCAGATTGATTGAAGAGATTCTAGACAGTAATACTAAAAGTCCTCATATATCTTCATGTAAGTCAACAACTAAAACACTTATAAACATAGCTGTCTTTAAGCTTTGCTTTCAGAGCCTCTCTCAACTTCCCTTTGCACGTTGAACATTCAGGCCTTTCAAATCTCCCCTGTTCAAACTCTCCTTGAAATGTCATATGACTAATGATTTACCTTCTCCTGTCTCACACAGGGCTCATTAGTAAGGCTTCCAAATTAACTCATTTCTTTTTCTGTAATTACCCAACATACTGCTTTTAAAGACAATAATTATCTTGCTATGATTACTCCAGGCTGGTCTTATAGAGAATCCCAGCATATATAAGGAGACATTAAAAAGGAACCTATGATTTATGGGAGGATATATTGAAAGAGTTTGGGTGCATTATTTTTTCCTTGAAAATAACTTTGTGATTCTTCTGAAGAGATTAAAAATTGAACTCTCTTTGGACTTTAGTTTCTTCATTAGCATAATGATGGGGTTTGAATAGATGTCCTGTGCTTGCTCTAAAATTGTCTAGTTTCGTGATAGAGTTGTGCTTTGGCATAATCAGGGAATATTCATCACTTTAGTATATCTATCTGCATAATGAATAGATATTCCTCAGAGCTCTACACTTTCCTCATATTCAATCAAGATGATGGTAGGCCTCTAGGCTCTCTTACTGGCTAAGTGACTTACACATCCATTCTATCTTTCAAGGATGTGTGATTCAACTTCACATTTCAAAAACCTAACACACTTGGAACTCACAGGGTCATCACTGGATATTAGAATCTGTGACTATTCAGTGGGTAGATATCAATGGTCTGCTTACTAACATGCAGAAAATAATATGCTACCATATATTCCACAAAGTTTCATGTTTTAATATCTTTACTGGTCATATTTTGTTTGCTCTTAGCCATACTGTTTAAATTAATATTAATATTATGGAATTTATTGTACAATGAAAAATTACTAAATGTCTCAGCAATATTTTTCTCAATTATCAATGATAAAGTTAATTTAGAATAATAACATTTAGAAATAATGTTGATGATACTTAATAATGTCCTAAAACATAAATAAGCATTTCTGCAAATATTTATATATCTGCAAATACTAATATACTTATTAAGCAAATGTATGGAATGTGGCTTCTATTTAGAGTGGGAAAAGTAGTTTGCTAATATTTGCTAGAGCATTTTAAAGTCAGCAAGTCAAAAACATAATTATAGTTGTCAAATGCAAGCATTTCTTGTGAAATACAGATTTAATGTTTATGCATTAATTTGGGTAAAATGTTGATCTATTTTGTTATTATGCAAATATATTCCAGATAAAATACTTATGACTTATAATTCTGCAGAAAAGTATGTCTATATATGTACAATGCTCTAATTTTTCCATACGGTATACAAGCAGTGGATTAAGTAAAAGAACAAAACAAGTAACTTAAAGTCTTATGTTTTACTCAGTGGTGATATTAAAATTATGTCCTGTTTTCTCCATACTAGCTAAAGTTCTTAAGAAAAACATAAAAATCATAATTGCCAAATCTGACCAGTCTGTAAATCAAATTAATTACTTTCTCAGTCATTTCAGATCTTTGTTTCAATTTTAATAAGTTAGTATAGTTTCCAATGAAGTTGGGTTTATTTTGTTAATATGACAGGTTTTGCATTCCTAGACTTAATCTCACTCAGTCATGCTGTATATTTAATGGCTTGGATTTGAAGTATTTTGTCTGGGATTTTTATGTGGATTTTCATGAGACAGCCTGGTCTGTAGCTTTTTTTTCTGATGTGTGTGTGTGTGTGTGTGTGTGTGTGTGTGTGTGTGTGTGTATGTGTGTTGCCTTTGTCTAATGTTGGTATTAGGGTAATGTTGGCCTTATATAAACAGTTGAGAAGTTTTGCTTCCTCTTCTTTTTTTGGAAGAGGTTATATAGAATTGGTGTTAATTCTTTAAATGTTGGTAGAATTCTCTAGTAAAATCATCTGGGCTTTGAGTTTTCCTTATTGGAAGCTTTTAAATTAAATTAAATTAAGTTAAATTCATTATTTTTTAATAGTTTCAGACTATTATGATTGTCTATTTCATTTTGGGTGAGTTTCGGTCATCTGTGTTTTTTGAGGAATTGGTCTGTCTCCTAAGTTGTCAAATTATCTGTGTAGAGTTGTGCCTAGTATTCCCTTATTATCCTTTTAATATCTGCAAGGTCTGCAGTGATATTCCCTCTTTTCATCACTGATATTGGAAACTTGTGTCTTTATATTGTTTCTTTGACTATCTTACTAAAAGTTTATCAATTTCCTTTTTAAAGAAGCAGGATTTTGTTTTATTGATTTTCTCTATTGTTTTTCTGTTTTCGATTTCATTGATTTCTGCTCTTATCTTTATTATTTCTTTCCTTGTATCTATTTAGCTTCCTTTTGATCTTCCTTTTCTAGCTTCTTGAAGTCAAAGTGCAAAAGCCATGCCAAATCTTATCGGAGACTGAGGCAAAAGAAAAAACTCAGTAATATCGATCCTGTCTTTAATTAAAATGTGGATAATTCTTATACTATGGATTTTTGTATTAAATTTTATTTAAAAAATACTACATTAAAGTGTTACTTATCTTAATTATTGAGGGTTTTGCTGATCTTAAAATTTGCCTCTGAGGTAAGTACTTAACTAGCCTGACCTTAGTACTGGTCCTGCTTAAATATAACTTTTTATTAAGATATATGTAGGATATGATTTTGCCTCTGTAACACTTTTAAAACAGCTCCCTAATGATAGTAAATTAGGGAACTACTTTTCAATCATTTCATGACACTTATCGTCTTAAGCTGAGTTCCCCAGAAAGCAGACTCTGAAGAGTAGATTTCTGGGCAAGTGATTGCTTTAAAAATTAGTCCCAGGAGCTTACAGAAGAAGCATGTAGGTGGAAATACATGGGAGGGGAAGAAGCCAAGAAAGAGTAATATTTTAGGTAAGATTCTAGGGAGGGTAGCTTCAATCTGATCTTGCAGGGGAGCTTGAGAGTGCAAATTATGCCTCAGAATTGTCCCTATTTGAAGGATGGAAGCCTACCTTCCATACATGTGAACCCATCTAAGGTCAAAGTTGGACAGGGAGTGGATTGGGGATGAGCTCCCAACCACATTGACTCTGCCATGGAAGGCAAAGTAGCTCCATTAGCTTGAGGCCAGTCTTCAGAAAACGAGTCAAGATACTGACCTATGTGAAGCAAAAGGGTCATGCAGCAGAAGTAGCATAAAGAAATGGTAAAAATAAAGGAACCTGTACAGATTTCATGCATTATGTAAGTATATATCAATTAAAAGTATAGAAGGAATTTCAGGGATCTAGATACTGTAATATGAACTAAAATGACTAAATCTGAATATTTCTCATTGGCTTTAAATATACATACATGTACATATATTATATATACATGCTTTATATACATACACACACGTGTGTGTGCATACATACACACATTTCTCTCTCTCTCACCCTCTCTCTCTCTATCTCTAAGGATTGACTTTTCGGTACTATTTATTTAAAATAAAACTTTAATGCATTTTGGGAGAATAGATAAGCTATCAGTTGTATAGCTAAAAAAGATATTAGAAGGGTAGCTAGATAAGATATTAGAAGTGATTTCTACATTTGCTTTAATGCATTCTCAAAAGTGTAAGTCAAAATTCTCTGTGTTATATTTGAAATTGTTTGCTCTTGTAACACAAACTAATTTTGAAAACCTATATACCACCTCAAACATTTTTAAGTAGACATATATATTTTATCACTACAAAATTTAAAATAATTATAGCAATTTAAAATGAATCCATTTAACATATATTTATATACGTGTAATAATATGTTACATAATAATTCATTTGTAGAAATAAGGTTATGTAAAATATGTTATATTAAATACATGCTAACAATGATATACTAATTTTAATATATTAATATAAATCACTATTATATCTATATATAATTGTGCTTTGTTTTCTACCAATATCTATATAAAAATACATTTAAAAATTTTTCCTTAACAGTCAGGCATTTTACCTTATTCCTTTTCTCCTTTGAATTAATATTTCCATCCCACTTGCCAGTAGAAATTTATACTAGTATTTTATCTTAATTGTACTTTAAAAAAATTATTCAAGCAAATTATTCTTTGGAAAAGAATGTATAAGGAAATTGATTATCTTAAAATTTATTCCTTAAACTTATCCATGTTCCCTTACCACCCAGAAGTATGCATACACTAGTTTGAAGACCTAATGTTATGACAGTTTTTGAAATATAATTACATAATTAAACTGAAATCTATTATATAGATCTATTATGAATATTTATAATATATATTTACATTAAACATAATCTATTATAAGGTTTTAAAAACAAAGCTTATACATTCTTTAAATTATCTTGGTTGTATTATAACTCATCCTTACATTTTCCCTTCTCATTCCTAGAAAATTATATCTTCATAATTGGGTAAAATATTTGAAATATTTGACTCTGTATATTTTACTTAAAAATAAAATATTAAATATTTATGACAACATAAAATATATATATCTATTCCTCCTTTTATTCAAACCAAACCTCCATCAACGCAGAGATATACAATATTATCAACATTTAAAAGAAGTGAGGAGAGTGATAGAGACTGATACCTGTAACACAGGTGATGCTGTATTGTTATTTTAACTCCTGCTGAAATACATTGTATTATTTTCTTTGTAAACTAGAAGTCATCTTTAAATGTTGTCTTTCATCTCTCCTTAATTCAGTTGAGCAATATATAATTGTTATTATGTTCTGTCTCTACCACAAACACAAATATTTCCAGGGATAATTACAATTAAGATTTTAGCATATGAAAAACTTATTAAAGTCTTCAAACAATTGTGTGAATTGTAGTCCTAAATCAAAATTATTTTGAAGAATATGAGTATGACTCAATTCTATTAGGAAAATACCACACACTCCCTAATTGCTTAACGGTTGTTCTTAGCAAAATAAATTAGTGTGCTAAAATATAATGTGAATATAATGATTGCTCTGTGTTTAGAACATTAAATTCTTTTTTTTATGTAGGTGAAAGAATGATTTAAGTTCTTTTATCCTTCAAAATAAGGATATGTGAGAATTATCCCATTTAAAATATTTGTTTTAATTATTTCTAGGAAATTAGTATAGCGCTTAGAATTCATAAAAGTTAAAAATTGAAAAACATAATATTCTTATTTTATCGTATATTGTGCCTTTAAGCATTTCAGAAATAAAGCAAAAAATAAATAATTCTCAGGTCAAATGAGTTACATTAGCAAAATATACCAAGGGGAATGATGTAATGAGGTAAAATAACACAAACAATTAACTCAAACACTGAGGCATTTTTAGAATGGTATTGACTTTTCTGGATATAATTAAGGTATCAAAGGAAATGCAACTTAAACTCATAGATCCTAAAATAATTTACTGAATTTGTAATTTTGCCTCAAAGAGAAAGCATAAATGGTCTTTCCATTGGAATAACAAACCAAATGCCATTATATTTATTTCTTAATGAATTTATAAAATTACACAAAATCAATTTTAAGAGTTCATTTAGAAACAAATATCTAATGGTCTAAATGAGGTAAAAGCAGGGATACTATTTGGAGACAATATATTTTTATTTCATTAGACTGTAACTTTCTGAAAGAAAGTATCTACTATATATTAAGATACTTTTCTTGATTAAGGGTAACTATATGTAGATTATTAAATCAGTTATCCTACAATCAATTATTTTATATATGAGAAACTACAAATAAATTGTGTGGGGAAAGAGCAGACATTGCTCAGATGAAATAGCAGAGGAAAAATTTAGACAACAAATATTAAGAGAGAAAGATGCTATTGGCATAGTCATTCTAATAGAATCAATAGAATTAAAGGATATGTATTGTCACACGTGAATGGAATTACAGGAAGATATAAGAAGATTGCATTGGCAGTACTTAGTGAAATTAAACTTGTGCTTATTCTATGGCAATTTTTTTTTTCCTGATACATATTAGAGAAGTTGGATGTAACTGGAGATCCATTACTACAAGGAAGAAAGTAAAATATTGTGCAGGTACATGTGGCATATTATGCAGCAGTTAGAACCTACGGATTTATGTAGAAGACCTGCAACAGGACTAATTTTCTGAAATAAAAATTTTAAATTATACAGAATAAGTTCCATAGTGACATTTTTATTCAAATTAAACACACACATCCTACCACTACCACCAGCCACACTATACTGTGTTTTCACAGATGTGCAGATATTCAAATGATATATCAGATGTCTTACAGAGAATGCACATTGGAGTAGGGGAGCAGAAGTAAGATGCATGATGGCTCAAGAAAAAATATATCTATTTATTTATATGTATATATATATACTAAAAGCTTCTTGCTAATTATGTCAATAATGGTAATATTTTCCTAAAAATGATAACTACGATGCAAGTATAGAAACAGACAATTTATGATTCAATTATTGCTTACTTTCTCTAAAATTCAGTGACCAACAATCATTAATTTACCATTGGCTCTAAGTCTTTCCCATGAAAAATTATTTTGTTAGCCTAATATGAGTCCTAATATTAAAATACTTTATTGATATCACTATATATAATAATTGGATCTTTAAAAATCATGCTGCCCCCTGTATTCAGGCAGGATGAAGTAGTTCACAGAGGATAACACTTCTGCTGAGAACAACATGAAAAGCCAAGTAGATATAAAAAAAATCTATACATAAGTGTGTACATACAGAAACAGATTTGCAAAAGCAACTGTATCTACAGAAAGTAAAATTCTAGACAGTCTTTCATAGTTGATCTGAATCTCTACTGCTGTCCCTGGATATATTTATTAATGCTGTGCCTTGCTTAGAAGCTGAAATTCTAGGATAGACCCAGGAAGAAGACTGCAACCGAGGGACAGAGAACTCAATAGCTCTTTTGGTAGTGACATGGGGTTGGATGGGGAAGACAAACAAACAAACAAGAAAACAATCAAACGAAAAGCCTCTGCACTGCCTAATACTGCCTAGAAGAGACACATCTTAAAGATGACACAAAAAAAATAGAGGGATGAACTAGAACCCTCATACACTGCTGATAGAATTATGAACTGGTACAACCACTCTGGAAAACTCTTAAGCAATATGCCAAATCTGTGACCCAGAAATTACATTTCTTGCTATAACCCATTCGAGTTGCATTTATATGCTCACCAAAACACATGTAAAGAATGTTCATAGCCACACTATTCATAATAGACAAAAACTGGATCTACCTAAATGTTCATCAACACTAGAATGGTTTGAGGTATTTTAACAATATTAAATTCTATACAGAGATGAGTGAATGAATTATAATTTTATGCAACAGAAATACATGTTGAGTAACATGTTATAAATGAGTACACTACTATCTTATTTCATGTAAATTAAGTTCCAAAACAAGAAAAATTTATCTATAAAGTTATAAATCACAGGAGTAGTTACTTCAGAAAAGGTAAGTGACTTCAGTGAAGACAAAGAGGGTGCTCTGTGAAGCTGATAATATTCTCAAATCTTGTGCTGGTTACCTGAGTGTCTTTAGTTTGTAAAAACTTTTGTATTTTCACACTTACAATTTGTGAACTTTTATATCTATGTCTGTAAGAATACTTCTATACAAAGTTTTCAAAAGAATATAGGAAAAAAAAGAAAAGAAATGTGTGTGGTGAACTTCACCAAGTCCTGATGCATAGCCTTGAAGGGATCAGTGTAGCCTTTCAAGAAATCAGAAACTGCCTGCTCTTTGGGTCTGAGGGAAACCAAAAGGCTGATTTGCTGTCTTTACAGCTAGGAGCCAGGGACAGAGCCAAATAAGCATTCAAATATCTTTTAATACCAAGGAAGAAAATGCTTTGGTGTGCCATGAATAAATGAATGAATGAATGAACGAATGAAAAAACAAACAAAAGAACAAACAAACAGAAATAAAAGTAAAGGCAGCATAGCCTGGATGGAAGCTGGAAAAGTTCTAGTTTCCTCGCTACTGTATAAGAGGCATAGACAGCTAGAGAAATGGTGGCCTGCAATTGTTTCACATCCTTCTTAGATATGGAGGGACAGTTGTGACTCAAAGCAGAGTATCTTTAGAGAGTTTTGAGTGTACTAGAATCCAGCTGTACCCTCTTGGGCAATTTTGCATAGCCTTCTTCTGTGGGGTGAAGTAGAGAGATGTTTTTTTTTTTTTAAACGTTTTCTGTACTATTGAATTTTTTTTTTACACAAATCAGATTGCATTTGAAAATTTATAGGTCAGCTTTCATTTTGTCATTCACTCATGATTTACTTCCCTTGAAAGTATTGATTTTATGGAAATTCCATCTTTAACACTCATATGAAAATTCTGACGAATTAAAATAGGTGAATATTACAAATTTGCATGTTTCTGACAAAGGAATTTTAGCATGGTTATTTTCCTTTAATATGCACCAAGACTGAGTAAAAATCCACATAATGTACCCTAAACTGTATTTTTAAAAATATTGTAGGGGAAACCTTCAAGATGGTGTAGGAGTAAGACGAGGATATCACCTTCCTCCCCACAAATACATCAAAAATACATCTACATGTGGAACAACTCCTACAGAACACCTACTGAACACTGGCAGAAGACCTCAGACTTCCCAAAAGGCAAGAAACTCCCCATGTACCTGGGTAGGCCAAAAGAAAAAACAGAGACAAAAGAATAGGGATGGGACCTGCACTTCTGGGAGGGAGCTGTGAAGGAGGAAAAGTTTCCACACACTAGGAAGCCCCTTCACTGGTGGAGATGGGGGGTGGTGGGTGGGTGGGGGGAAGCTTTGGAGCCACGGAAGAGATCTCAGCAACAGGGGTGCAGAGGGAAAAGTGGAGAGATTCCTGCACAGAGGATCAGTGCCAACCAGCATTCATCAGCCTGAGAGGCTTGTCTGTTCACCCACCAGGACAGGTGGGGGATGGGAGCTGAGGCTCCGGCTTTGGAGGTCAGATCCCAGGAAGAAGACTGGGGTTAGCTGTGTGAACACAGCCTGCAGAGGTCTAGTGTGCCACAGCTAGCTAGGAGGGAGTCCAGGAAAAAGTCCGTACCTGCATAAGAGGCAAGGGACCATTGTTTTGGGGTGCACGAGGATAGGGGATTCAAAGTACCACCTACATAAGATCCAGAGACAGGTGCAAGCTGTGGCTATCAGCATGGACACCAGAGACGGGCGTGAAACGCTAAGGCTGCTGGTGCACTCACCAAGAAGCCTGTGTGCAAGTGCAGGTCACTATCCACACCTCCCCTCCTGGGAGCCTGTGCAGCCCACCACTGCCAGGATCCCATGATCCAGGAACAACTTCCATGGGAGAACGCACGGTGCGCCTCAGGCTATTGCAACATCATGCCGGCCTCTGCTGCTGCAGGCTCGCCCCACATTCTGTACCTCTCCCTACCCCTGGCCCGAGTGAGCCAGAGTCCCCTAATCAGCCTCTCCGTTAACCCCCTACTGTCTGGGTGAAGAACAGATGCCAGATGGCAACCTACATGCAGAGGTGGGGCCAAATCCAAAGCTGAACCCCGGGAGCTGTGCGAGCAAAGAAGAGAAAGGGAAATTTCTCCCAGCAGCCTCAGGAGTAGCAGATGATCAACTTGATGTACCCTGCATCTGTGGAATACCTGAATAGACAACGAATCATCCGGAAATTGAGGGGGTGGACTTTGGGAGCAACTGTAGACTTGGGGTTTGCTTTCTGCATCTAATTTGTTTCTGGTTTTATGTTTATCTTAGTTTAGTATTTAGAGCTTATTATCATTGGTAGATTTGTTTATTGATTTGGTCGCTCTCTTCCTTTTATATATATATATATATATTTCCTTTTTATCTTTTTATGAGTGTGTATACGTATTCTTCTTTGTGTGATACTGTCTGTATAGGTTTGATTTTACCATTTCCCTAGCATTCTGTCTCTCAGTTTCTTTTTCTTTTTTTAGTATAGTTTTTAGCACTTGTTATTATTGGTAGATTTGTTTACTGCTTTGGTTGCTCTCTTCTTGCTTTCTTTTCTTTTAGTACTTTTTTATTTGTAATAATTAATTTCTTAAATAACTTTATTTTATTTTATTTATTTTTTCTCCCATTTCTTCTAAGCTGGTGGCTGACAGGGTCTTCGTGCTCCAGCCAGGTGTCCGGCCTGAGCCCCTGAGGAAGGAGAGCTGACTTCAGGACTTTACCCCATCAGAGACCTCCCAACCCCATGTAATATCAATTGGCGAGAGCTCTCCCAGAGATCTCCGTCTCAGCACTAAGACCCAGCTGCACTCAATGACCAGCAAGCTCCAGTGCTAGACACCCCATGCCAAACAACTAGCAAGACAGGAACACAACCCCACCCATTAGCACAGAGGTTGCCTAAAATCATAAGTTCACAGAAAACACACCACTGGACGAGGTCCTGCCCACCAGAGACACAAGATCCAGCCTCATTCACCAGAACATAGGCACCAGTCCCCTCCACCAGGAAGCCTACACAACCCACTAAAGCAACCTTACCCACTGGGGGCAGACACCAAAAACAACGGGAACTACAAACTTGCAGCCTGCGAAAAGGAGATGCCAAACACAGTCAGTTAAGCAAAATGAGAAGACTGAGAAATACACAGCAGAAGAAGGAGCAAGGTAAAAACCCACCAGACCAAACAAATGAAGAGGACATAGGCAGTCTACCTGAAAAAGAATTCACAGTAGTGATAGTAAACATGATCCAAAATCTTGGAAATAGAATGAAGAAAATACAAGAAACATTTAACAAGGACCTAAAAGAACTAAAGAGCAAACAAACAATGATGAACAACATAATAAATGAAATTTAAAATTCTCTAGAAGGAATCAAAAGCAGAATAACTGAGGCAGAAGAACGGATAAGTGAGCTGGAAGATAAAATAGTGGAAATAACTATCACAGAGCAGAATAAAGAAAAAAGAATGAAAAGAATTGAAGACAGTCTTAGAGACCTCTAGGACAACATTAAATGCACCAATATTTGAATTATAGGTGTTGCAGAAGAAGGAGAGAAAAAGAAAGGGACTGAGAAAATATTTGAAGAGGTCACAGTTGAAAACTTCCCTAATATAGGAAAGGAAATAGTTAATCAAGTCCAGGAAGCGCAGAGAGCTCCGTACAGGATAAATCCAAGGACAAACATGCCAAGAAACATATTAATCAAACTATCAAAAATTAAATACAAAGTAAAAGTATTAAAAGCAGCAAGGGAAAAACAACAAATAACATACAAGGGAATCGCCATAAGGTAAACAGCTGATCTTTCAGCAGAAACTCTGCAAGCCAGAAAGGTGTGGCAGGACATATTTAAAGTGATGAAAAGGAAAAACCTACAAGCAACATTACTCTACCCAGCAAGGATCTCACTCAGATTCAACGAAGAAATTAAAACCTTTACAGACAAGCAAAAGCTACAAGAATTCAGTACCACCAAACCAGCTTTACAACAAATGATAAAGGAACTTCTCTAGGCAGTAAACAGAAGAGAAGGAGAAGACCTACAATAACAAACCCAAAACAATTAAGAAAATGGTAATAGTAACATACATATCAATAATTATCTTAAATGGATTAAATGCTCCAACCAAAAGACACAGACTGGCTGAATGGATAAAAAAACAAGACCCATATATACACTGTCTATAAGAGACCCACTTCGGCCCTAGGGACACATACAGACTGAAAGTGAGGGGATGGAAAAAGATATTCCATGCAAATGGAAATCAAAAGAAAGCTGAAGTAGTGACTCTTGTATCAGACAAAGTAGACTTTAAAATAAAGACTGTTACAAGAGACAGAGCAGGACACTACAAAATGATCAAGGGATCAATCCAAGAAAAAGATAAAAAAATTGTAAATATTTATGAACCCCACATAGGAGCACCTCAATACATAAGGAAAATGCTAACAGCCGTAAAAGGGGAAATCGACAGTAACACAATAATAGTAGGGGACTTGTAACACCCCACTTTCACCAATGGACAGATCTTCCAAAATGAAAACAAATAAACACAAGTTTTAAATGATACATTAAATAAGATGGACTTAATTGATATATATATATATATTTATAGGACATTCCATACAAAAACAACAGAATACACTTTCATCTCATGTGCTCATGGAACATTCTGCAGGATAGATCATGTCTTGGGGCACATATCAAGCCTTGGTAAACTTAAGAAAACTGAAATCATATCAAGTATCTTTTCTGACCACAACGCTATAAGACTAGATATCAATTACAGGAAAAAATCTGTAAAAACTACAAACACCTGGAGGCTAAACAACATACTGCTAAATAACCAAGAGATCACTGATGAAATCAAAGAGGAAACCAAAAAATACCGAGAAACAAATGACAATAAAAACAGAACCCAAAACCTATGGGATGCAGCAAAAGCAGTTCTAAGAGGGAAGTTTATAGCAATACAATCCTACCTCAAGAAACATCTCAAATAAACAACCTTACACCTAAAGCAATTAGAGAAAAAAGAACAAAAAAACCCCAAAGTTAGCAGAAGGA
Organism: Monodon monoceros; assembly: GCF_005190385.1. Taxonomy (NCBI): domain Eukaryota; kingdom Metazoa; phylum Chordata; class Mammalia; order Artiodactyla; family Monodontidae; genus Monodon; species Monodon monoceros. Next base: position 46,082,388 of record NW_021703772.1, read on the forward strand.
AAGAAATCATAAAGATCAGATCAGAAATAAATGAAAAAGAAATGAAAGAAATGAAAGCAAAGATCAATAAAACTAAAAGCCGGTTCTTTTAGAAGATAAACAAAATTGATAAACCATTAGTCAGACTCATCAAGAAAAAAAGGGAGAGGACTTAAATCAATAGAATTAGAAATGAAAAAGGAGAAGTAATAACTGACACAGCAGAAATACAAAGCATCATGAGAGATTACTGCAAGCAACTCTATGACAATAAAATGGGCAACCTGGAAGAAATGGACAAATTCTTAGAAAAGCATAACCTTCCAAGACTGTACCAGGAAGAAATAGAAAATATGAACAGACCAATCACAAGCACTGAAATTGAAACTGTGATTAAAAATCTTCCAAAAAACAAAAGCCCAGGACCAGATGGCTTCACAGGCGAATTCTATCAAACATTTAGAGAAGAGCTAACACCGATCCTTCGCAAACTCTTCCAAACTATAGCAGAGGCAAGAACACTCCCAAACTCATTTTATGAGGCCACCATCACCCTGATGCCAAAACCAGACAAAGATGTTACAAGAAAAGAAAACTACAGGCCAGTATCACTGATGAACATAGATGCAGAAATCCTCAACAAAATAATAGCAAACAGAATCCAACAGCACATTAAAGGGACCATACACCATACTCAAGTGGGGTTTATCCCAGGAATGCAAGGATTCCTCAATATATGCAAATCAATCAATGTGATAAACTATATTAACAAGATAAAGGAGAAAACCATATGATCATCTCAATAGATGCAAAAAAAGCTTTCGACAAAATTCACCACCCATTTATGATAAAAACCCTTCAGAAAGTAGGCATACAGAGAACTTACCTCAACATAATAAAGGCCATATATGACAAACCCAGAGCCAACATCCTTCTCAATGGTGAAAAACTGAAACCATTTCCACTAAGATTGGGAAGAAGACAAGGCTGGTCACTCTCACCACTATTATTTAACATAGTTTTGGAAGTTTTAGCCACAGCAATCAGAGAAGAAAAAGAAATAAAAGGAATCCAAATCGGAAAAGAATAAGTAAAGCTGTCACTGTTTGCAGATGACATGATACTATACATAGAGAATCCTAAAGATGCTACCAGAAAACTATTGGAGGTAATCAATGGATTTGGTAAAGTAGCAGGATATAAAGTTAATGCACAGAAATCTCTTGCATTCCTATACACTAACGATGAAAAATCTGAAAGTGAAATTAAGGAAACACTCCCACTTACCATTGCAACAAAAAGAATAAAATACCTAGGAATAAACCTACCTAAGGAGCCAAAGACTTGTATGCAGACAACTATAAGACACTGATGAAAAAATTAAAGATGATGCAAACAGATGGAGAGATATACCATGTTCTTGGGTTGGAAGAATCAATATCGTGAAAATGACTATACTACCCAAAGCAATCTACAGATTCAATGCAATCCCTATCAAACTACCAATGGCATTTTTCACAGAACTAGAACAAATCATCTTAAAGCTTGAATGGAGACACAAAAGACCCCGAATAGGTAAAGCAATATTGGAAAGAAAAATGGAGCTGGAGGAATTAGGCTCCCAGACCTCAAACTATACTACAAAGTTACAGTAATCAAGACAGTATGGTACAGGCACAAAAACAGAAATATAGATCAATGGAACAGGATAGAAAGCCTAGAGATAAACCCATGCACATATGGTCACCTTCCCTTTGATAAAGGAGGCAAGAATATATAATGGAGAAAAGACAGCCTCTTCAATAAGTGGTGCTGGGAAAACTGGACAGCTACATGTAAAATAATGAAATTAGAACACTCCCTAACACCATACACAAAAATAAACTCAAAATGGATTAAAGACCTAAATGTAAGGCCAGACACTATCAAACCCTTAGAGGAAAACATAGGCAGAACACTCTATGGCATAAATCACAGCATGATCCTTTTTGACCCACCTCCTAGAGAAGCTGAAGTAAAAACAAAAATAAACAAATGTGACCTAATGAAATGTAAAAGCTTTTGCACAGTAAAGGAAACCATAAACAAGATGAAAAGACAACCCTCAGAATGGGAGAAAATATCTGCAAATGAAGCAACTGATAAAGGATTAATCTCCAAATTATACAAGCAGCTCATGCAGCTCAATAACAAAAAAACAAACAACCCAATCCAAAAATGGGCAGAAGCCCTAAATAGACATTTCTCCTAAGAAGATATACAGATTGCCAACAAACATCTGAAAGTATGCTCAACATCATTAATCATTAGAGAAATGCAAATCAAAAGTACAATGAGGTATCACCTCACACCAGTCAGAATGGCCATCATCAAAAAAATCTATAAACAATAAATGCTGTAAAGGGTGTGGAGAAAAGGGAACCTTCTTGCACTGTTGGTGGGAATGTAAATTGATACAGCCACTATGGAGAGTAGTATGGAGGTTCCTTAACAAACTAAAAATAGAACTGCCATATGACCCAGCAATCCCACTATTGGTCATATACCCTGAGAAAACCATAATTCAAAAAGAGTCATGTACCACAATGTTCACTGCAGCACTATTTACAATAGGCAGGACATGGAAGCAACCTAAGTGTCCATTGATAGCTGAATGGGTAAAGAAGATGTGGCACATATATACAGTGGAATATTACTCAGCCATAGAAAGAAATGAAATTGAGTTATTTGTAGTGAGGTGGCTGGACATAGAGACTGTCATACAGAGTGAAGTAAGTCAGAAGGAGAAAAACAAATACCGTGTGCTAACACATATATATGGAATCTAAAAAAAAAAACCAAAATGGTTCTGAAGAACCTACGTGCAGGACAGGAATAAAGACACAGACATAGAGAATGGACTTGAGGACATGGGGAGGTGGAAGGGTACGCTGGGACGAAGTGAGAGAGTAGCATTGACATATATACACTACCAAAATTAAAATAGATAGCTAGTGGGAAGCAGCCGCATAGCACAGGGAGATCAGCTCGGTGCTTTGTGTCCACCTAGAGAGGTGGGACAGGGAGGGTGGGAGGGAGACGCAAGAGGTAGGGGATATGGGGATATATGCATACGTATAGCTGATTCACTTTGTTATACAGTAGAAACTAACACACCACTCTAAAGCAATTATACTCCAATAAAGATGTTAAAAAAAAAAGCTGGAAGAAAAAAAGAAAAAAATCATTAATTAGAAATTTAAAACACCACAAGGATTTACTGTATAACACAGGGAACAATATTCAATATCTTGTAATAACCTATACCTGACAGAAAATAAACTGAAAAAAAAAATATAACTGAATCACTTTGCTGTATACCTGAAACTAACACAATATTATAAATCAACTATACTTCAATTAAAAAAATAAAAACTTAATTATGTTTTAAAAGAAATAAAAAATAAAAAAATATATTTTAGGAACCAGAAAATATTACAGGTATCTTTGAACCTAATTATAATTAGTTGTGTGGGCTTGGGCAATACATTTCCTTTCTGAGTCAGCCTTCTCCAAATTGTTTTGCTCAAAATCAAGGAGAAAGTGAATCTCTGTTTAAATGAACTTGAAAAATACTATGTTAAATAAGTTAAGATAGGATTCATTGCAGGAAAACTTCAGAAACTTTAGCACAGTAATTTGCAAAATGTACCTCTACCAGAGGAATTTCGGATGCAACATCTTCCAAACTTTTTAAACATAAATCCCATTTTTATTATCATTTTTTTTCCTGGGGGAGGGGTTTAGAAACATTGTTTTAGTACAAAATTTATGTAGATGTATAAAATCACTCTAGAAATATTTTCTAAATATGATTTCATTGGCATATTTATTGGCACACTAGGTTTCATTAGCAGATTAGTCAATTAGATAGAGTAAGAAATGACTTTATTTTGCCATTTCAACTGAATGTTAAATCTTATACAATAGAATAACCACATATACTAGTTAAAGGACAATTAGTGGTCAGTAGCATCATTGTACCATGATAATCAATGACTAATTCTGAGAGAAACTACCAGTCAATCAATACTGAAATGTTAGTAAAGAAATTGACAAGGTATTCAATTATACTAAGAGCTAAGGAGATTTGTCAACATTTCATGCATAAGTTTAATGGATTGATTACCAAAGTTAATGTGAATGTATTGATCACCTATTCCAAGTTACATTTTCTTAGACTATGATGAGATTATCTCCATCATTGTTCATATTAAACTAAAGTGAACATTTCTACAATGTTCACTTTGTAGAACATTTCTATAAAGGTGTTTGTAGACATTAAAGGATAGATATGCTTTGATTAAATATTGAAAAATCAATTTTTATACTAATTGATTTAGAAGCTTTTAAAAATTTATTTCAATAGATTCTTGCACTGAGAGCAATGATGCTGAATATTTAATTTAATGAATAATATTGATACTACTCCCTATGATTGCATAGTAGATGGTATAAGTTGCAATTACAAACCGGCAGCCTGCAGACCAAATTCATCTCCTGATTGGGTTTTAACTGGACTTCATCTTGTTCAGTTTTTATTTTAAATACAACTTTTAAAAATAGAGATATTTAAAATTAAAAAAAAAAACATGTAGTCACTTTGGGCATGTGTTACCAACGGCAACAGTCACCTGGAGCTGAGAAGTGGTTATCTCTTTAGATAGGGCATTCATTGGCTGTCCAGCTTGCACTGCCATTCAAACAATCCACACCTACACATTTTTATTTTTCCTCCCTACTCATTTACATGACCTTGCTGGCTCCTCTAGAGCTGAGTTTTAAACTCCTGATATAAATAATCTGAACAATAACAACACACAAAATATTGTTCTATATCTGAAAATGAAACATTTTCATTGGAGAAACAATAAGGAGAGTTTGGTTTTAATCCCAGATCTACCCCTTATTTACTGTCTAATAATTGTCAAACCATTAAGTTCCACTGGCCTTAGAAATATCTTCTGTGAAATGAAGGGAATTTTTATGTCTCTTTTGATTTTAAGAATCTATGATCCCCTAATCAATAAGTTTTTTAAAGGAAAATAATAGATTAAGCCTTAATTTAGAATGATTCTTAAAACTTTCACAGATAAATGCTACCTTCATTAGAAACTGTCAGCACTCAAAATGGTACTGCAGAAGCTTATGTACAGAGTAACTGTGCATGTATTTACAACCACTATGAGCAGGGTTAGATTTATTTTGTTTACTTCAATTTGACATGCTACATGTCTTCTAGTAAGAAAAAAATGAAAAGTGAATGTCTAATGAAGGAACGGAATACCTCTCATCTTAGCTGCTAAGTATCAAATGTCATTGTTCATGGAATCTGATTACAGTCTTGGTCGGGGTTCTGTAATCCTATGCAAAATGTATGGGAATCCACAGAAGGTGGTGATGGCTTGGTCACTTTAATGGCAGAGTACATACATAACACAGAAGCCGCTCTCTGAGGGATCCTCAGGAAGAAGAGCTCATAAAACTATTAGCTCATGAAATTAAGTCCCCAAAATAGCCATTAATCCATCTGAACCTCATTTTTTGCAAGATAGTTCTGATTTGGTACTTCGTTTGTGGTTTGGCTTTGTGCCCACTTTACCCTGCCAAATTGTGGTAGACTTGATCTCTTTTCCTGATTCCCATGCCTTGCTTTAGTTCTTTTACTTTGGTTATGTGTGATTCCCCAGGAATATTATAGAGAGCATTTACTGCTGTTGTTGTTGTTTAACACCCCATACTTAAACATCCTTTGTATTTTGAACATTGTTTCACTATTATATGATTTGGGGTAGAAGGTAGGTCTCCACTTTCTACTACAGAAACTAAAGGTTCCAATCTCTGCCCACCCCATCCACCCCACATATACACACCTTCAACACACATGCAGACGCTTCTCTCTACTTCTTGGTATCCAGAATGCAAGCATGTGGACTAAATGTGGCCAATTAGGTGTCCAGCCTGGACATTTGGATCCCAAAGTATTATAAAAATGTAAGAATACATATATACTGTTCAGAGTCAGCCTTTACCATCTACCCAGCGTTCTGTATTGGTGGTATTCATTATAGCATCATAACAATATTTTTTCTGGGATGTGATAGTGGCTCTATTCCTTGCCCAGCCACCTTGCTTTTTGTCAATTTTTGAACCAGGTTCTCAAGCTTTTCCACAGATTCCCTGAAATACAGATACCTTCCAACATGCTTCTGCTTTTGTAATGTATTCAAAATCTTTTTCTGTTGCTTATAACCAAGGACTTTGATATAAAAGACATCTTTTCAGATTAATAAGGTTTAGTTTAACTGCTAAAAACCACAGACATTTGAACTTTTCTTAGGCCTGACCAAGTGAATTCAAGCTTTTTTTCACGTGCATCCCCTAAAGAACTAGCTGTGTCCAAAGTTACATCTGAAGCCCCAAAAGCTGATGGAAAAACACAAGAAAAATGACTATTACCATATTGGTTACCTACCACAACATCTCAAAGGCATACAGCAAAAAGTGCTTGTTTCTCACGCATCTGTAGGTTGGTTAGACTTAGCTGATCTAGGCTTTCTGACTGTGCTTCAAACTCTAACTCCAACTGGCATTTGCAACTCTCTGTCAGTTAGCATCCAGTCTGCTTCACATTTATTTATTCTGAGCCCAGGCTGTTAGTCTTCCAGGGGAAGTTTGTACAGCCCTGACAGAGGCACAAGAAAGCAAGTGGAAACATATGAGGCCTCTTGAGGCCTGAGCTGGAACTGCACATTATTTTTTCTGCCCATGTTCCACTCTCAAAGCAAGTCACATGGCAGGGCCCCAAGTCAAATGGCTGGGAAGTCCATGCCATTATTGTCAAAGGATATGGTTATAGGGAGTAGGGAAGACTTAGGGACAATGCTTCAACCTACCACAATTACCCAAGGTACATATCAATTTAAAGGTCCAACAATATAGCAAAACAGAGCAGACAACTAGCAATTGAGATTCAGGATTAGGTCAGAGAGAGAGAGGTATTCTAAAAACCACACACCTAGACAGGAATGTAAGATTGGAACAAAATTATTATGGAACTGATGTTACAAGCAGAGCCCTAAGCTACTAGAGAAGAAGCGATAGAGACCTTGCTCTTGGATAAATGATAAGTTTAGAGCATGACAGATAAGCAAGAGCCCTTAAATTGGTTGTGGAGGCTAAGGAAAGAGTCTTCAGTATCCAAGTCAACATAAACACCATCTTCTGGATTTAGTGAGTTAATAGAGGCAGTGTTTACACATATCACATATCAGAAAAAAAAGTCACTATTATTACCATAATGAAATATTTAATAATCTGCTACATTATCATGGTTCCCAGATGAGTTATGACCTCAAGAACCTCTTATATTTCAGATTAAGTAGAAAATGAATTTTAAATTTTATCTTATCATTTGCTACAAAGTAAAATTCAACATAATTTAATCTTGGAGGTTAAAAAATGCATTTCACACTCAGAAGTGCAGAAAGCACATGGACTTCAGTGTGGCAAACATTCACAACACACTAGACATGCATGATTTGTATTTAATGGCTACAACAGGGTATTGAAAGCTAAAATTCAGTGACGAATTTTATGAAATAGATAAACCTATCTTGTTCCTTTATAGCATTCATTGGGATTACTTCAGAGAATATATTAGAATGTCTCCTAAGTATATTTTACCAAAACCATTCAAAATATTTAAATGTTCATAGTATCAATGAAGGTAATTTTACCCTATCTCAGATCTAGAAGGCTGAGGTGGTCATTCCTTATTTCATTGCAAAATAATGGCTATTCAGATAATGTGTGGTGGGGAGAGGGTTTAATAATAAGAAGTCTCAAGATAAGAAATCAAGGATGCTTCTATCTTCCATCTCTGTCATCACTTGCCCATGGTATGCAGGCATCATATTTCTGTTCCGGAAAGAAAATGTTTCTTTCCATTGTTAATATAATATTTTGATCCTGAGAAGACCTTGCAAAAACAAGCAAAAAATATGTGGCATATTTCTCTGTATTCTATGAAATTAAAGGTCTAAAATGAATAAAAACTATGTGATATCTTTTTCAATGGCATTAGGTGATGTTTTATATCATAACTAAGTAATATCTAAGTTCTATCATTATTCAGAACAATAGAGGAACCATATACCACCAGTGGCAAAGTTCAAGGATCACCTTATAAATTCAGAAAATGTCCAGATTGTTTCCACAAGAATTATTAAATAAATTAATTAAAAGTTTCAGACAGGATTCAATTGCTAAAAAAAATTCACAGGTGACAAAATAACAATGCTTGTCAATCACTGGTTTAGTCCAGGGAAAGGATATTATATAGCAACAGCATTAAAGTAAGAATATGCACTTCAGACAAAGGCGACCTCACAGCAGTATTCAAAAAGACTGGATGGGGTTCATATTTACTTCTCTCTACAGGGTCATAGTGGTGTTCCTTCTCTCTATGATCAGGAATTACCTACATCTGCACAGAACACCTCAGAACCAGAAAGCTCAATCTGCTATATTGGCTGGCGCTTTTTATACTCTTCTGTTCTTGTAGGCATAGTATTGCTATATGTACAGTCCCAGAGGAAGAACTCTCCTGGTCTCACCAAAACAAAATGTAAACATCAGTTTCACTCTATCAATCAGCAAGTTGATAAGTTGAAACATCTTCACATCCAAGTAAGACTAAAAAGATACTTAGTATATTAAAAGTTTATTAGTTGTTAGTTAAATGTAGATCTTTTGTAGTAAACAGAGGATGGCTTTGTTTACTTGAAAATTTGTGATTATCCACATTGTCAAACTCGTACTTTAAATATATATTTTTCAGATTCTCACTTTTACATTTTTATTTTTAAAAAAAATACTGGTAAAATTTACTATTTTGTCAGTTGAGAACATAACAAATATGCTTTAAACTTATGTCTCTTTGATGCACAACAAAAGAACTAATAAAATTAATAAAGATTAATATTTTTTCCTATGTGAAGACATGTTTTTCTTTTCCATCTTGTGTTCAATATCTAATGATTGTGAAAATACTTAACATGTAGCAGATTTTTCATCTCACTTATTCATAATGACATTATATATTGTCAAATTTAAAAATGAAACAGCCACTTATCTTACCAGCAAAATGGGTTTATTTTGGGAATTGCACTGAGGACAGGCAAGCTATGGTGAATCATAGGCAAGTCCAGAGAAAACAAAGAGAGACACTTGCTTTTATTAAGCTTTAGGAGAAAATGGGGTTGTGGTGCTTTGTTGCTGGGGTAGTGAGATCTTTCTTCTTCTTAAAAGTTGGACATAAAATTCCCATGTGATTAATGTCCTCCCTTGTCAAAATAATTCTTATCTTCCTTCTTCCTGTTGTTTATGTAGACTGCAATGAATGATACAAATGTGAAAGTTCCCCCTTCAGGGCTTCCTGACTCCATTTTAAAAGAGGTTTCCTCATTTATTTAATAACACTTATTTATTGTAATAATATAATTATATTTATTATATATTAATTATATGTGTAATTATAAATTATAATATTATTACATATGATGTAGCCAAAAGAGCATTAAACAATTATCACATTTGTTGTTTAATTCAAATCACTAAAAAAAATTAGACTAACCTTGAAACTTTAAAAAAATAATTTGAGGGCTTCCCTGGTGGCACAGTGGTTGAGAGTCCGCCTGCCGATGCAGGGAACATGGGTTCGTGCCCCGGTGCGGGAAGGTCCCACATGCCGCGGAGTGGCTAGGCCCGTGAGCCATGGCCGCTGAGCCTGCGCGTCCGGAGCCTGTGCTCCAAAACGGGAGAGGCCACAACAGTGAGAGGACCGCATACCGCAAAAAAAAAAAATTGAATATACACCTAGCACAACAATGCATGCAATTGCTTACCAATTCTCTTAAGTAATTAGTGTCATAGTTTGTTCCTAATAATATGAAAAAAATTATTTAAAAAACTATTTAAAGAATTTTTAAATAGAAAATACTATATATATATATATATATATATTACATGTAAGCATTGGATATCTGCTATCATATTATCAGAATGGATTCTTTTTGAAACTAGAGTGGGTTTGGTTAGTAGAAATACAAGGTCACTCACTGCATTAATGACAACAATCATAATAAATAGACAAAAAAACACCAAGAGTCTATCAATAGAGAAATGACAGAATTATACTGCATGCACTCAAAGGTTTAACTCCATAATGTTAAATTAAAAAATCTATTGTATTGACATGGAGTAAGCAAACTTATATTGTTAAAGGAAAAATATTCAAATTGCTGAAATAGAAAGTCTGGGAGATATGATCATTTTTTTTTTTTTTCAAACCTGTGATTGCTGGTGGAAACAGAATGGGATAGGAGACAGGCTTAGGGAGAATTTTCTATTTTTCTCTCTATATATTTGTATTGTTAGAACTATTTTTTCCTCATTCTTAACACATAATAATATGTTACTTGCATATAAAAGCTGTTAAAAAGTTGAGGAAAACACGTTAAGCAGAGAGGGCATTACACAAACTCAGAGAAGTTCATAACTATGATATCTATGCCAGGAAGTACCAAAGTTCCAGTATCCTTAGAATATACATTTCAAAATGCAGCACTGGGAAGATATGGGGGCTAGATAGGAACTAAGACTCAAAGACACTTGCTGAGTTGCTTAGTCTCTTTTGCAGGTGATAGAGAGAGACTTTTAGATCCTAGGTAAAGGGTGGGGGGCGAGTGACACTTTCAAATAAGTTTACACTTTCAAATTGAGTAAACCAGGTAATTACTAGGAGCTGTTGATGAGATAATGAAATATGAGGTGGGTAGGGGGTTAAGAACCAAGACAAAAAGGTTAATGAAATAGGTGAGAAATGATGAGGACCTTAATATGGCAACGAGAGTAGGTAGAAAGGATAAATAATGTTGGATCTGTTGAGTTTTAATGACTGTGTGTCATCGGTGTTGATATGTTGAGCAAGTTGTTGCATATATGTCTGAAGGGCAAAGTGAAGTTCAATACTAGATATAAAGATATAAGCATTTTCCAGCCCATATGTAATTATGTAATTAAAGTCATTTATAGAGTAAATGAAAAAAAAAGTAAAGTAAAGTATATGTATAAAGTAAAGTATATGTATAAAAGTAAAGTAAAGTATAAAGTAAATGAAAAAAAAATATGTAATTAAAGTCATTTATAGAGTAAATGAAATCCCCTCCTAGAGAAAGAACAGTAAGACCAGGGCAGAACCCTGGGAAGTACTACTTAATTGTGCTCAGCTGAGAAAATGATGCCCCATAAAATGGAACAGTGAGAGAGCAAAGAACGGAATGGAAGGGAATAGAAGTATCACAAAAAACTAAGAATGACTCAATAGCATATGTAGCAACATTCCAGGAATAATTTGAAAATTACTAAGCATGTAAAAATTTTTGTTAGAGTATGAGTCACATATATCATGATTTCACATCTTTTGTGAATACAATCTAAATAGAAGGATTTAATTACTAATTAAAACCTTGACATTTACCTCATTTAATTTCCACAAGAAATATGTATTTTAACAAGATCAGTAGATAAAGGGAACATCAATTGCTTGATGACTATACATACTCCATTTGCACAAGTACATGTGCTGTGATTGCTGCCTAAGTATGTTAGGATAAGTAAGCACTTGGATTCTCTACCTAGTTTACCCAAAAGGTAAAATCTCCCAGAGGATGATGTTTAGAATTAACAAGACCCACTAATTAAATTTAATTAGGTCAACCTGCATGAGGTAATTAGCATAATTAATTTTGATTTCGAAGTGCCTCAAAGAGAGGCAGTATTTGTGTATTTTCAAAGAGAACTTCAGTGACAAAAAGAAAAGGAATAAAGGAACCAAGTTTGAATATTAGAAAAAGGACCCAAAGTAATATTAGAAAAAGGACCCGCGTACCGCAAAAAAAAAAAAAAAATTAAAATAATATACCCCCAAATATTTTCTAATTAATGTTTGATCCCATTTAAATGGCTTTCCCTTGGCTCTACATGGCCTTAGTGTTATTGATATTTTCTTATGGTATTGTCTAAAAGACATAAAGGACTAGCATCCCTAACATAGATTCCCTTAACAATAAAACAAAGAAACATCCAAAGGGCATAAGATTAAACCATTTAGTATCTTGTTCACTCTTCTAAGAATCAAGAAGATATAAATGTGTGACCACTAGTGAAAAAAGCATGTGTAATCATTAAGTAATTTGCTTCAATGATAATATCTGATTCATCTTAATGGAAGCGTTTTATTTGGAGGAGTGTGACACTGAATAGGATGTACAGATGCCAATTAAAGACAGATAAATTAACACCAATGTTTGAAATTCTCATTTAGGAATAATCTGTGAACTGGCTCTTTCTCAGGTGAGGTCACTGCACCTGTCAAAGAAGGCAATGACGTTTTTGAACCCATTATTATTTATAAGCACTTACAGCTCTTTCCTAAATCAAGTCAGTTTCCATGGAAACAGGAATTATCTGTTGAAGTCTGACCTTTCCTTTGCATAGTTTAGTTTTGACAGCTATGTGAGCAGTGTTTTAGAAAGCACATATATCCCAGGGTCCTTACAAAAGATATACAAAGCAGAAAGTAATTGAAAATGCTAAGCTTTAAAAATGCAGTTAAGTTTACCTAACTTTTTAATGTGACTTTTCATTTCTTTAAGAGTATGTGAGTTTTATTTTGAGCCAGTGTTACCTTGGAATGTTCAAAATTAAGAGTTGGAACAAGGTAGAGAACTATTGTTATTATTATTTTGTCACATAAGTAAATATTAGAAGGAAAACAAATACTTGTATGAGGAAATAATCTCTCAGCATATAATGGACATGTACACATCATTATTTTTTTCAGTTGTGAAAGGATCAAAGCATGCTAAACAATTTCCCAATGTCATATGTCAAGTATTTCAATGTGCGGTTCATGTCCTGGAGATTTTAGGGCATCAGTTCTTTTAATTTCAGCCTTTAAAATTATGAACGAATGAAGTAATATTAAGTGGTAGAAAAATTTACTAAAATATTGGGGCCCGTCTTCTAAATTTGGTTAATTTTAAGGCTCGATAAATTATGGCTATATTTTTGTCTGCTTCTGCATCTAGAAAGATTATTTTTAAAGTGTTTTACTAGTTTTCATATTTGTGAAAGAAATCAATGACTACAGCTTTGGCAATGTGGTAGTAAATGAGATAAAATGATGTATTAAAACCTGATAGATTAGAATTTTACAACAGATAATCTCAGAAAGCACATAATTATGGCAATTGTCATTAGAGCTTCATATTCAATAAATATAACTTATCAAGTGTACTTAAGGACAACTCATAAATTGTTTTCTGAAAAAAAGATATTTAACTCTATTTACTAATTTTAACTTTCAAGTAAATAATAGAAAATAGCAGCCATTCCAAAATGAAGAAAAATGTTTCTTGAGGAAAAAAAGTTATCTAACTGAGATGACCACCTCAAACATAAGGGCGAAGTACTAAAATAAAATTCAATAATGAATCAAATGTAAAATAAATGAGTTTCCACATTAGTTTGACAGAATAACCTTAAAGAGCTTTGAAGGACATCACAATATAATTTCATGTTTCTTAAGAAACAATTTTTAAAGTCATAAATTATATAAAAATATTGTGTATTGCTTACTTCTTTAGTTTAATACTCTTATATTTTCATATTTATGAAATTTTTTTCATATTTATGAAAAAATTTGAAAACCATATTGACAAATTCCCTCTCCCTTTCAAATCTATTTTATGTGTTTCTATACTTTCTAATTTTATGACTTAATATTTAAGTATCATCTTTCACAAAGCGGAAACATACATCAAATAAAATAAAGTTATAGACTGAATTTCTGCAGTTGCAGAACATACTTTGATTTTTTCCTGAAATGAATAAACATATTTTTTAAGTTTTAGCTTCTATTTTCCTCCTCTTAACTTTGATAACTTAGTCCCTGAAGGAAGTAGATTATATTGTTATAGGTTTGAAAACTGGTATCACAGAAAAGGTATATGCTAATGGGTTATTTCAGTGAGACTTTGGTTGAAATGCATAATGACAAGTCTAAGTTGAACAGAAAAATAATCTGTAGTTGGACTCAGATAAATTTGTCTGAGTCTATTCTGATTCAGAAAAATTTAGAGTGGGCTATAGAAAATAACTTTACCAAAATACTTAAATAAAAATTATGGTTACCAAGAGGGAAGGAGAGGGGGATAAATTGGGAGATTGGGATTGACATATACACACTACTATATATAAAATAGATAACTAATAAGGACCTACTGTATAACATAGGGAACTCTACTCAATACTCTGTAATGACCTATATGGGAAAACAATCTAAAAAAGAGTGGATATATGTATATGTATAACTAATTCACATTGTTGTACAGCAGAAACTAACACAACACTGTAAATCAACTATACTCCAATAAAAATTATAAAAAAAGGAAAGAATGAAAATTCCATTACAGTTCCCAACATTTAAAGATTATATTTACTACTCTTAAAACTGCTCTAGAAAGGAACCAGGACTCCTAGGAGAGATGCCTGATTTGAGGACTGAGGCATGGAAAGTATATGAATATAAAACATCATTTTTTGAGCTGAAAAGTAAAGTGATATTCAAAGAATGATGTGGACATATCAAAAGGATACAGGAGCCAGTTTGAGCAAGCAACCCCTTGTCAAATCAGAATTTGTGAGAATCAAGTAGGCTGCAAGGAGAACATTCAACTGGCATAAGACTGAGGAGTGGGGGTATTTTGGATGTGCTACACTGAAATTGAGATGTCTAGTGCTGCCTTTGTCTTAAGTTAGCTCTGTGTCTCTGGATAAATCACTCTGAGGTAAATTCCCTCACTTTGAAATGAAAATGTCTAAATTTACTTCCAGTTTTAAAAATCTATAAATAGAGAATTTGAAGAATAAAGAAATGAGAAGTCAATAGAAGACCTCTAATAAACTGTTTAACAAGAAAAATTATGAAAAGCAATAATTTAAAATCTCTGGAAATTGTCCTAAGGGCACACAGCAAATTTAGAAACATTTGTTCAAGTAAATCTTCTAAATCTCAGTAAAAGTAGCAAAAGCCTGTGACATTTGAGCCACAACCACCTTCCCCCACCCTCCGTGGCTCCTGCTCATTCCAAGCTACATCTTGTGAAAACTACCCCAGGAGTTCTAATCCAGGAAGCTATGGCCAAGAAGATGAGTTCTCTCTCTTTCCTTAGGTGCCATTCTGGGCTTTGGTTTCCAGCTAAGGTTGCAGGGTGGGAATAGAAATTCTATTCCAAGCAGATGTAGTTGAGAGAACCAGGATACCCTTGTTCTAACCAGCCATTACTCATAGAGCAGAAGCAATTAGAGCAGGATGGTTATATAAAGTAATAATTATAACAATGTATTGTTGAGTTTACAACACATATTGACCTAAACGTATGACAAAAATAACAGCACAGATAGGAGGATGAATGGAGCAACATAGGGAAAAAGTGTCAGTATTTCACTGGAACTATGTTAGTATAAATCTAAAGTATATTTTGATAAATTAAGATACAACCCCTAGAACAATCAGTAAGATAATAATTGAAAAATATAATTAAATTTATTAAAGCAATTAATATTTTGCACTGAGAAATATCTACTAACTTAAAAAGAAATTTGATAAGGAGGAACATAGGAACAAAAAAGATGTGAGACACATAGAAACAAAAAGTAACGTGGCAGATATAAATACAACCATATCAGTAATAACACTAAATGTGAGAGGATTAAATATTCCAATCAAAACACAGAGATTAGATTGGATAAGGAAAAACAAGAACCAACTAAATTGTCTTAAGGAGACAAACTTTATTTATTTATTTATTTTTTGCGGTATGCGGGCCGCTCACTGTTGTAGCCTCTCCCGTTGCGGAGCACAGGCTCCGGACGCGCAGGCTCAGAGGCCATGGCTCATCGGCCCAGCCGCTCCGCGGCATGTGGGGTCTTCCCGGACTGGGGCACGAACCCGTGTCCCCTGCATCGGCAGGCGGACTCTCAACCACTGCGCCACCAGGAAAGCCCAGGAGACAAACTTTAGATTTAAATACACAAATAGGTGCAAGTAAATAAAAAAAGAGACATCATGCAAAAACCAACCTTAGGAGAGCTGGAGTGGCTGTACTAACATCAGGAAAATAGACTTCAAGCAAGAAATGTTACATATATAAATAGGGATATTTCTTATGACAAAGACCTCAATCCATCAAGAATAAAAATGGATGGCCCTAGCAACAAAGTCCCAAAACACATGAAACAAAAACTGACAGAACTTAAGGGTGAAATATTCAATACAACATTAATAATTAAAAACTTCCATACCCTATTTTCAATATTGGGTAAACAACTAGAAAAAAATCAGTAAGGATACAGAAGATGTGAACAAAACTATACATCAACTAGACTTATTTATAGTACATTCAACACAACAATAGCAGAATATACATTCTTCCTGTTTATGGAACATTCTCCTGAATATAAAACAAGCCTCAGTAAACTTAAAGTGATTCAAATCGTATATAAAATACGATTGTTTTCCAACCACAATGGAATGAAATTAGAAATCAAAAGCAAAAAAGAAGTTTGGGAAGTTTACAAATACATGAAAATTAGACAACACACTCCTAAATGACCAATATGTCAAGAAAAAAATCACAAGGGAAATTTAAAAATAATTTTAGATGAATGAAAATACAAACACAATATACCAAACCTTATGGAACATAGCTAAAGCAGTGCTCAGAGGGAAATATATAACTGTAAGTACCATGCTTAAAAAATACCTCCAGAGTATAATGTGAAACTTGCACAGTGCTTTTAATGCTTTTAATTGTGTCACAGCTTGGGATAATTAATTTTTCTGAGCCTTACTCTAATCTTCTTTATAATGAAAAAAAAAATTCCTAAAGTTCAAGGTACTGAAAGCACACATAATCTCTCAAACACATATATCAATCTCTCAGCAAATGATACCTCTTCATCCTCCTCTTTCTTCTCTTTCTCTTCCTTTCAGAGTAAAAAGAAACCACTTCATCTTATATAACTTTTAATTCTAATATTTTAATATTCTAAAATAATTTTCTAATAGAGAAAAATAATAAAAATATTTTTAAAATATTAAAATAATTGAACTTTATTTCAAAAAGAATTTAAAAATGTCTTCAATATTATTTTTGTTACTACTCTAGGTTCTCACTGAAATATGAAAGGGCAGAATTACACATATGGATGAAACAGAACAATTTCCTTGGTTTACACGAAGTATAAGGTATATCAAAGAGAATGTTTAGTTTTTGTTGTAATATTTCCAGAAAGATAATAAAATAAATTATTTTCATGTAAGAACACAAAGTGGTATCTCTAGTCTGTTCATACTATTGATACAACCCTGTTTTCTCCAAACTCTTAGAGAATGATAGAAAGTAAATATCACTTCATATTCCAAATGAGATGGAATTATGCAAACTAATGGAATAGAATTCCTCATGCTGTAAAAAATGCATGATCACATTTTGGAAAAATCCACTTAGGAGACAATGTTTCTCATTGCCCCTGCCCCCTGTCAAAAATAGCAAGAAGAACAAATACCAGCCCTCCAGGTAATTCTAATGATAAACAGTACCAGAATTTTGATCAAGTGCTTAATTCTTACCTTAAGGAATAACTTAAGGCCCTAAAATACCAAGTTTCTGTGTTAGAAATAACTAATCGCTACTGACACAGTTCCTCTGTGCGTGGTGTGTGTTTGTATTTGTGCGTGTGTGTTAAGATAATCAAACTTTCTAGACTTTTAAAAATTGTAGGAAAACTAGAACTTTTAAAAAATAGACACAAAAATATACTCACATACTATGTTTGCAAGTAAATGAAAATGCTGCTTAACGCATACCACCATTTCTTCAACTACTCTGATAAAATATATGTAGGCTTTACTTGGAAGTAGTCATAGCTTCTAACAAAGGTTATTTTACCAGCTATAGCTATGCCTGTTCTTATAGCAACATCACTGTATTTGCTTCTATTCTGGAAAAAAATTATGGATATTATTAACTCTCATTAAGGAAGAAAGGAAAAATATGAATTTACAGAATGGTGGTACAGAAAGAGAAGGGGTTTTAATAACAAAATTTGAATCCTGTTTGAATTTGAATCCTGTTTCTGTCACTTACAAGCTTAGGGCATTTAATCAACCTTTTTAAATTCCAGTTTTCCCATGTGTGAAGTGTAAGTAATTAAGTGTATAGCATTATTGAGAAAAGAAAAAAAAGTAAAGCATCTATCAGTGTTTCATAAATAGTCTACACTCAGTAATTATTAGTTCTTTTCTCCCTGTTCTACACTATAATCAAAATATGACACCTTATTAGAAAGAGTTAGAATCACTGATACATTTATATTATGCTATATTATATTTAGAAGGTAAATTATTTAGAAATATGTGAGATAGTATAATAAGAAAAACTCCTTCCTAATTTTCTCTCATTAGCTCAAACCCTCTTCCAACCTCTGTACTTGTGTACCTAGTTGCCTTTTTCAAACCTCTCTTGGCTATCTCCAAAATAGCTCATACTTAATCCAACTAAACTATATTGTTGATTTCTCCTTCCCTCCATGTCCCTTCATAAGAGTTTTTTTTATTACAGACTTTTCCAAATTAGTAAACAGTCCCACCATCCACCCAATTACACAAGTCAGTCTTGGGATACTTTTAACACTTCCTTTCCCTTTCCCCACATCTAAACTAACCCATATGTCTCGTTTTGATTCTACCTCACAAAAACATGTATCGTCCATTTCTGTTCTTCATTTCTGGTGCAAATCACTATCATTTTTTTAATCTGAAGTACTGCAGTAATTTCCTGACTGGTCTCATCTCTGATTATCTTGTCATTTTCCACTTTATTTTCCATACAGCAACTAAGGTGATAATTTTAAAACACAAATTGCTTTGTTACTGTTGCCTGAAACTGTCCAATGGCTTCCTTTTCCACTTAAAAATTATATCCGTGCTTCTACACATGACTTAACAGGCATCCTGTGTCCCAGTCCCTACCTGGCTCTCCAAACTCTTCTTATGATATACCCTCTCCCTACTGATTGGTACATCCACAAGGGTCTCTCAGGTCCTTAAACATGCCAAGTGCTTTCCCACCAAGTGCTATTCCTTCTGCCTGAAAATCTTCATTGCTCCAATTTTCACATAATTGGCTTCTGCTCATCTTTTAAGTCTCACTTTAAATTTCTTCTGAAAATGAAAAGTATTTTCTGGCAACCCAAACTAACTTCATATGCCCTATTACTTCCTCTGAAAACACCCTGCTCCTTTCCTTTCTATTACTTTTTGAGATATATTATTATATACATTTTAATTATATACATTGGGTAGAATTTTATTCCTCCTTACTTTCTCTTCCAGGCAAGGAAAGATTTTTTGGCATGACACAATAAAGAAAACAAAATTAATGGCATAATATGTTCACTTATTCAACCAAAGAATATATGAAGGGGTAGAAAGTAATGGACATAGGAGCAGCAGCTATTTTACATAGATTATTCAGATAAGAACTTTAAAAGATGAAGCAACATTTAGCACAGATAAGAATGAATTGAGTGAGGGAGACAAGAGGAAGTACTTTCTAGGCAGGGAAACACAAGCACAAAGTTCTGAGATAGAAATATTTTTAGTGTGTTTGAGGAATAGTAAGGAGGTCAGAGTGATTTAAAAAGAGAGAAGACAAGAAAGAGGGTTGAGGTGGGTCTAGATTACATAAGGTATCATATATCACAGCATGGGTTATGTTTTTATTCTAGTGTGAACCTTATTCTATTCAAGGCAATAGATTTTGTTTTTCTTGTAGATTCTCCTGTCTGAAAACTGTGAAGACCTAATATATTCCCAAGTGTGGAGCAGCCACTGCTACTGGAGGATAGAATCAATAGGGAGACTCAGAATATGAGCACATCTAGGATGGAGCTGGGACCCTGAAGTGCAGTTGAGGGAGTGAAAGACTAAAGGGATGATTGAGAAAGGATGGCAACGGAGGAGTTGGAGTGTAGAAGAAGAGTTTTTAGACACTATCCAGGCTAGTGTGGTATGAGAGGTAACTAGTGGGAACAGTAGGGGATATTTTGCACTATTCCCTTAAGTCATGAGTTTGTAGTCATCTAAAATAATATTTCTTTATATGTGTCTAGACAGCGTGTTGTGTCTAGACAATGCAAGAAAATATAAGCAGTTAACTTTGAAGTGAATTATCTAACATATTTATTGATCTGTGATATTATATCTGACCTTGCATGAATCATGACAAACTACATGATCAAATCAGGAACATAACAGCATGCTACCTGAACTATAGGCAGAATGGTGCAAAGAGAGAGTAGAACCAGTAGGGGCAGCCCTGGAGTTAGAAACACCCTCTTGGGGGAATCCACCACAGTGGAAACAAATATGACCATAGCGTTAAGGCGACTAGAGAAATAAAACTATAGATGAAAGGACATTTCAGAGACTTCCACTTTCAGCTTTGTCACTTAGAGAGTTCAGAAGTTGTCACTTCCATCCTTACAACAGGAAAATATCTAAGCAAACTGAAGTCATAACTTTTCTTGGACACATCAGTGAAATGAGGTTGCAAAGCAAACAAGCATCCCAAAATCTGGAGAGACAAGTGTGTTCAGAGAATTACAGTCTACAGTAGCTTGCATGGAGCAGAAGGCTCTGGAGCCATAATTTGGAAGAAACACTTCAATAGTAATTTTGAAAAATTGCTGGAGGTAGAGTGCCCATTACAGCGAGACCCACACAGGAGTTTCTCACTGTCAATAGAGAAAACCGAAGCCAATTCGTTAAAAAGTTCAATAAATTTGATAAACCTCTAGCCATATTAACAAAGAAAAAGAGAAGACACAAGTTACTAATATCAGAAACAAAAGAGGGGTCATTACTACTGATCCCATAGCATGAAAGAATAATAAAAAAATACTATAAATAATTATATAACCAGAAACTTGATAATTTAGATAAAATGAACAAATTCCTTGAAAGACACAAGCTTCAAAAAGCTCATGCAAGGAGAAGGAAATAATCTTCTTAGGAATATGTCTATTAAAGAAATTATTTCATTAATAACCTTCCAAAAAGGAAAAGGCCAGGCTTAAATAATTTCACTGGTGAATTTTACCAAACACTTAAAGAAGAAGTGGTACCATTTCTCTAGTCCAGAAAATAGAATGACTTAGGTGTCTAGATTTAATTATTTACTGAAATAGAAAAGTGGGTAGACTGAGACAAGGATAAGAGTTTTCTGGGAGAAGCCATGTATCACATTTTGATTAAATTTAGGTTTCTCCAGAGTTCTCAATATGCTCTAGGAAGCTTTACTTTTCAATTAATTTGGGCAAAAGGGAAGAAAACAAAGGTATTACGTTAACAGAAATAAAGCTACTAAGATATATATTATCTCATAACTGAGACCAAATGATGGTGAAAGATTGGTGTAAAGCTTAGTGGGAAAATGTGGAACTACAATTAGTGGTAAAAGAAAAGGTTTAGGTCCAGGATTAGGTGAGAAACACTGAAGCTGGTTATCTAGCAGAGGAAAAATATGAACAGTTATGCTGTTAACATGAGTGTCCTATGCAGGAAATGGCATACATGACCACAAATTGCTGGGGAGTATAAAAGAATAATAGTAACCCACAAATTGATTGTGGATCAATTTATGTTTCCCAGTGGACCTTCAGAAATACCACTGGGAAATGATGTATGATGACACTGAAAATTTGCAGAAGGAACAAGTGTTTCAAAATGTGACACATACGCAATTTTGTACAGCAAAACCATTGACCATTGAAAACCTATTTATGAAGGACTCAGACCCCCCAAACTAATATTATTATGCATCAAGCCCTGTACTGGATAGCCAGAACTTAAGAAACCTTTTTACTATTCGTAAAAACAATTCACATGTTTTTTCCCATGAGAGTCCTATCTGGGACCTGGAATCTTGGAAAAGATATTTTGAGAGAAGTGACTGCCTGCTTACCAGCCCTCTACCCAAGTCCAACTCTGAGCAAGGAAGAGATTTTAAGAATACATTGCTATATAAACAATATTGGGACATACCAACATCATGTGCCTCTGATACAAGGCACTGAAAAGGACACAACATCACCCCAATGACATTCTTTACAAAATGTATAACTTGAATCTAATCATAGGAAAAATGCCAATTAAGTAAAAATCTACAAAATACCTATCTTCCACTCTTCAAAAATTGTAAGGCCAAGAAGATTAGGAAAATCTGAGAGAGTACCCCAGCACTCTGTACTTTCAGATCCTTGGCCAGGGTTAGCTTCACTGGGAATATTCTTCCTATCACCATTTCAGAAGATGTCTTATGTATCATCCAAAGTTCAGGGTCAAAGGCTCCTGTTCTTTGAAGAATTCCTGTGTGCCTCAAACAGGTTTGTCACTCTTCATTTTGTGATCTTCTGACATACTTTATCTTTCTTATGGCCAATTAGCATACATACTAGACTTGTATATATTTCTGCTCTCTTCACTATGGTATGAGTTTTGTGAGGACAGAGACCAGGTATTCTTACCTGCCTATATCCAGGACCTAACCCAGTACTGAATATATCATATGTCATATTTTGTTGAATGAAAACTTTATTTTTACTAAGCAGCTTGTTTTCTCCCCTAGAATAGATATTGATTACTGATACCATTAAAATTTCTCTAAGTTTCTAAATTCATAGAGCATAATGAAACAGAATATTTGATGAACCTTAATTCTCAGCAACACAGATAACTTTCCTGATAGGTTTTGGTATTTGTGGGCAGCAGGCTTGTAAAGGTGGCAATGGCCAAGGACAGTAATCTTTTATTTATTACATGCCACATGGTATACTTTGCATATCAAACACTAGAACATAGTATTTGAGTTGTGAATAAAGGTTACAACCACTTGAGAAATCATCTATGCAACTGCACTAATAGAAATGAGTTGAAAGAAGGCAGGCTATTTAAAATATTCATTTATAATTTTGTAGATGAGAACGTTTTTTGATGTGGTATTTCAGTTCCTTTGGGTTTTTCATTATGGTTAAAGTTGCTAAGAAAGTAGATCTTAAATGTTCTCATTACACAGACAGAAAAGGTAATTAGGTGAGGTGCTGGAGGCATTAACTAACCCTATTGTGGTAATCATTTCATAATATATAAACATATCAAACCATGTTGCACACCTAAAATGTATACAATGTTATACATCAGTTATATCTCAATAAAGCTGAAAAAAGACATAATGATATTTAAGAAATCAGGGAGAGCAGTCTAAATGATTTTGGGTGTGTATGTGGGGAGCACTGAGGCTTCCTTGTTCCTACCCATTTCTTTTCACTGGGGAAAAACTGAGTTAAATTAGCAAAGTTATTTTCATGAATATTTTCAGCTACTTGAAAAGATTTCCTTTATGTTCTCAATGAGTCCATAAGATAAAGACAACATTTAGCAGGAAGCCATGTTGACCACCTTTTTTTAGTGACTGAAAAAGTTCTTTGGTAGTGTGCTAGTTAATTTAGAAACAGTCTGTGTTTCATTGCTCAATCTACACAGGAAAAAGTATTAAAATATTCTACTACTTCATAAATGCCAGATCCCCTCCAAACCACCACCTTGGCTGATGTAATATATATATTTCCAGAACAGATCCTGGAACATTGTAAGTACTTCACCATCAGTGAGAGAGATGAAGTCAGTGATGAATAAATACATCAGCCTACAATGAAACATTTGGTTTAAGAGTTCACTAGGTCCAGAAACTATGAAAGATTCCATTTTTAAAAGCATTGCCTCTGCTCCTGTTACATTTAGATTTCTCTTTGATACTAGGGAGTTGTATGCACATTCTTGCCTTTGCTCACTTTGTGTTTGATCATCTAGAATATCACCCAATTCATCTCCTATGTAGCACATTAGCTATTTTGAAAATTCTAATGGTGTTCAGATTCTTCCCTTTAATATTTCCTACAGCCATTCCATTATTTCAATCCCATTAATTTTCATCATCCTAATCCAGAAGCTTGAAAATCTCTGATGACCTTCTTGTCCCTATTCTACCTCTACTCCATCCATCAGCAATCCATCACTTATTATCTTTTCCATAACAAAGGCTCCAAATTATCTTCATGTGCCTCATATCTAAAGCACAATACGTAGCAAGATATACTTAATCTGTTTTCTATTATTCTACAGTATGAACCTTCCACAAACAAGCTAATGTAATTTTTTCTCCAGATGGTATTTTCTCTGTTTATTGATGACCATATTACACAGTTAAACAACAGAAGCTTTGCGTATTTGAGAAAACTCACATCAATTATTTGCTTCCTATTGGTTAGATTTTCTCTGACCAATTTCCTGTCTTTCTCTTAGGCCTTCCTTCCTCCTTCCCTCCCTCCCTCCCTTACTTTCTTTTTACATGAAATCTACTCTCTTAACAGATTGATAAGGGTACACCACAGTATTGCCATCTATAGGCAAAATGTTGTACAGCAGATCTCTAAAAATTATTCATCTTGCATAATTGAAATTTTATACCCACTGATTAGCAACTAGTCATTTCTCCTCCCCCTCCAGGCCCTGGAAACCACCATTCTACTCTTTGCTTCTATGAGCTTTCCTCATGCCATTTCCTCTACCTGAAAATATTTTTTTCTTTTATCACTTCACAGTAAATGCTTCCTAATATATCTACCCTTACCAAAGTTCCCTTATTACAATAATGTTCAATACAACACTTGTTTTTGTCTTACCCTTAGCAATTTCCCCAATAACTAGTACAGTGTTTGAAATTTCATAGGTTCCCAATCAATGTAGGCTGAATACTACATAATGCTTTTCCAGGTATGTTAAGATTTATTATCTTCTCTTTATTTAAATTTTACATGACTTATTTGTCTGTATCACTTATTTCTGAGAACTTCTATTTTCTGATTCCTCAGAGAAAGATAGAACCAAGCTACCTATTATGTCACTGACTTGCAAGTTCAACATTTGTGAACTCCTTCCTTTGGGATCTGGGAGACATATGGGCTTGGAAGGCTAGGTACTGAGAATTCTCATTCCATTCACAATCAGAAACTATGTTGGTAATACACCTGGGTGTATATTAGAATCATAGATGACAAAAGAAAAAATTGTGTATAAAGATGATTGACAGCAGGGGATAAGGTGGGGAGGGATAAATTGGGAGTTTGGGATTGACATATAAACACTACTATATATAAAATAGATAACTAATAAGAACCTACTGTATAGCACAGAGAACTCTAGTCAATACTCTGTAATGGCCTATATGAGAAAAGAATCTAAAAAAAAAAGTGGATATATGTATATGTATAACTGATTCACTTTGCTGTACACCTGAAACTAACACAACATTATAAATCAACTATACTCCAATAAAAATTAAAAAAGAAAAAGATCGGGCTTCCCTGGTGGCGCAATGGTTGAGAGTCCGCCTGCCGATGCAGGGGACACGGGTTCGTGCCCCGGCCTGGGAAGATCCCACATGCCGCGGAGCGGCTGGGCCCATGAGCCATGGCCGCTGAGCCTGCGCGTCCGGAGCCTGTGCTCCGCAACGGGAGAGGCCACAACAGTGAGAGGCCCGCGTACCACAAAAATAAAATTAAAAAAAGATGATTGAGCTATTTAGACCAGAGTTAGAACATGATGAGAGAATGACATTCGTACTGTCAGCTACTTCTTTTGCTGGTGACCTGAATTGAACTAACAGAACAGCTTTTATCCTCTTTGTTCCTCAGACTGAAAATACACTTGCAACACAGCTCAGTTATGTCTTTGAGAGCCTGACCTACATTGGGTCTTCTTGAAAGTACAGTGAGATAAGCAGACAGGGAACCCTAAGGCCCCTCATTTCTCATAAAGGTAGACAGATCTAATATTTCCTTGGGATACATTCCTAATAAGAAATGTTACATTGCTTTCTTCTAGATTGTTGGGGTTTTTTTAAATTAATAAAACATTAGCTAATAACTTCGGTTCAGTTTTCTCTCCTTAATAGTAAAAAAAAATAACTAAAGTTTGAGAGCACTAATTTAAAAGTCCACAATATTGCTGCTTTGATTAAAGTGCTCCTTTATTTGAGCTTCTTTGGATTGCCAATGTTTAAGAGAACAGCTCTTCTTTTTTCTTCTCTGCTTCAGCTGATGCCTCCTCCATACCTAGAAGGTTATCTGTCCTGTTCATTTCACAGCAGATCCAGCAGAACTGATGAGATCCAAAATAGGCAGAAGGTCATGATTCAGGTATCTAAGGCTGAGCAATCTTTTTCATGATTATTACAAATTAATCATTGCTACTGAACATAGGCAATTTCTAAATGTAAATGTTTCAGTTGATATTACTTCTGAATTTTAAGTGGTTAAATAAAATACTGAGTTTTACAGGAATAGTACCTGTTACAAAATACCTAGACAATGCTGCATAGTGTAAGGACCAAAAATTAAGGGTGGGGATATTGGGGAATGAGGTGGCTTTGGGGATACTAAAAGGAAGCCAATCTTGTGTTCTGTCTAGCTCCTCTCTGCACCTTTGATAAAACCATTTGAATGGGATCATATTTGCTTCCCACAAAATAATGTGGGAGGTTCTTGTAAATATGTTTGGCATACTAGCTATTTTCTCAAATGCCAGTTAATTTACTCTTTTCTACTATTTCTTTCTCTCTCGCATTCCCATAAATATAAATCCTTGTACTAATGGAAATGTTCTCTAATAATAATTTTCTTTCTTAATTGCTTTAAGATCCAAGGAGATGATCTCTATTAATGGAAACTTTGCAACTCACATGTAATGGCAAGTGTTGCTGTTAGTACTCAAGCTTTGCAAATGTAAACACATTTGTGTCCTCCAATAAAGCGTTTCTATGTCATTTCCAACCTCACATAAAATAATGGACTCTTTCTACCCCCCTCTTAGTGCCCTGAGATAGAGTTCATAATTTAGCCCTTCCTAATTTCCAATCTAAAAAGTATACAAGTGGAAGATTTGAAGTTGTAAAATATCTGATATTCCATATAAACATTCTAGTGAATAGCTCTTTGTAAGAGTATGGAGCATTTTAGTTACATGGAAGAGAGTCATAGCTATTGATGTTTTTGTTTTTATAAAACAATGCAAATGCAATGATTTACTTTTAAGTTTGATTATATGAGTACAAGAGAATTTTAACAATCATCTATGTTGAATACCATCATTGACAATTAATTCACTACCTCAAACAGTAACGTATTGGAGTTTCAAGCTTCTTTGATATGGTCCTGATAAGCCTCTTTTGTATCAAGTCTTATCCTACAAATTAAAAAAAAATTCATATTCTTACACTTAAAAAATAGCCTATTGTCATACTATTATGGTCACTTCCAGAAGTCACTCTTATTGACAGAGAATTTCTTTAAAAAAGTGATTCTCATAAGTAAAAGCAATACAAGTGATATAATCAAAGCAAATTAACATCTCTTGGATTTAGTCAACTCTGATTGATTTAGGGAGGAAAAAATCAGTTATAAGGATAAAAAGTTAAAAAAATCTGGGTGGCTCCAGAAAAGAAGGCAGTAGGAATTGGAATCTTTTTAGGGGTTGTCATTAGAATAACTCTGCTCCAACCATTTTCTGTCCTTGAGTCACTCGGCTCAAGATTCAGTTTTAAAGGCTGATAGGCCTATCTGCATTTATGTGCCAATCCCCTTCATTTGGTAAAGTAGATAAGCGAAGCTTTTTGTTAGAAATTACTATTGAGGTCATTTGTAAAAAGTCACCATCAAAGAGTATTACTAAAGGAGAGAAATGGAATGTTACCCAGATAAAGACAACCAATGCCTGATTCAGCAGGCCCAGAACCCTCCAGCTTTTCTGCCTGTGACTAGATACCTAAATCAGCACGACCTTCTGAGCAGGCCCAGTTGTCTTCAAATATAGAAGAAGATGACGGAAGAGTGCTGCTTTCACTTTAGGTATAAGCTGTTTTCTTTTTTTAATCCTTTAATATTTGTGTAAAATTTTGATCCAAATTTATTTCTATCAGCTTTTTACCATTAAGAATACTGAAGAAGGGCTTCCCTGGTGGCGCAGTGGTTGAGAGTCCGCCTGCCGATGCAGGGGACACGGGTTCGTGCCCCGGTCTGGGAAGAACACACATGCCGCGGAGCGGCGCGTCCGGAGCCTGTGCTCCAAAACAGGAGAGGCCACAACAGTGAGAGGCTCGCGTACCGCAAAAAAAAAAAAAAAAAAAAAAAAAAGAATACTGAAGAAAAAGAAATCGACTGACAGACAATACACAGACACACACACACATATATATATATATAGAGAGAGATATACATACATACATAATTTGATCATCTAATTGTCGGAAAATGGTGATTTCATTATGCTTTTCTGTATTTTCTAAGTCATCCTCAACAGATAAGTATTTTTAAACTTTTACATGCTGTGGCATAGAAAAATATTCTCTAAAACATCTTTTATATGTGTGTACATGTGTGTAGACAACACATATTTTTCCCAGAGGTGTAAATAGGTTTAAGATAAAAAAAATAATTCCATCATTAAGAATACTTATGATATGCTGCTGCATATTCTAGCACCTTTCTGGAGACCCACAATTCATATTAATATATTAAAGGTTTTGTGTGTCCCTGATGTCAGATAGACATCAAGTCAGATGGAACTGGATGTAATTTGCTTTACATGTTTTTAATGTATATGCTTTGGTCTATTTATGCCATCTTTTAAAATTTCAGTTTTCTCAACAATTGAAAGATAATAGTAATACCTGCAATTTAAATGATAAGAGCACAAATTTAATCATATAAATCTGGGTTCATACCTTAGTTCTTGAACTTCATCTTTGTGTGTTTAACTTTTCCACACTTTAATTTTGCTCACGTATATAACAGAGATGATACTATTAAGGTAATTCTCAGAGTGTTGGGAGGATTAAATTAGATAATAATTATGTACAGAACTTAACATGGTGCCTGACATACAATGAGTCTTTATTATTTGGTGACTACTATTATCATTGCCATTACTGTTGGGCTATTTGATATACCAAGTGGATAACATATGTAAGCTCTCAGCAAGGTGAATAATACAATAAATGTTTATTAAGGGCTATTGATGGTGTGGTGGTGGTAGAAGAGATGGAAAAGAGGTAATGTGTGTGCTGTTTCTTTTACAGAAATATTCCCAGATCAAATTTTTGCAATCATTCTATATTCCTCAGAACTTTGTGGACATTATTACTTATTCATATATATGCTGGAACACACCCTAAGCTTTTATTTTGTGGGGAGAAGCTTGGCAGGAACTACCTAGGCCTACCTCTGCGTGAATATGCCATGGCCTTCTGGTCAGGCACCTGTCCTTTTTGGGCTCCTCACATTTCAATGGGGATGTTCATCTTACCTTCTGTTTCACTGATTCTTGCAGCATATGGCCCTGCACAAACTGGCAGCACAGAATAACTGTGTTCCAAGTACTTGTGAGGGAGTATGACCTTGACATTGAGGATCAATAAAATTGACTTAAAAGAAACATTATGTTGAATTTTTTTTAGGGACATATTTAAATCTCTCTCTAGATAAGCTAAAGAAGTCTGTTTTTAGAAATTTTATCATGGGATTTTGCTTAAGACTCCTCCCCTCCCAAATCTCCCTACCATCTAGTTTTTCGTTTTAATGAACTGAACTTTGAGTTTTTTGAAATTCATCTTTATATTTATTCTAAAGTTACTGTTGAAGATATGTACATTGTACATTTTTTCTTTTTTTGAGGATGAATAAGAATTTCCTCTATGGTCTCTGTACCAGGAATATTTGTACTACTCTGATTCACAGTTTATCTTCAACTTATGAAGACTGTACATCTTATAAGTAATCATGTTTGCACTTTAAATTTTGGTTGCTAAAATGTTTTAAGCCAATTTTTGCCATCTACCCCTTCCAAAAATAGACTGCTATATATTTTGTATGATGTTAACATTACTTCTGGCATTACGTTATCTGTAATTAACCAGTCCTTTTAATTTTTTAATGAATTTCATACCAACTACTTAAAAAAATAAACCTTTTATTGAGGTGTGATATATATGAAGAAACATAATTCATAAGTGTATAGCTTAATGAATTAGCACAATGGAAACATATCTGTGGAATCACCACTCAGAGTGAGAAATAAAACATTACTAGCAGTGCAGATGCCCCCATATTCTCCCTTTCAACCCCCATCATCCTCAACTTCAAAGTCAGCCAGTATCTGTTTTTGCATATGAATGAAACTATAGATTCTATGATTTAATATTATGCTTCTGAGATTCACCCATGCTGCTGCATGCAGCAGTGCATTTACTTTGCTTTACTACAAAAATATTTTTTAAAATCTCCCACTGTTTATCCATTCTTCCATTGAAAGAACAAGGATGGCATAATTATGTCCTCCTATTGAACCGACCCTCCTATCATTATGTGTTCCTTTTTATCTCCAGTATGTTCTTACTTTAAATCTACATTTTAGACAGCTTTCTCTTGATTAACCTTTGTATAATATGTTTTCTATATTTTTATTTTCAACTTATCTGTGTTTTTCTTATAAACAACACATATTAAGTCAACCTTTTTCTGAACATGCCCCCAACTGTTCTTCATTTCTCCTTTCTTGCCACTTATGTATTATTTTTATGTACTATTTTATTTTCCCTCTTTCTAAACTATTTTTATATCCACATGCACCTTTAATTCATCAAGTGTAATACGTACAAGTAGTTTGTCCACATCATGCACAAAGGAAGGATATTAAAACTCTCCAACTCCGCTTAATACTTTTCCATATTTTGTGCTATCAGTTTCATACATCTTAGTCCTTTATATATTTAAACAATACAACATTATTTTATTTGTATTTACCCACATTGTTACTTTTTGGTTCCATTCTCTTTATCCCTTTCTGAATACATGTTTTCATCTGTAAATACTGTTTCTATAACTGCCCTTTAGTTTTGCCTTTAACATTCACTGTTGATAAAGTTTTTTGTTTACCTAAACCAGTCCATATTTTGCCCTAATTTATGAAGGATAATTTTTGCTCTACATACAATTCTATGTTGGAAATTATTTGCTTTCCCCATTTGAAGCTATTATTCTCCTTTTGGTTTCCATAGTTTATTTTGAGAAATAATCTGTCAGTGTTAATGATGCTCCTTTGAAGCTTATATGTTCTCATCCTTCATATTCCTTTTAAGATTGCCTTTTTTTGGGGTCTTCAGCAGCTTTACCATGAATTGTTTAGGTGTATTTCTAGGTGGATTTAGACCTCTTGGTGATCATTTCTTGATGTCTATCATCGGTTTTTGAAAACTCTGAACCATTATATATTTAAATAGTTCTCTGTCCTATTCTATATTTCCTCTACTTCTGGCCTTCGAGTTAAATTAAACTGATGTTTCCATCTCAGTGTCTGTCCTGACAATGAAGTAGATAACAAACACATTAGGTTTCTACCTGGCAATCTGTTCTTAACATTTGTAATGTATTTTAGTTTCCTTAGGATTAGAATTCCTTCAAAATTTGTACAGTTTGATGTAACAAAGATTTTTTTCTATCCCAGTTAGCTGTTCCTATCTTACATCTTTGGAATTTGACCTTTTAAAATCTGTGCTTACCAGAATATACCATGTGGAAGTTTGATGGTGTATACTGATGTTCACCTCTCTTTCCCTTTCTTGATAGCATTTGTGAATATTCAACATATATTTATTTAAATAATGTTTACAAATCAACTACTAAGTGCCAGATACTATTCTATGTTTTAATAAAGTTTACACTTTAGTGATTATGTGTTCCAAATATAAATTTTGATTCTCACACACAAAAAAACATTTATTGAGTCTGATCCACACAGTATGAATATCACTGCAAACTCAAAGGAGAACAAAATCAAAGCCCCTAATGTTAAGAAACATAGTATGATATTTGAGATAGACTATATAAAGCTTGTTGAAATTCTTAGCTATGTATTGAGAAAGGTATACAGAAACTATAATGGAAACAATGAAGATGTAGAGATTAATTGGTTCTTAGAAGACAAGGAAGACTACATAGACTACATAGAGACAAAAATAATAGAAGTCTCGAGAGAAAATTTGGATTTGCCAAACAGATAAGTTAGAGTGGGAAGGAAGAAGTGCCAGGCAGAGGAAAGTTCCAAAGGAACACAGATGTCAGAGAGCAGAGCATTTTTAGAAAAATGCAAATAGAAAATGTCAGGACAGAGAGATCTATGAATTTTTTGCATGTGTGTATATGTATACATGTAGTTGGGGCATGGTGGTGTGCACGTGTGTTTATTGGGATTGAGTGGGGCATTGAGGTAATTGAGAGATACACTGAAGTATTAGCAAGGCTATACCATTAAGTGCTTAGCTAACAGTTTCAAACTATCTTGTTACTTATGGGCAGTCTGACAAATTTTAAGGCAAAATATTATAAATTCATGTTTTCAGAAATATAAATTTTCTATGATGGGATAAGTTTGAAAATTTTTTGTAAAATATTACAATGTTCTTTCCTCTAGTTTATTGTGTGAACCTGACAATGATGAATATTACCTTTCACAGCTATTTCAGGCAGTTTAATGATATGATTAGTATCTCTAACTGTTTTCATCACTTTCACGTCACCAACCATCACTTCCCTTTTTGTGATAATTGTTTAGAGAAGCATTTCTGTTAACTCTTGTTCCCTCTTCAGAGATAAAATTGTCAGTAAAGAAATAACAGCATTTATCAGATTTTCTATTTTAAGTGGAATGAGAACTGTAGTTTTTACCTGGATTGAAGTTCTTATATATAGTATGAGGGCACTTGTGCAAGGTGTTTTTCAAGCAATATGTTATTAATGATTGTTTATGTATGGATTTGAGAATTATACACAATAAAATAATTTACAGTGACTAAAGGTTATTCCTCTAATAATAAAGTTTTACTCATGTTCATATATGCTTAATAACTGTGGGAGAAAACTAGCAAGCTGAGAATTACACAATACCTACAACCAATTTTATCCAGGCCAGAACCAGACCCCAGAGTAATTCATCATTCATAGATGAAGTGAACACAAATTATTATATTGCTTAGCTCACCAAGAGCATTTTGTGGGGTTTATTAAAATATGAAAGGGCTTTCTCATTCCCTCACTACTTACACATTTATTAGCTCTCAGTTTGTTGTAAGAGAGAGCTTTCCCTTCTTTTCATTTATTTATTCAAGAATTATTATTCAAATAATTATTTTAAGTGTTATAATCTGTTACTATCATTATATATTTTTATATTCAAAGCACTCATAACTTGGTCATTGGGAGACCCTTAAAGCTGGTTCTTGTACCCTTCTAATGTGCTTCCATCATTCTTTGAACATTTCCTTATTTCTGGTATAGCAAGATGTTTCAAGGTCTTTTGGTACTTTGCCAGCACCAGTCCTGAAATCAGCAGTTTCACCAAGAAATCTGATTACTTTTAGTTGGTTTAGAAATCAAATATGGGTTCTGGGTGCTAAATATGCTCACTGCTACTGGGATCACTGACTTAAGACCCTTTAGAGAAATGAGCCAAGAAATACATGCACACATGTGTACACAGAGTATATTTCATCCTCCTCCCTTTCTGTATTTGTAATTCTCTGAAATGAGAAGCATGGATCCTGTTATACATGATATCTTCACTTGTTTTCTTAATCCTAGACTGCTCAGTTTCAGCATTGCCTACTCATACCAGTATGAAAAAACAAACCTGCTAACTAGAGCTTAACAATTATTTACATTTCTGTAAATACTTAGCCTAAGTATATATAGTCAAATACTGTTTGAAAACCACCACAGTACTAATCCTTTCAGGCAAAAATCATCATGCTAAAATGAAATGTTATGAGAAATAATATATTGACATAATCCCAAAGTATCTCCCTACAAGATACTTATTACCTATAAAGGGAAAAAGAGTAACATTAAAGTAGATAAACCTGGCAGGCACTATTTTAACCGAGTGATAAAGGTAGTACAAAAGCTTTTAAGCCTAATTAAACTTAAAAGCTTTTGTACAACAAAGGAAACCATAAACAAGATGAAAAGACAACCCTCTGAATGGGAGAAAATATTTGCAAACGAAGCAACGGACAAAGGATTAATCTCCAAAATATACAAACAGCTCATGGAGCTCAATATCAAAAAACAAACAACCCAATTAAAAAAATAGGTGGAAGACCTAAATAGACATTTCACCAAAGAAGACACAACAGATGGCCAAGAGGCACATGAAAAGATGCTCAACATCACTAATTATTAGAGAAATGCAAATCAAAACCACAATGAGGTATCACCTCACACCATTCAGAATGGTCATCTCAAAAAATCTACAAACAATAAATGCTGGAGAGGATGTGAAGAAAAGGGAATCCTTTTGCACTGTTGGTGGGAATGTAAATTGATAAAGCCACTATGGAGAACAGTATGGAGATTCCTTAAAAAACTAAAAATAGAACTACCATATGACCCAGCAATCCCACTACTGGGCATATACCCTAAGAAAACCATAATTCAAAAGGACACATGTACCCCATTGTTCATCGCAGCACTATTTACAATAGCCAAGACTTGGAAACAACCTAAATGTCCAACGATAGATGAATGAATAAAGAAGATGTGGTACATATATGCAATGGAATATTACTCAGCCATAAAAAGGAACGAAATGGGGTCATTTGTAGAGATGTGGATGGACCTAGAGTCTGTCACACAGAGTGAAGTAAGTCAGAAAGAGAAAAACAAATATCGTATATTAATGCACATATGTGGAATCTAGAAAAATGGTATAGATGAACCTATTTGCAGGGCAGGAATAGAAGCATAGATGTAGAGAATGGACATGTCGACATGGTGGGGAAGGGGAGGGTGGGACGAATTGGGAGATTAGGATTGACATATATACACTACCATGCATAAAATAGATAGCTAGCGGGAACATGCTATAAAGCACAGGAAGCTCAGCTCGGTGCTCTGTGGTGACCTAGATGGGTGGGATGCGGGGGTGGTGGGAGAGAGGTCCAAGAGAGAGGGGATATATGCATACATATAGCTGATTCACCTCATTGTATAACAGAAACTAACAAAACATTGTAAAGGAATTATACTCTAATAAAAAAAGTTAAAGGTAGTAATAATTAGAGGCAGACATGTATCTTCTGATACAGTGCTCTGAGGAACACAGAGAATCACATACATGGTATTTCTGCCCCCAAAACACACATCACCAGAATCAAATCATGAGGAATATACAGACAGATCAAAACTGAAGAACAATGTGCAAAATAAATGTTCTTTTACTTTTCAAAGAGTCAAGCTCATGGAAAATAAGAAAACCTAAGGTACTGTTCTACTTTAAATGATGAAAGAAAGAAAGAAAGAAAGAAAGGGAAAGAGAGAGGGAGATAGGGAGAGAGTGAAGAAGGAAGGAGGGAGGGAAGGAAGAGAAAAGGGGAGAGAAGAAAAAAGAAATAAAAAAGAAAAAAAGAGAGGGGGGCAAAAATATATGACAATTAAATGCATTGAATAATTATGGATTGGTCCAAGACCAAATTATTTTTTTCTTTTAATAAGGACATTAGTAGAATGATTGGAAAACTTGATAAGGTCTGTGTATTAGACAATAATATTGTATCAGTGTTACTTTCCTGATTTTGAAATTTTCAGTGGTTATGTAGAAGAATGCCCTTGTTTTTAGCAAATATACAGTTAAGTTTTTAGAAGCAAGGAGCATCATGTCTACAACTTACTTTTGAAAGTTCCCCACCCCGAAAATGTAAATAAGAGAGGTAGAGAGGATGACAAGGCAGATGGAATAAATTATTAACATTTGGGTAAGCTGGGGCAGTGGCTTTGAAAATATGTGCACACTTGTTACTTCTTCCTTCAAGAAGTAAAGGGCAATTCCTCTCCGCTTGAGTTTGGCCTGGATTTAGTGATTTGCGTCTATCAAAAAGAATAAGAAAGCAATAGCGGAGTATGAATCTGAGATTATGTCATAAAATGCATCTATCTTTCTCTCTCTCTCTCAGTCTCTCTCTCTCTCCCCCCGCCCCCCGTTTCCCTCCCCTTCTTTCCATTGCCCCTTCCCTTCTCTCTGGAAAGCTAGCTGTTCTGACATGTGAGCAGCCCTATGGAGAAGTCCACATGTCAAATCAAGGAACTAAAGCTGCTTGTCAACAGCCATAAGTGTTTAAAAGCAGATTCTTCAGTCCCTTCTGATAACAGCAGCCCCAGCCAACATCTTGGCTACAGCTTCATGAAGAAACTCTAAACCAGAATCACTCAGCTAAAGTGCTTCCAGATTCCTGACACTCAGACACTGTGTGAGATAATAAATGTTTGCTGTTTTAAGGTGCTAAATTTGGGAGGTTGATAAACAATATTAGGTAATTAATACAATATGTGAAGGGTTTATTGAAATTCTCTGAGCAAATTTTGTATCTTTTTCTGTAAGTCTGAAATTATTGATATTTCAAAATAATTTTTTTTTTTTAAAAAAGAGAAAAACATCTGGAAGAGTGTTACATATGCCAGATTTTCCAGGCTCCACGTCATAGCGGAAAAAGGAGTTTACTGTGCATCTGGAGACTTACTGGCTTCTGTCATTCTTTTCTCAGCAATATTTATTGCATCTCTAGCCTTTATCTAGTCTGTAGAACACCACCAAAGAAAGTCACCTCACATAAATGGTCTTCTTCCTCATTGAAATACATGTATAAATACATTTCCATGCATAAAAATGAAATATGCCATGGGGTTTAATTTTGAAATTTCAATTATTATTTTCAAATGTACAAAAAACTATGATTCACTCCATGCTCTGAAAAATTTACTCTGTACAGGAAGTAAATTATTGTCTCCTGAGCAACGGCAGAAGTAAAAATGGATCTTGAGTCAACTTGTCATACAACCTATACCTTGCCGACATAGGACAACCAAAAAAGAAACCTTCCTTTTTTATGAATTAAGTAAGAGCTAAATTCCTGAAGAAGGAAAAGGACAAAATTTTATTTTGTTTAATGATTCTTCAATGGTGGGAGAAAGCATCAACTGCTTTGTTTTATTAATACTCACAGGTAAGTTCATTCACTCGTGTAATTTGCAGTAACATTTCGAACAGAAAGAGATAATTTAAACAAAATTGAATTGTATTCAATGTCTCTATAGTAGAGTTTTTACTTTGATTTATTGGAATATGAAACAGAACTTAATTTTTTTAAAGATGCATTAAATTTGCATATATATAAGCATACATACACATATGTATATGTATACATATATAATAATGTATTATGCAATGTATAAAACACATGTTTAATATATAATACATATATGTATATGTATAGACACATGTATATATGTATTATATATATACATACACAAACACATGGATTGCCATATGGACTCTATGTCAACATACACCCTTTATTTTCTTGACTGTAAACCTTCTGCCTATCTTTCAGGACTTATCTCAAATATAGAAATATTTCTTAACATTTCCAGTTGACTATGATCCTTCTTTCTGCTAACTTATATAGTTGCCTCTATATTTTAAAATTTTATGTCACTTTTCTCACATCATCTTGTACCATTAGTATTTGTGTTCAGGAGTCTATCACACTGCATTTCTATGATATTAGATGCTCAGTAAAAAGTAGGAACAAATGGTTTAAAATTTTATACTCTCAAGAATATTTTCAGGCTATCTTGCTTTTAACCAGAATACAAAGCTCAGAAATTATTAAAGTAATTAAATTTACTATTTTAATTTTGAAAAAGATTCTCTTGTCATTTATGGCTCAATTTAAATATTCACAACATTCCTTAATTTATTCTACATACACTATTTTGACAGTTTTCAACTTGAGGTCAATTTGTTTTAAAATAATATAATAGATAATTTTGACATAAATAAACTTATTTTGCAATAAATAAATGGAAAAGAACATTTACAACATTTTCTTAAAATAATTTCACAAATCTTTTATAGCCACCATTCGTAAATGCTTCTTAATTTTTAAAAATTTTACAGCACTAACTCTATGTGATTATTTGCTTTTACTGTTTCATTCAATCCTGGAACCCTTTAATTTGTCTCTGCCATCCTTCACATTTTCCTCATTTCTCCTTCTGCCTTTTTATCACCTACAGTAAAATCAATTCAATCATCTGAAAAACTAAATTGAGGACAGCAGCTTATTAAGAGGAGGAACAGAGCAATCCCATTTGATGCTAAACCACCTACTGAACACAAAAAGCTCAGAGGTTGAAAGAAAAACATTTCTATTCCTTAATCTTTTTATTTTTAGATGTTATTGGTTCTGAAATGACTAAAACATTTTGAATTTTATCTTATAGCTGGAGGAATTTTTAAAGAAATATAGTTATCAATATCTTCATTGCCGTCTCAGAAAAAAATGTGGCTTTTACTTTTGTTAAGCATCAAGACTGTGTGGAAGTAAAATTTCCAATTTAACCTCTATGTTTCATATAACTACCTTAACTATCTGCTTATCTTCATTTCTTACCTTAATTTGTCTGTAATTATAACACATTACATACTATTGGTAATCTCTTCAATCTCAGACAAACTAATTTGCCTGCATTTCACATATAGCCATATGGTCTCACTGACCATCATCAAGGGAGAAATCTGGGCTATATTCCTCATCAACTTGCTTATTATAATCAGTAGTCTTATTTCCAGGCTCTTACCCCATGAGTCAGTCAGCCCTAAAAACTTGACCCATAAGAAAAAAAATAAATTCTAAAATATCCAGATTCATAACTGTTTAATTAAAATAATATTTCAGCTCACAGTGTTCTATTCTTTTCCCAAGTTCAGTTAGCATTCTTACTACTAATGCTTTGAACTCATTATCTGGTAAATTATTTATCTTTGTTTCATTTGGCATTTTTCAGGGTTTTTTCTTGTTCTTTCATTTGAAAAAAATTCCACTATCTTCTCATTTTGTTTAACTTTCTCTGTCTCTCTGAAGCAGTTACTTCCTGAAGGGGTGTTCTAGAGTGAGAGGGTCCTTATGCAGTCTGCATGTGCTCAGTGGCTTTGATGGGAGAGCTGGCAGCTACCACCTTGGTGAGAGCTAGGGCTGGAGATGGAGTGGCTAGAGCCAGAGTCAGGTGTAAGCCAGGACTTCTATGCTCAGTGGCCATCACTTCCTTTTTGGGAGTGGAGTCACGTCCCAGGGTACTGGAGCAGAAGCCCTGAAGTTTGGATCTGAGCTGGTTTCATTCCATCTAAATGTGCACTCCTTCCCCAGCAACTATATCTTCACCCGGGCAAACCAGCCAGCTCTGGTGAATTTTCAGTCTACTTCTTCTGCCTTGTTCCTGGGAGTAAGCAAGCATGTGCGCATTGGGACTTTGATCAGTAGCTGTGAATCAAACCTCAACTTTGCCTGTATATTTATATCTGAGAAAAGGTTTTGAGACACACATAAATAAGCAATATACAAGGGCAAAGGCAAACTATATATGTGAAAATTGAACAGAAAAGTAATTCTAACATTGTATATAAAATCACTGCTGCAGCAGAAGTATAACTCCTTCAAACCATTGCTAAAGATCTAAATAATAATCAATTTTGATAAGTATATACTACGAGAAAGAAAAAAAAAGGAACAGGGCAGTTATTATTATTGGTTTGGTTTCTATAGAAAAAGATCCATAATAAAAAACAAGCAAGCAAAGAGGTTCAAGTGCTTTCAATGTAAAACTTAGACTGCAAATATCTAAAATTATAGTTACAGAGGAGAATATTATTTAACATGGCAGTGTCAAATGGCAATATTTCTAACAAAAGTCACAATGTAAAGGATGGAATCCTACCCAGAAAAATGATATATTCAATTTAGGAGAATTTAAGGAGGGTTTCATAAAGGGACTATATACAAAGATGTGGATAGGGTATAGTGAATTACAGAGGATAGTATAATATCCCTTATTCTAATAACAGGGCAGTAAAAACAGCTCTATTTAATAACAGGGCAGTTACAATTCCTACATCTGAAAAGTAAAGGCTAGGGAGTGATTACTGTGGAGAGGGCGATGTTAAAAGAAGCTAACCTACTTTTTTGAAAAAAATTTTAAAAAATCTTAATTACTGTAGTTAGAGAAGAATC
The DNA here is from genome assembly GCF_005190385.1 of Monodon monoceros. Taxonomy (NCBI): domain Eukaryota; kingdom Metazoa; phylum Chordata; class Mammalia; order Artiodactyla; family Monodontidae; genus Monodon; species Monodon monoceros. The sequence continues at coordinate 46,122,827 of NW_021703772.1, forward strand.
TCAAGGAATTTCAAGAACATACTTTGTTTACACCTGTACAAATAAATTTAAGTGAACTGGATGTAAAGGATAACACTTTAACAAATTGCCTATTGCTAAAACTGACCCTAGAAGAGCAGATAATCTGAACAATCCCTTTAAAGAAAATATAACTGGATGAATTATTCATAAGCAAATAGAAAACTGTTAAGAGTTTTACAGTAAAAAGTACTAGTACCCTATTGTTTATATGAACTAAGCAAAAATAAATACAATACATAAGTACAGGAGAAACAGGAATCTTCAAGATCCAGTACTATTTAAACTTTTCCTGAGCTGACAGACAGAATGAAATGTTCTAAATTATTTTTTTCAGTAGAATATATAAGATAATTGTAAAGATACGAGAACTATAAAGGCTTTTTCCTCGTGAATGTCAATAAGAAAGAATGCCAATTAAAAGATTGGAAGTACAATCATGAAATACAATCATGTTGAAGATGAGGTAGCTGAATGGTAGTGCTACCATTTGGGTGGGTCAGTCTTTCTTTTAGTAATTTCTGGGATCTTCCTTAAAAAGAGTTAGTAGTTGTTAAGAGAGTAAATCCTAAGAGTTCTCATCACAAGGAGATTTCCTTCTTTTCTTTTTATTGTGTCTATATGAGATGATGGATTTTAACTAAACCTATTGTGGTAATCATTTATCAATACATGTAAATCAAAACATCATGCTGTATACCTCATACTTATATAGTGATATATGTCAATTATTTCTCAATAAAACTGGAAAAAGAAAAAAGAACTGGAAAAAGAGAACTAGTAAATGAGAATGGTATAGCCTCTTAAACTTCTACTAGATTCTTCTATGGTGTTGATCCTTGCCCTAAGCTCACATTAATTTGTTTTTACATCATGTATATCAGTTTTTATTTGCAGAAATCAGTTGCTAACATCCATATAAAGCTACTGAATCGATTGCTAACATCTCATCCTAAAGTTATGGAATAAATTCTACATCTAACATTTTCATTTCAAAATCATTTGGCACATGCACCAACATTGATTTATATGACATTTTGTTACTTAAATCACTATAATTTTCCAGACTCTTCCTTTTACAATAAAAACCTACTTAGCCAGTTTTTTCCTTAAATGGATGCTGAAAAATATAATTGAAATGCTTTAAATTTCAAAAAAAAATGCATGTTTTCTTCAGAGCAGGAAAGTTTTTAAAAATATCTTACCCCCCTTCTATTCTTTATTGGATAAGTTACACTGGACCTTGTGAGGGATTTTTAATGACGAAAAATCTTGCAGTGCTTCATATTATCTTTCTCAGCACAGCCCATAAGAGAGCAGTAGAATAGATTGAGGTGAATGCAAGGTGAATGTCTTGTGTTAACTTTTGGCATAAAATTCCTAATGATGATTTTTACTCCCATCTCACCAACAAGAAATGCCAATTAATTACAGTTCTAGATTTACCAAACGATGAGCAGAGAAATTATCTATGCTATGTTATTAAGCTGTTTTCATTTTCCACTTGCTTTTTAACTTTTTAACTCTAAGGTGGTATATAAAACACAATGTTTATTTTTAAAACTATCTGTCTCAAATTATCTCATACCTTAAACCTATTTGGTGACATGTAACAATGATACTCATAGTATGTTGCTCACAAGGTTTTCTTGCGGATAAAATGAAAGTATAAATGTGAACATGCTTTTTTAAAAAAAGTAAAAGACACATTATCTATTATTTTGAAACCTTTTTGGAATTAATTGTTACGGTAAATATGTGTTGGTTAAAAGTTATATATGTCAAACTCTAATTTTCAAAGATATACGTGTACTTGGGATAAAAATTCACTAAACTCTAGTTTGATAATTTAGATACATTTCAGAATTTAAAGCCAGTGTCATCATTATTCTAACAAAATGGAAGCACAGAAGTTGTAAATGTGTGTGTGTGTGTGTGTGTGTGTGTGTGAATACACATTTATTCCATAGCTTCTATATATAGGTATGTGTATATATATATTATACAGCATTGGATATCACTTATATATTATGTAACATATATATCATTCATAAATGGCACATATATAATATTTAGCATATATATCTGCATAGTTATATATGTATATGAACTAGATTTGTAGTTATAAAGATATTACCACAATCATATTTTTGGTACTACACTGTTACATACAATTTACATATACTTATTTAATTAGAGTTTTCATGTGTTCCTTCAAAAATATAAGGCCATATTAAGTAAATAAACTTTTTCCCATTTTGCATATGAAGAAATCGAGGCTTAGAGAAGTAATGTAACTTGCTCATGGTCACAGTTATCATTGAAATTCAAACTGATCTGGTGAAAAGTATGTACTCTTTGCATCGTATCATGTTATTTTGACTTTTAAAAATGCCATAGCTCATCATTTCTTTCTATTTAATTATTTTTCCTAATTTCTTAATATATTCCTTAGTAGCTTATTCATTCTAATCTTTAAAAGTAGGTATAAAACACCTTTGGTGATTTTATCATGTTAGGTTAAAAATTTTACTCATGGTAATTATCAATTATCTTGGTGTGTTTACTAGGCATACCTATGTTTTCTAAATTACATAGGTTAGTGATGCATTATACTCACACACAAACACTTATATAAATTTTATACAACAAGAAAGGATGTAAAAGATAAGAAACCATGGTAGAGCTCTAGGATATAAGGTCAGTAAACTTGGCTATTATGAGATGTCACTAAAATGTTTTTCCATACAATAGGATTAATGTATTTTTTCAATCAATGTTCTGAGAATGCAGGAAGATAACATATGTAAAAAGGTTCCATAAATTGTAAAGACCTCAATAAATATTAGAGTAAATTATACTAAAATTAAATCTTGAATTTTGAATAGAGTGTGAATTATATGATTATAAATATAACTTTACTTAAATATATATACTATAAAATATATAACCATAAATTACTCTTACTATATAGCTATCACTTATATAACAACGTATTATAAACCTTGGCACTTTGATAATCTAAACATTTGATAATCTACTAGGAACTAATTTGCATTGAGGTTTGTCCTTTCCATTATTATAATATCAGTAAAAGAAACTCATTTCACTCTATGTTATAAACACATTTGGAAAAAATTTTAAGATATATTTGCTTAATTTCTCTTGTAGTTTTGAGTAATTCTCTGTTGAGAATGGAATTTTCAAATTAAATATTAAGAAAGTTAAAATGAGATTTAAAATATATGTACTGTACTTGAAAATGTCTCTAAACACTTCAAATTATTAAAGTCTATATAGTGTATTAGTATTTCACACTACATGACACATTTGATTTTAGAGACTATTGATACATCAGAATTCAATGTCAAAAACTGAAATATTTATATAATTTATGTAACTAGAATAATTTATTATACCATAGAACATTTACATTTGTTTATAGTTTTTCCCTTACATAATCTCTTGATATTTCCAACCATTCTATAACAATTGCAGAGCAAGTATTTTCTCTACTTCAAAAGTCAAAGATATGTACTCTAATGTACTTTGCCTGAGGTTACACAGTTATCCTGTTATGACCCAGGGCTAGAATCATGATCACCTAAATCTCTATAAATGGAAGCAAGGTGTTTCCTTAAGGGCTAAAGGAGCTGATTACAGTCATTAGACTTGTTATAATCTCTATATAAGTGGCATTAAGCGAAAATATCAAGTATTTTAAGCACAAGCTTTCCTATTTCCATGACAACATTGTAAACAAGATAAAGTAATGTTGACTAAATAAAAGTATGTTTATTATGATACACCACTGGATAGGCATTTGATAATATTCAAATAACACTAAATAATCACTGAATGCATGTGATATAAATTTTGTTATTTCTATACAATATAAACTGAAGTGATTTAACATAACAATATTTATCCAGTCAACAAGTCTTTACTATGTGTTCAGTATGTGCCAAGCACTGTTCTAGGTACTTAGAATTCATCAATGAACAAAACACACACATATTCCTGTTTTTTTGGAATTAACTTGTTAGAAAGAATGAGTAACTTTAAACAGTAAACAAAATAAAGTATATTGGGTGGTAATAAATTCTACTGGAAAAAGAAAGCAAACTGAGCAGTGTTAATGAGGGGTGACAAAAATATAGTGGAGGGAGGGGTGTTGGGTAGCAATTTTATAAAGCGTGGCCAAGGAAAGCATCAACGAGAAGGTGAGCAATGACTTCAACATGATAAACAGTAAATCATACAGATTTACAGAGAAGGGAGTTCCAGGAAGAGGAAACTACTGCAGCAAGGGCCTATTGTCCTGGAATATTTGAAGAAGAAAAAGATCAGTATGACTGGAGAAGAATGGGCAAGAGGGAGAGCAATAGGAGGTGGGATGAGAGAGGAAGCAAGAGACTGGCTCAGAGAGCTTTGCAGAGCTTCAACATCTGCTGCTAGTGCAACAGGAATTCCTCAGATTTTCCTATGAATCAGAGGAGTAACATCAACTGATATATATGTTTTATCAAAATCACACAGTGTTGTGTTGATAATGCAAAGCAGGGGAGCAAACTGGAAGCAGGGAGACCAGTTAGGAAGCTAATGAACTAATTCAAACAAGAGATGATGGGTAGCTTGAATAAAGTGGAGATGGTGCAAAGGGGTCTAATTCTAGGTATATTATAAAGGGAGAGCAAGTATGATTTCATGACAAACTGTATGTGGTATGTCAGAGAAAAAGTGAAGTCAAGAATGACACTAAGGTTTTTGTGTTAAGTAACCTAAAGGATAGAGCTATCATCACTAAGATAGGAACAGACTTAGGGTAGAGAGATAAGAAGTGTTCAGTTCCAAGCATATAGTGTTTCATATGCCTGTCAGTTTCATCAAGTAGACAATTGGATATGTGACTAGAGCTACAGAAAATGGTCCAAACTGAAGATATAAATATGAAAGTAGTTGGCATAGAAATGGTATACAATATCAGGAGACTGAAATCAGCAAAGGAGAGAGTGTAGGTAACACAGAAAAGAGCCAGTGACTGAGGACTGGATCACTATAACATGAAGAATTCTAAGGGAAGAGAAAGAATCAGTAAAACACAATTGAAAAAAAAAGAAAAGTGCTTCCCAGTGAAGTAGGAGCGAAAGCAATGAAATGTGGTTTTCTAGAAGCCAAGTGAAGAAATTATAACAAGATATAGCACACAGTAAACTAAATGAGTACAAACAATCAATCATTGTCAATATAGAGTTCAAGAATAGTTTCATTGGTGGTGAAGGAGGAAAACACTTTTTTGGGTGATTGAATAGAGAAATGGGAAGAGAGTTATTAGACACTGACAATGTAGAGAAAATTCTTTTGATGAACCTTGCTGTAAGAAAAGCAGCAAAATGTAAAAAAAGTTTATGTTTGTTTATTGTGTTTTTAAAAAGACAGAATGAATAATACATATACCTATTTCTTGTTTTTATGTCATTGGGGATGATCCAGTAGATTAGGGAAAATTTATGATGTAAGAGAGAGGATAATTGTAGGACCAAAATTCTTAAGCAGGAAAGAGAGGATGGGATGTGGAGACCCAGTGGAGGGACTGGTTTGAGATGAGATCAATTTAATATGATGCATCATACTAACACAGCATTGTAAATCAACTATACTCCAATAAATTTTTTTAAAAATATGATGCACTGTATAATTCTATATAGTATACACCCTAAGTCTTAAATCTGGTTTCTATATATTCAAAAATATTTCTAATTTAATGAAAATTAATAACTGGATAAAATAATTTGTTCATATTTCCTGTAAAGATGGCAACAAGATCCATCTTAACCTTGTAATATACAGCTGAGTACAGTTAAACTATGTTCAGTGTTTAGACATGACACATACATTAAAATGACTCATTCAACAAATACTTTCTGAGTTTCCTGAATTAAAAGCACTACTTGTCAAGGCCTGGATTAAAATAAGGCTAATTAGAGGTCGTTGGATTTCACATCTGTGTATAATTGCTTTAAGTTTTGACTAGACTCTGAAATAAAAGATGAAATAAAAGATTCAATTCATAACCCCATGAGTGAGAAGAACTTGAAAAAAAAGGTGTTTAAATTTAAAAAATGTAAAGCATCAATTAAAAATACTTGGGTTTTTAAGACACTTTGGAGACAATTATGATATGATTTTCAATGTCTGATTTCTTAATGAGCCAGGATTCTTCTTCATGATAATTTTTGCTTCTTGAAAAGAGTTAATACTTTCTTTTCACTTTGTAAATGCTATGAATTGATCTGTTAAATATTCAGGCATCTCTCCATGGCATAACAGTCAAAATTGTTATTTTTGAAAGAATTAAAGCAGATATATAAAGAAAATAGATAAAATTTTAAGCTACATAGTCAAAGGACTATTTTCATAAAAATAATATTTTATAAATATTGATCAGAGTTAAAATTGAATATTAAATAAACACATTGCTTTAAAAGAGACATATGCAAATATTTTCCTGGAGTAGTATAACAAAATTTTTGTATAGTTCCATTTCTTCTTTAGATATTAGATTTTACATTTGGTCTAAAAACATAACAGTTATATCTGTCCACCCTTGTCCAATTAGTTTGAATTTTCCATTCCTTTGTTAAAGAGTATATTTTATTTTCTGATGGCTTTATAATTTTTAAGTATTATATTATATTTTAAAGATATATTTAAATTGTCTTGATATTATGTTGCATCCCAATGTAACTTTTATATTTATTCATGTATATTTATAAATACATATACCTATTTCTGAATATCTCCCATATCACAGGAAAGTTATTACCACCAATTTGTAGCTGTTGAGTGTCCTTCAGTCCTTTTTGTACTTATGACTATTCTTTTCTGACAGTATCACATCTTCAATACTTTATTCCCTTCAAATATTATGTTATTATCTAGCTTATATGTTCTTATCTATCATTATCTATTTCTCCTCTTAAAGGCATTTGCACCTTCCCCAAACTCCATTTTCCGGTGTTCTAGTTTGTGAAGTTGTCTGCATTCAGAGCCTCTCTTTATTACAAACTGATTCTAATTTCACGCTTATTTATATTGTTTTTATTATCTGCATATCACACAAGAATGTAATTACCATGAAAGAATCTGTCGTTGGCATATAGTTGACTCTTAATAAGTATTGATTAACTGAGTAAGTGAATGAATATTTGCGCTCACATGAAAGGATATGCTCTGCATTAATAAGAATGTAAGTTCAGCTTCTGCAGCAAAGAATCAGAATAACAGATATAGGGAATATCAATATGTCAGGGATTCAAGTTCCTTCCAACTTATTGCTCTGCCATTTTATAGAATTGCTCAAATCCATATGGTCCACAGGATCACAACCAAAGCTGTGAGAAGAGGAAAAAGACACCATGATCTCTTTCACTTCAAGGTCATGTATCCACTACTTCCATTAGCACTACGTTAGTCAAAATTAGTCACACGTCCTCAACCTGCTGCTGGGATTCTAGTCTTTATTCTAGGTGAGTCACCGTCCAGGTAAAATTTAAGAATCTGTTACTAAAGCAAGAAGGGGAGGTCGTAGCAGCTTCTGTCCTTTCACCTATTTATAAACATTTATTATTTTGCCTCATTTTTTATTTTCAGCCTTTGATTTAAAAAAGTAAACAGACTGTTTATACTCTTAGAAAATAAAAGTGCAACATAATCAACTAATTTTATCAAATAAGAAAATATAATAGGTTAAGTTCTTAACAATTGCATCGGAGGAAACCAAAAGCTTTTCCTTTGTATTTTCCTTCTAATTTTGATTGAAATTAAGAATGCTGCATAAATACAGAGAAAAATATCTGAAATTAATCAACTATATGAAACACAAATACACACACACCATATATGTACATATATATACGTATGTGCATGGTATACATACATGCATGTACACACACGCACACACATTACTTCTCTACTCCTAAAGGCATCTGTATCTTCTCAAAACTCCGCTAGTCTAGGGTGCGCGAGGAGAGGGGATTAAGACTGCTGCTTAAAGGAGCTCCAGAGACCAGCGTGAGCCGCAGCTATCAGCGCGGACCCCAGAGACGGGCATGAGACGCTAAGGCTGCTGCTGCAGCCACCAAGAAGCCCGTATGCGAGCACAGGTCACTATCCACACCTCCCCTCCCGGGAGCTTCTGCAGCCCGCCACTGCCAGGGTCCCGTGATCCAGGGACAACTTCCCCAGGAGAACGCACAGCGCGCCTCAGGCTGGTGCAACGTCATGTTGTCCTCTGCCGCCGCAGGCTCGCCCCGCATCCATACCCCTCCCTCCCCCCGGCCTGAGTGAGCCAGAGCCCCCGAATCAGCGGCTCCTTTAACCCCGTCCTGTCTGAGCGAAGAACAGATGCCCTCAGGCGACCTGCACGCAGAGGCGGGGCCAAATCCAAAGCTGAACCACAGGAGCTGTGCGAACAAAGAAGAGAAAGGGAAATCTCTCCCAGCAGCCTCAGAAGGAGCAGATTAAATCTCCACAATCAACTTGATGTACCCTGCATCTCTGGAATACCTGAATAGACAACGAATCATCCCAAATTGAGGAGGTGGACTGGGAGCAAGACAGATTATTTTTTCCCCTTTTCCTCTTTTTGTGAGTGTGTATGTGTATGCTTCTGTGTGAGATTTTGTCTGTATAGCTTCGCTTTCACCAGTTGTCCTAGGGTTCTGTCCGTCCGTTTTTTTGTTTTTTTTTTTAACTTTTAAAATTGTTTTCTTAATAATTATTTTTTATTTTAATAATTTTATTTTATCTTACTTTATTTTATTTTATCCCCTTTATTTCTTTCAGTCTTTCTATTTTTTCTCCCTTGTATTCTGAGCCATGTGGAGGACAGTCTCTAGGTGCTCCAGCCAGTCCTCAGGGCTGTGCCACTGAGGTGGGAGAGCCAACTTCAGGACACTGGTCCACAAGAGACCTCCCAGCTCCACATAATATCAAACGACAAAAATCTCCCAGAGATCTCCATCTCAACACCAACACCCAGCTTCACTCAACGACCAGCAAGCTACAGTGCTGGACACCCTATGCCAAACAACCAGCAAAACAGGAACACAGCCCCATCCATTAGCAGAGAGGCTGCCTAAAATCATAATAAGGCCACAGACACCCCAAAACACACCACCAGATGTGGACCTACCCACCAGAAAGACAAGATCCAGCCTCAGCCACCAGAACACAGACACTAGTCCCCTCCACCAGGAAACCTACACAACCCATTGAACCAACCTTAGCCACTGGGGACAGACACCAAAAACAACGGGAACTACGAATCTGCAGCCTGCGAAAAGGAGACCCCAAACACAGTAAGATAAGCAAAATGAAAAGACAGAAAAACACACAGCAGATGAAGCAGCAAGGTAAAAACCCACCAGACCTAACAAATGAAGAGGAAATAGGCAGTCTACCTGAAAAACAATTCAGAATAATGATAGTAAAGATGTTCCAAAATCTTGGAAATAGAATAGAGAAAATGCAAGAAACATTTACCAAGGACCTAGAAGAACTAAAGAGGAAACAAGCAATGATGAACAACACAATAAATGAAATTAAAAATACTCTAGAAGGGATCAATAGCAGAATAACTGAGGCAGAAGAACGGATAAGTGACCTGAAAGATAAAATAGTGGAAATAACTACTGCAGTGCAGAATAAAGAAAAAAGAATGAAAAGAACTGAGGACAGTCTCACAGACCTCTGGGACAACATTAAACGCACCAACGTTCGAATTATAGGGGTTCCAGAAGAAGAAGAGAAAAAGAAAGGGACTGAGAAAATATTTGAAGAGATTATAGTTGAAAACTTCCCTAATATGGGAAAGGAAATAATCAAGTCCAGGAAGAACAGAGAGTCCCATACAGGATAAAACCAAGGAGAAACACGCCAATACACATATTAATCAAACTATCAAAAATAAATACAAAGAAAACATATTAAAAGCAGCAAGGGATGGGCTTCCCTGGTGGCACAGTGGTTGAGAGTCTGCCTGCCGATGCAGGGGACACGAGTTCGTGCCCCGGTCCGAAGGATCCCACATGCCGCGGAGCGGCTGGGCCCATGAGCCATGGCCGCTGAGCCTGTGCGTCCGGAACCTGTGCTCCACAACGGGAGAGGCCACAAAAGTGAGAGGCCCGTGTACCACAAAAAAAAAAAAAAAAAGCAGCAAGGGAAAAGCAACAAATAACACACAAGGGAATCCCCATAAGGTTAACAGCTGATCTTTCAGCAGAAACTCTGCAAGTCAGAAGGGAGTGGCAGGACATATTCAAAGTGATGAAGGAGAAAAACCTACAATCAAGATTACTCTACCCAGCAAGGATCTCATTCAGATTTGATGGAGAAATTAAAACCTTTACAGACAAGCAAAAGCTGGGAGAGTTCAGCACCACCAAACCAGCTTTACAACAAATGCTAAAGGAACTTCTCTAGGCAAGAAACAGAAGAGAAGGAAAAGACCTACAATAACAAACACAAAACAATTAAGAAAATGCGAATAGGAACATACATATCAATAATTACCTTAAATGTAAATGGATTAAATGCTCCCACCAAAAGACACAGACTGGCTGAATGGATACAAAAACAAGACCCGTATATATGCTGTCTACAAGAGACCCACTTCAGACCTAGGGACACATACAGACTGAAAGTGAGGGGATGGAAAAAGATATTCCATGCAAATGGAAATCAGAAGAAAGTTGGAGTAGCAATTCTCATATCAGACAAAATAGTCTTTAAAATAAAGACTATTAGAAGAGACAAAGAAGGACACTACATAATGATCAAGGGATAGATCCAAGAAGAAGATATAAGAATTGTAAATATTTATGCACCCAACATAGGAGCACCTCAATACATAAGGCAAATACTAACAGCCATAAAAGGGGAAATCGACAGTAACACATTCATATTAGGGGACTTTAACACCCCACTTTCACCAATGGACAGATCATCCAAAATGAAATAAATAAGGAAACACAAGCTTTAAATGATACATTAAACAAGATGGACTTAATTGATATTTATAGGACATTCCATCCAAAAACAACAGAATACACATTTTTCTCAAGTGCTCATGGAACATTCTCCAGGATGGATCATATCTTGGGTCACAAATCAAGCCTTGGTAAATTTTAAAAAGTTGAAATCGTAACAAGTATCTTTTCCGACCACAACACTATGAGACTAGATATCAATTACAGGAAAAGATCTGTAAAAAATACAAACACATGGAGGCTAAACAATACACTACTTGATAACGAAGTGATCACTGAAGAAATCAAAGAGGAAATCAAAAAATACCTAGAAACAAATAACAATGGAGACATGACAACCCAAAACCTATGGGATGCAGCAAAAGCAGTTGTAAGAGGGAAATTTATAGCAGTACAATCGTACCTTAAGAAACAGGAAACATCTCAAATAAACAACCTAACCTTGCACCTAAAGCAATTAGAGAAAGAAGAACAAAAAAACCCCAAAGTTAGCAGAAGGAAAGAAATCATAAAGATCAGATCAGAAATAAATGAAAAAGAAATGAAGGAAACGATAGCAAAGATGAATAAACCTAAAAGCTGTTTCTTTGAGAAGATAAACCAAATTGATAAACCAGTAGCCAGACTCATCAAGAAAAAAAGGGAGAGGATTCAAATCAATAGAATTAGAAATGAAAAAGGAGAAGTAACAACTGAAAAAAAAAAAACCTCCACTAGTCGAATGTACCAATTTGGGTAGTTTTTTTTTTTTGGCGGTACGTGGGCCTCTCACTGTTGTGGCCTCTCCGTTGCGGAGCACAGGCTCCGGACGCGCAGGCTCAGCGGCCATGGCTCACGGGCCTAGCCACTCCGCGGCATGTGGGATATTCCTGGACCGGGGCACAAACCCGTGTACCCTGCATCGGCAGGTGAACCCTCAACCACTGCGCCACCAGGGAAACCCTTTTCTTTCATTTTGGGTAGTTTTTGATAGTTATCTGCATGAAGTGCTCCTATTTATTATTTTTATGAATTTGCTTCTATTAGGGTGTTTTAAACTTCTCACATCTGCTCCAAAAGATAGATGCTGCACACCTAACAATACATTTTTAGGAGACAATAAAGAAAGGCAGAAAATAAGCAATTGCTTATAAAACACAGAGAGCACTAAATATTGGGGTAAGGAATGTGAGATAGGTCATCGATGATTTTTGTATGATGTTTTTGAAAGGACGTAGATGAAACAATGTAATGTTTTATATTATGATTATAAATCTTATATACGCTTATTAAAGAAATACATAAAAACAATAGTGAAAATACGAATGTGCCAAAGCTTCATGCATTGTAGGAGATTGTGGCCCCCGATATATAAAGTTTCTTCACAAGGTAACCAGAAGTCATAAATCATTATCAGCATTTTTATTAATCTTAAAAATCAATCTTAATCAAGTAAGAATGATATAGAGAGTCAGCCTGTGGTAAACAGAGGTATGACACAGTGTCATTTTGTTGACAGGTACTTAAGAAGACCAAATATTTCATATACTTCTCAGGGGCTTTTCTTACCTTTCTTATGTGGTTGAACTATACTATTTTTTCCCCTGGAAGTTAGTTTACTGTAAGGCACCTTTTAATGTTGTACAGCCACAAATCCTCTAGGAAGTTAATAAAATAGTTCTTAGTGGCTGTTGGTTGAGCCTTATTGAAGTGATTAAATTGTCCTGTTGCAGAGTACAGACTGCTGTTGAAGCTTTTTCACTTGTAATAAAATAGTCTCTGAAGAATAATGACAGGATTAGGCAGGAATTATTCACCTGTTGTCTTCTAAAGGAAATGCTTTTTGTTTCCATGGAGACATGCTTTATATCATATGATGAAAGGTACATGAAAGAAGGAGAGAAGTTAAGCGGTACAGGGTTTCATTCAGAGGGGTTAATATGACATGAAGACTGATATGGTTCCAGTGGAATCATTATTAGTGCAACTGCATAAGTAGCATTCTCTCCCAACAGTCAATTAAACATCAGCAATTTTGCCAATAGCATAAAACTGGTGCTGAATATACACACTTGATTTTTTTTCTTGATTTAATGTTACAATTAAGGTGTCTTCTCCTAAGTTTCATCATTGAGATTAACTCTACCAGCTACAAGCTCTGATCTACTTGGTGAATGGATGATTGTTTATACTCATATTAAAATAAAAAAGGAAAATAGAATCTAGTGACAAACTACTGAAATACTTTAATAAAGGTATAATGTTCATACAGCATTAAATTTTTTTCTCCCCACCAAGAATGAATACACTAAAAAATAAGGTTGAAATATGCTCTAGTCAGTGTTAAAATATAGAGAGAAATAACTTCATTATCATCATCGTCATCAATATTGTCATAATCAACAACACAGCCTAATCAAAAGTAACACTAATGGGTGCTTATTATGTTCTAGACTTCTGTGTTTTTTTTAAACATAGATTAGCTATTTGGTCTTCACAATAACTCTGTAAGGTAGGCACTATTATCTTCTTTATATTTTAACTGATTGTAACATAACTTTGTCAGAGACAAATTTTGAAAAAAGATCCAACTTATATATAAAGTAAATAAGTTTCAGCTTTGCTACTTAACATATGAACCATCCATATTACAGTTATTTGTTCTTGTCATGAATATATCCACCTTGCTCTGTTGCTAGAGAGTAAAACATTAGATATGTTCCTAGCAGAAGGTACGGAAAAATGGAAATAAGTTTGGTTGAGATCTTAAGACATTCCAGGCTTTGAGATACCATTTAGTGCATATGAACTCATTTCAGCCCTCTACAACTCTTGTAAACAAACTTTTCTCAGATGTGCAAGTGTATATGCACCAAGCATGATATTTAATACCTTCAAAGACAAGCAGTTAATCAATGCTAGAGCCTGACTTGGACTCAGGACTGAATACCCTTCCTATGCTCCCATAACACCTCTTCAGATTACCCAAGTCTTTGTGTCTAGATTTCATATTATCTATTTCTCTCTTCTGTGTGCTATTGGGTCAGAGTCTCAAACCACTAGAAAAATGTTCATGATTTTCTGTAATCTGTTTCAATGTGGCTATTCTTTGTTTTGTATCACTGAAATATTATTAATTTTCATTATATTTTCAGTTGTTTCAATGTTCTATGAAAGCATTTTAAGACAAAGTATTTGTTTTACTTGTCAGGAAAAAAATACATAGCAGTACCTCCATTATTTGATATTTGCCTACTACTTTTTAAAAATAGAGATAAAAACAAATCATTTAGGGTTCTTACAGATTGTTGCAAACTTAAATACATTATCAGAGAAATGAAATTTTCTCTTCAGGAAATTAAAATAGGTTTTTTTCTCTATTTCTGCTTTAGACATGATGCTAGTTAAAGTTGAAGAGTGGAATGACTAATAACTTTCAAATACAGGCTAAGAAAAGTGAAAGATATATAGGCTCATGTATACCTCTCAGCTAAAATATGGCTGATTATACTGCAAAGTGAACTGCCAACATATTTATTATAATTTATGAATACGTTGTAGAGACCATCTTTTATAATGACTCACTAAACATTGGGAAACTCTAAGTCTATACTTCATTCATCTTACTGTGTTTATGAAACTCCTGAAGTAGGAAAGCTGAAGGGCACCAATGAGATCAGAAGCAGCTATTTGTGGCCTTGTGCTCAGTTGATATAGATTCATGATTCTCTCGGTCCAAATATATATATAATATATATATATTTCTCATGCACCTTGTAAAAAATTAACAAACACCTCAATGAAACAGAGTTGAGAAACCAGAAGGGGCAGTTCTCATGCCCTGAGACAACAGCAGAGCCCAACAGATGGGAGAAAGACCCCTCTTCTTTCCTGGCAAGGATTCAGTCAATGAAGAGCCATGAACTCATTGTTTACTATAACCCTCCCAACTTCCTCTCCTATCTACAAAAGCAGTCTCCTTCCTTTGCTGTGAGGGAACTTGGAGGTGGCTCACCATGGCTGCAGACCCTGAATTGCAATTCTCTGCAGATCCCGAATAAATCCATCATTGCTGGAGAAATATCTGGCAGTTTATTTGTTTCAGGTCAACAATCTATTCACATTTACCTTATTTGGTCATAATATGTCAATATTACTCCATATAAATCTAACAAACTCATCTCTTTTATAGGAAATGTGTTATTGGTATGCTGTGATACACCTCTTCTTGATAAACAGTGTGTTTTCATTTTATTTTTTTATATTTCCCACTAGATACAGCAGTTTTGATGTTTGAAAATGCATAGACAAAGCAGTATTTGGCCTGATCCTTGAAAAATGCGTAGATGTTTTCCAGAAAAAGAAAGGAAATATATCTCAGGATGAAGGAATAAATTACATTAGTAAAGGCATGGAAGTATCAAGGTATGGTATAAATTAGTACAAACACAATGTGCTTCAGGGAGATATAAGGCATTGCCAGAAAATTAAGCCAGTGTTAAAGACTGTGAGAAGAGTAAGGATAATAACAAATCTGAAAAAATTTGGGTTTTCCCTAGTGCCAAATGTGAAAAAGAACCTTTTTGCTCTCCCTTGTCTTACAGCATTTCCTTTTAATTTAAACATGTAAATCCTTTCATGTAAACTCTTTCTCTGTCTCTTTGAATTGTATGTAAATCTTTTAAAAGCTAAATAAGACTCTTGCTAGTTTTTCACCCCAGGAATCTTTCTTGAGGTTCTTGGAGCCATCTTTTTGAAATGGGAACATCAGGGAGGATTGCAGCCTGTCTCCCTGTTTCTGTCTTTCTAGAGACCTGGCTACAAGTGGTGACTTCTTTTTTGTCTTAGAGATAAGAGATTATTTTTCCTTTGGATAAAATGTGTAATGAATTGTATCAGCCTACCTATATAAATGCATGAGATCTGTCTTTGCAATTTCTTTAGTGGATGGCCTGTGATGCACACTGCAGTCTGGTTTAATGCTTACTTAATAACGAAACTATTTTCTTTATTTTTTTACATTTGTAGAGAGGATTTCTGGGATAGAAGGAGATTTTATTTTTAATCATTTCCCCAACACAAGACAACCAAAAAACTTTGTGTTCCTTGCTCAGAACTTCTAAAAATGAAGCTCAGTTTTAGAAAAGTCCATTGACGTTTTAAAAAGTGATGTATGAGTAGGTAGGTGTTTTAGAAAACATTATAGTAGTAATGCGGATATTGGTTTATCAAGAAAGGCTAAAGACAAACACGTTAAGAAATATTAAATTAGTTTATGCAAAAGGTTAGAGACTAGATTAAAGTAGTGATTCTGGAGACAGAAATGTCTAGGACAAATATAAAAGCCTTTGTGTACATAGAATTCACAGAATTTAATGCCATGAATACCAGGGATGCTGTGAAATTAACAATAATTTATGACAAAATATTTGATATTAGCTTCTGTAACAAATATTAAATAATAATAATTAGCAGTTACTAAGTGACCACTGTGATCATGAATTGTTGTAAATGATTATATGTATAAAATTACCCGCAACACAATCCTATGAAGTAGATTCTATTACCATGTTACAAATGAAGGTATTGAGACAAACTTTTAAGCAACTTGCCAAGGGTTACAAAACAGAGCTGAGGATCCATGGTACTTACTGTAACAGGATTCGAATGAAATAGATATATCAATCAATTGAACATAAATAGATCAATATAGAAAGAATTACATGGTGAACCAAGCAGAATCCTGCGGGACCCTCCAAGTACAAAGGCTCCTCTATTCCCCTGCCTCTTGTTTGTAGAAAAGCTGAAGTCTCCCAGGCCTCCCTGAGTCACAAAAGAGCAGGCTCAAGCAGTTAATTATTAGGACATTGAGTCACCGACTCAGTTTCTGATGCACATTCCTGAGTCATTTTACAGATACTATAACTACCACCAGAGGGAAAAAGCTAACTGCATGATGACCACACTGCAGTTGTGACATAAGCTTCTCTGTCTTGAGCAGTACTGAATCTATGGCTAGCACAATTCCAAGAACTGGCCTTAAGAGAATGGGATTAACACTACTGTTTATAATAATCTATATCTTTGTGGGCATCAAAATAATTATAACTTGTTCTGCCCATATATGTAAATAGGCAACTAAAACTGTCAGCAAAGACATGCTACGGACCTACATCGACATCTTCCACTCTAAGAATATGGCGCCTTGTGTCAGCATGAAGAAGTTACAGAAGATGGACATTTGTCCATAATCCCATAGAAACGGAATGATATTCTGACAAGTGAGGATTTGTAAGCAGCTTTTGACAGGAAAGAACTCTTTGCATGAAAGAGCTCTCTGCAGAAGGCCCCTTTTGTCCTGTCACTTTATTAAAGCTATATTATAATTAACCTTAAACCAGGCACCCCCAGGCTCTACTCATCTCCAGCCTAAGCACACCTTTCAAATCTTTTGATTACACAATACCTTGCCTAACCTGTTGATTCTTTACATAGATCAAAGAAGTAAAATCAATGAAGAGTAAGTAATTAACAGATGACAAGATCACTTCCATATCTTCTCCTTCGGTAATCTCACAAACAAACTGTGTGAAAAAGATAGCATCAAAACAAAGATCATGAGGAGTCAATAAGCTTGCACACAGTGGGAGATAGCTACAAGTCTGATCTCTGAGCTACAAGTATCTCAATAATTAACTGAGATTACTTCCCCTTTTCCCTTTCAAAACTTTCATGGCCCAGCAGAATCTTCAGTGTTGGTTTTAGGTTATAAATTTGCCTTCTCCCCTATTGTCAGCTTTTCCGATTAAAGCAACTTTCCTTTCTACCAACACTTGCCTCTCAAGTTTTGTTTTTGAGCAGCAAGCAGCTGAACCTGAGTTTGGTAACAATGTGAGTATGTATGAACTTTGAATGCTGGTTGGTATAAGATCAGTTGAAGAAAAATATCAATAGAACCATTAACCAAGAATATTCTCTCACACAGAGTGCTTCTTGGAAGACTGACTCATTTATAATTTTTCTAAAAGTTATAGACTAAAAAGAGTACTAGGTGTTAAGGTACCGGTGTGTGCACTAAAGCACTAAATATAAACCATTAATATTGATAAGAGACATGCAAACTAGCAAAGGAAGTGTCCATGCAGATATAAATTCTCTTGGAAAGAAACTAATAGAATATCTGGGGAACTTTTCCCTTCTCTTCCTTATCTAGAAAAATACTAGTAAAAACTTCAGCAACGTTTGAGTAACTATGAACTACGCTACAGAAATAGTAAGTAGTGTGTCTGAAAATGTGTGTGTATATACAGATATATATGTATAATGTGTATATATAAATATATATGTACACATATAATATATATATATATGTTTATATATCGTATTATTCTAAGTAAAAGTGACCAGGCATAACATGGATGAATATATCTGTTAAAAATCAAAATACCATTTCTGCTATTGACCTCTTCGAATGTTTCCTCCTTGAAACAACACCAAATAAAACCTATTGGTTGTTTAATTTTCTATTAGTTTCATCAGTAAATCTGAGATGTCACTAATTAATCTGCTTTGTTGCACCATGATGCCTAAGGGGATTTTGCAAATTTAATTTTGCAGTATAATTACTTGAAAAACTATTTCATAAAATCAGTACAGCACAGTAATCCCTATATGAATAAAAGAGATATGCTACAAAATAGCATTTGTTTTATTTCTAGAAATTCTTAACTATAAGGAGGAATATTTATGAAAGGCATAGAGATGGAGTTCAGGATGTCAACCAAAGAACACACATATAACATAGAAATTGTTAAATATGAAGCAAAAATCATTAAGTGTAAGCAAAATATTTGGAATCTTTGAACAAAGGGAGAAAAAGTGCAGATTTAGTTTGTGAAGGAAAGATATTGAAAGGAGTATAACAATATCTCAAGTAACTCTAAAAGAAGCATCAGATCGCCCACAGAGTTATCCAAGTGGGTCTAGCATAATTTTATTGTGCCCTCTAATTTACCAATCCAAAATTACCCACTCTTGCAGATACTTTAAACTAACTTAACAAATGAAAATGTATCATTTCACCATTTGGAATAACAAATACTTCATTAGTTCAAAACATAAATTTCACTGTATGGGCTTTAGAGAAGCCTCAATCAACAATATCAAATTACAGTGAGACCTCTCTCAAGAGGAAAAAAAAAATCAAATACCCAAATGAAAATAAGAGTCTCCATTGTTTATGGTAAAAAGATGAAGAAAAGAGAACTTTAGCAAGAATCAGAAAAATCTGGATGAATCATTATACATAAAATGGTACTTTTTTTTTACATTTAACATTCATAACACTAACCATAAACTGCTGATGATGTGATAGAGCAATTATTAAAGCTTACATTGCTTTATATGTATTTTTTAAATATGAAGAAATTAAGTGGACTAAATCACCTGGAAAACCATCTGTTGAAGCTCCTACAATACTGGATAAAATATATCAAACCACAATCACAAGATATAAAGCGATACACCTAGATTCCAGAAACAAAGAATTGTAAACACAGACGGAAACTGAATATGTCCATGTATATGTCCTGCTTGGTAGACCATGAGTTTTATTTCAGAGCTATTCAGGCATAGGATAAATATTCTTGGTTCCACTCAGAGTGATTATTGGAACTGAGACCTCCCATAGGAAAGAAGGATCTTTAAAGAGCTATGTGAACAGAGTTCTCGAAACATGGATCCCCTGGCATGGAAAAAAGACAGGGATGCTTTGCTATGTGTTCTTGGGCTGTGAGAGTGAAAAGCATTTCTCCACATGGCCTGAGGTCAGAATTTATATTATGCATGTGGTTTCCAAACTCAGAAGTTGACAAACGTGCATGAAAGTGAGTACAGGCTGTGACAAACTACAGTATCTGCCAAATACTCCAGAGGGCAAAAAGCTCATGTGAAGCTGAACGGAATTCTCACTGGTACAACTTCATTTGATGAACTCACAGTGTCTTACACTAAAAAGCATATGAATAACAATTCACCATTAGAATCAGGAGACAAAATAAATGAGTTTAAAATCACAAGAATTTTAGAAAAATAGGACCTTTTTGTGTAGAATACAAATTCATATGTTTAAATAATCAAATATATAAAGAAACTAAAACCATGAGAAAAGAATAGTCATAATATGTAAAATTGAAAAAGTAGGGAAAATTGAAAACCAAGGCAAGTTAGAAATAATGTTTGAAATATAAAATATACAAATTAAAAATAATTAATATATTGAATTAGAAATTTATTAGGTTAACCTCATGTTAGATAAAACTAGTGGACTAGAAGGTAGATATAAGGAAATTTTTTTAAAGAGAGGTTAAAAGACAAGGTGAGGGAACTTCCAGATTCCAGTTCTGCATGTAAGGAGCTTGGAAGTGGCCATTCCATTCTAAACAAGTAAAAAGCTGATCAGACTTAAAAATCAACAACTATTCTAGAATACATAAGAAAATAAGGACATGAGGCAAACTGCTGCCCCTGAGATTGGAGATACAGATAGGTGAATACAAGGGGTCATGGCTTACCAGAGCAGAGATCCACAGGGGAAAACTACAACAGGAATCAATGCCAGAGTAGGACAACATGAACTATAATTGAGTAACTGCTGGAGGCTCAGTGTGAACAACTTTGACAGCTAACAACTCCAGGGGAACCCACTCATAGGGGATCCCCTACAATTTTGTGAGATTTATCTCTAGAAGCCTGACCAGGTTCTCACAGTAAACATTAGAGAAAAATCCTCTAGTGTTTTCAGCAGAGGGAGGGGGAAAAGGAACCATTTTGAAATATGCCAAAGCACTCCATTCTTAACAAGGCCTGCCCACAGGAAAAATTAGTTAACCTGAGCCTATTAGGCTGAGGTATTCTTAGAGCCTAATTGACCTGAGGGAAAGGAAATACTCAACTCTAGCCTTCCACATAGAAGAAAAGAAATACCCTACTGCAGCGCACTCTAGCCATCCTGTCCCATCCAAGGGAAGAGAAAACAAAATGGAGAAACGCTTATGAAGCTCACAGTTCAGATGCATAGGATCACCAAAAGACTGATATCTAATCACAGGACTATAGAATGCCTCTTTTCCCCACACACCTTACTACTACATTACTAAAGCCTATTTACAGCAGTTCCTTTTACTTCACATTATGTGCAGCTATCAAGAAAAATTTACAAGGCATACCAAAAGGCAAAAAACATAATTTGAAGAGACAGAGCAAACATCAGAACCACACATGGCAAGGATGCTGGAATTATCAGAGCAAGAATTTAAAACAACTATCATTAATATGCTTATTGTTCTGATGGATAAAATAGACAGCATGCAAGAACAGATGTAAGTAGAGAGCTAGAAATTCCAAGAAAGAACCAAAAAGAAATACTAGAGATTAAAAACACTGTAACAGAAGAAGAATGTCTTTGATGGTTTTATTAGTAGATTGGACATGGCAGAGTAAAGAATCTCTGAGCTTAAGAATATCTCAGTGGAAATCTCTAAAACTAAAAAGCAAAGTGAACAAATACTGAAAAAACAGAATACTCAAGCCTGTGGGATAATTTCAAAGGATGTAATATACATATAATGGGAATACTAGAAAGAGAGAAAGGAATAGAAGTAATAATTAAAACAATAATGACTGAAAATTTCCTCAAATTAATGTCAAACACCAAACCACATATCCAGGAAGCCCAGAGAATACCAAGATAAATAAATGCCAAAAACTACCACCTAGTCATAATATTTTTAAACTACAGAAAATCAAAGATAAGGAAAAATTCTGACAGAAGCAAGAGGACAAAATTACTTACCTATAGAAGGAAAAAGATAAGAAATATATTTTACTTCTCACAAGTCATGCAAGCAAAAGAGGATGGAGTGAAATATTTAAATTGTTGAGAGAAAAAAAACCATCAACGTAAAATTCTGTATGTGACATAATTAGCCTTCAAAAGGAAAGCAAAAAAAAAAAAAAAAAAGGAAAGCAAACATTGAAGAAATGTGTTGCCAATAGACCTGTCCTGCAAGAAATGTTAAAAGAAGTTCTTTAAAGAGAAGGACTATTACATAGGTCAGAAACTTGATCTACATAAAGAAAGCAGGAGCATCATAGAAGGTATTGAAAGTAAAATAAAAGCTTTCATTTTTCTTATTCTTAATTGTTCTAACAGATAACAGTTTGTTCAAATAATAATAGCAACATGTATTCAATTATGTGAGATATATATATATATGCATACACACAGACTCAGGTATAAGTAAAATGAATTACAGCAATGATACAAGAAAGAGGAGGGAAGAATTAAGATTCTTCTGTTATTATAAGGTACTCACACTACTTGTGAAATGGAACAGTGTTATTTGAAAGTGGACTTTAATTAGTTGTAAAGATATATTGCAAATTTAGGTCAACTACTAAAAACAGTTAAAAAAAAAAGTATAACTGAGATATGCTAAGAAAGCAAGAGAAAGTGAAATCATAAAAAATGCTCAGCTAAAACCAAAAACTACAGAAAAAGAGTGGAAGGCATAAAATAAGACTAAAAAGCATGGGCAACAAACAGAAAACTGCAATGAATATGGTAGATAATAATCCAACTATTTCAATAACCACTTTGCACATCAATAGTCTAAAAACAGCAATTAAATACAGATTGTCAGAAAGGACCAAAAAAACATGACACGAACAATGTTGATTACAAGAAATCCACTTTAAAATATTAGGAAACATATAGATCAAAAATAAATGGATGGGGCTTCCCTGGTGGCACAGTGGTTGAGAGTCCACCTGCCGATGCAGAGGACACGGGTTTGTGCCCCGGTCCGGGAAGATCCCACATGCCGCAGAGCAGCTGGGCCCGTGAGCCATGGCCGCTGAGTCTGCATGTCCGGAGCCTGTGCTCCGCAACGGGAGAGGCCACAACAGTGAGAGGCCCGCATACCGCAAAAAAGATAAATAAATAAATAAATAAATAAATAAATGGATGGCTTCCATTTCTCTAATAATTAGCCATGTTGAGCATCTTTTTATGTGTTTTTTGGCCAGTTGTATGTCTTCTTTGGAGAAATGTCTATTTAGATCTTCTGCCCATTTTTTGATTGTGCTATTCTATTTTTTGATGTTGAGCTGCATGAACTGTTTGTATATTTTGGAAATTAATCCTTCGTTGGTTACACTGTTTGCAAAGATTTTCTCCCATCCTGTGGGTTATCTTTTCATTTTGTTTATGGTTTCCTTTGCTGTGCAAAACTTTTTAAGTTTAATTAGGTCCCATTTGTTTATTTTTATTTTCATTATTCTAGAAGGTGAATCCAAAAAAATATTGCTACAAGTTATGTTAAAGAGTGTTCTGCTTATGTTTTCTGAATAAAGATGTGGTGCATATATGCAATGGAATATTACTCAGCCATAAAAAAGAATGAAATAATGCCATCTGCAGCAACATGGATGGACCTAGAGATTATCATATTAACTGAAGTCAGAGAAAGACAAATATCATGTGATATCACTTATATGTGGAATCTAAAAAATGATACAAATGAACTTCTTTACAGAACAGAAACAGACTCACAGACTTCAAAAATAAACTTACAGTTACCAAAGGGGAAAGGCTGGGGGGAGGGATAAACTGGGAGTTTGGGGATTAACATATACACACTGCTATACATAGAATATATAATCAACAAGGACCTACTATATAGCACAAGGAACTCTACTCAATATTCTGTAATAACCTAAACAGGAAAAGAATCTGAAAAAGAATAGATACATGTATAGGTATATCCGATTCACTTTGCTGTACACTTGAAACTAACACAACATTGTAAATCAACTATACTCCAATGTAAGATAAAAATTTATTATTTTTTTAAAATTTTATTTTACATATTTTTGAAAGCTAAAAAAATGAATAGATGGAGAAAAATATACCATCTTAACAAAAATAAAAAGAAAGCAGGGGTAGCTATATTAATTTCAGACAAACAGACTAAAAAGCAAGGAAAGTTATCAAGGATAAAGAAGGGCATTATATACTGACAAAATGGTCCATTCTCCAAAGGAAATAACAATCCTTAGTATGTGTGCACCTACAACAGAGCATCAAACTATGTGAGATAAAAACTGATAGAACTGCCAAGAGAAATAGATAAATCCACTATCACAGTTGGAGACTTCATCACAGCTCTCTCAGAAATGGACAGATCCTGCAGTCAGAAAATCAGTAAGGACATAAGCTGAACTCAACAACACCATGAATTAACTGGATATAACTGACATTTATAGACTACTTCTTCCAACAACAGCAGATTACAGTTTTCTCAAACTAACATGAAACATCTAGGCCATAAAACATACCTTCATAGGCTTAAAAGAATATAAATCATACAATATCTACACGCATACCACAATTGAATTAAACTAGTAATCAAAAAGAAAACAATAACTGGAAAATTCTCAGATATGTAGAAATTAAACAACACATTTTCAAAAAAAACTCAAGAAAAAAATAAAAATATTTTAAACTAGATTAAAATGAAAACATGACATAAAAATTTGTAGGATGCAGAGAAACCAGTGCTTAGAGAAAAAAATATAGTACTTTATCATAAAGCATTTATTAGAAAAGAAGAAATATCTAAATTAATAATCTAAGATTCCACCTTAGGAAACTAGAAAAAAAGGAGCAAATTAAATCCGAAGTAAGCAAAAGAAAAGAAATAATAAGAGAGTAGAAATAAATGATATTGAGAACAGGAAATCAGTAGAAAAGAATAAATGAAAACAAAAGCTGTTTCTTTGAAAAGATCAATAAAATCAATACTCTTCTAAGATTTTAAAAAAGGGAGAATACAAATTACTTATATCAGAAATGAAAGAAGGGAGATCACTAAATATCACATTAAAAGGATAATAAAGGAATACTGTCTACAATTAGAAAACCAACAGGAAATGGACCAATTCTTTGAAAGACACAATCTGACAAAACTCACATAATAAGAAGTAGACATCTGAATAGGCCTATATCTATTAAAGAAATTGAATCAGTAGTTATTAACAGTCCAAAACAGAAAGCACCAGGCCCAGATGGGTTCACTGGTGAATTATACCAACTATTAATAAAGAAATTATATCAATTCTCCATAATCTCTTTTAGAGGATATAAGCAGAAGGAATACTTCATAATTCATCCTGTGAAGCCAGCTTTACCCTAATACCAAAACCAGGCAAAGACCTTACTAGAAGAGAACTACATATCAGTATCTTTCATGAACATAAACCCAAAAAAACTTCACAAAAATTAGCAAATATATTCTAACAATGCATAAAGAGAATAATACATGACCAGACATGATTATTCCAGGTATTCAAGGCTGATTCAAGATTTGAAAATTAATTAATGTAATCCATCATATTGATAGGCTAAAAAAAAAAACACATGATCATATCAGAGATGCAGAAAAAGCATTTGACAAAATCTAATATCATCAAGATAAAAACACTCAGTAAACCAGGAATAGAGGGGAACTTCCTCAACTTATAAAGAATATCTATGAAAAAATCTAAGCCTAACATCATACTTAATGATTAGAAACTCAAAGCTTTCCCACTAAGATAGGTACAAGGCAATTATGTCTCCCTCACCACTCCTTTTCAACACTGTGCTGGAAGTTCTAGCTAATACAATGAGATAATAAAAAGAAACAAAAGGTATACAGATTGAGAAAGAATAAATAAAACTGACTTTGTTCACAGCTGACATGATCCTCTGTAGGAAATCTAACAGAGTTGACAAAAAACTACCATAACTAATAGGGAATTATAACAAAGTTGAAGGATAAAAGGTTAATACACAAAAGTTAATTGCTTTACTATATACTAGCAATGAACAATGTTATTACATAACATGATCATGGGAGTGGCATCTCATCACCCTTGCCATATTCTATCAGTAGGACACAAGTCAGTTTTTGTTTGTTTCGGTATGTTCTGTGGTTGGTTTGGGGTTTACAGAGTACATTTTAACTCACCATAGTTTACCACAGATTAATACTGCACCACTTCAGACGTGATATAAGAACTTTATAACAATATACTTCTATTTCTCTTCCCTGTCTTCCTGTTATTTTTGTTATAAATTTTCTACATACGTTATAAATTCCACAGTGTATTATAACTATTTTGATTTTATACAATATCTTTTAAAGGTATTTAAATAAATAGAAACAAAGCATTTTATATTTACTACATATTTCCAATTTCCAGTGCTGTTCATTCTTTTGGTAGATTCAAATTTTTATCTTTATTCTGGCTCATGGACTTTAATATTTTAGGCCCACTGGTGATGAATTCTCTCTGTTTTCCAGTGATTCTTCTATTTCAGTAGTTTTCTCTCATGTATGTGTCTATCATGCCCAGCCAAAGACAAGGGGAATCCTCTGCAGATCGCCAATGTGCCACCTTCTCTTTTGCAAAAGCATACTTATACATCTTTCCCTGTGCAAATTTACCATTTACTCTGGAATGTTAACCCAAGATTTTAGCTGCTGAGTTGGACTGTGTGTACAAGTGAAATGACACTGCCAAATTGCTTTCTAAAGTGGTTATTTTAATTTACTCTCCTAACAACAGTGTATGACAGTTACCATTTCCCTGATTCTTCACCAAACCCTGCTACATCCTCTCTCTCTTATCCTCTCTTTCAATCTCTCTCTCAATCAATCTCTCCCTCTCCCTCTCTCTCCCCCTCTCTCTCTCGCTCTCCCTCCAAACCTCCTTCATCTCTCTTCTCTAGTACTTTTTCCCACAAATTCTAGCCTCCTTGGCCTCCCCAAGCTCCAATTTCTGTCTCCTCAAACAGGAAAACTGCTGCTCTCTATTTGGGCTCCCCGTCTCTGTGTTAAGAACTGGAAACTCTCTACAACCCGTCAGCTGATGCAATCATAGGGCTCACCCAATTTGTCTTCTGACAGATTTCCTTAACAGATCTGGTAGTACTGGCTCACTGGTAATGGATTCTCTCAGCTTTAGCATGTCTGCGACCACTGACCTATGCTACCTATTGTCCAATGTCAGAAAAGCATCACCTCTACCCCCACACCACATATTTTGTCTAGTTTTCTAGTTGTTTAAGGTGGGAAGGTAAATCTAGTCTATGTTACTCCATCATATCTTCAGTGTGGAAGTTTCCTAATTTATTTCTTTTCTGCTGTTGGTTTTAGATTTTCTGATACTTTTTTACTCGTGGAAAATTAAAATCAAGTTAGTTTTGAAAGAGACAACATTCTCCTATAAATACATGCAAGTAACTGGTTTATCTCCACAAAATTGAATATATTTTGATGTGTTAAAGAAAATAGTGAGATGAACTAATAATTTCTTTAAACTTTCCTTAAACACCAGAGAAAGAAATACAGGAATAGTTTCCTTCAACAGATTAAAAGAAAAAGCAATATGCTATATTATTCTAAATATTTAAAATAATCTAGTTAATACAATCCAATCAATGATCTTTTTGCACCAAATTTGAATCAATGCAATTAATACATATAAAAGAAAGGAATTTATAATATATGACAGTGCATATTGCTGTAGTTAAGAACACAGCTACCTACGTGTGACCCTGGAAAACATAAGTATCCTAATGAAACGGAGCAGGACCTTATGGTCCTTCCCTGCCACGTCCTCCGCCTGCCTTTTGTCTGTGGAAAAACTTTAGCCAAAGAGTAAGTTTAATCAGAGACGTGAAAAAATACAAAAGCAAAGGAAAACAGTCAAACAGGACAAAACAATAATAGCTTGGTTAGTAAGCAAAGCCAACGACCTTTAGTCCCTTCTCAAGGGCTATAGATAATAGCCTGAACCATATCCTGTGAGCTGTCTTAGAGATACTGAAACCCTCACCAGGCAGAAGTTAACTACACAATGGCCAGACTGTAGCCATAACATATGCTGCCACAATTCCGAGAACTGGCCTCAAAGACGTGGGGACAAACCGACCCTGGAACTGAAGATTAACTGTATTTAAAACAATCAAGATGACGCTGCTCAGACCACCACATGACCAATTTCAAGATGACTGTCAGAGCTGACCATGCTGTTTCTGCACATAGCCTCCTCCCTCTGTCTATAAGCCCTTGCCCACTGATTGTCAGTGGCGGGGAGTCGGCCTTTGGACGGGAATCTGCCCTCCCCCCCACCACTGCCCTGCCGGTTGCCAGCATCCAAAATAAAGCAAACTTTCCTTTCCACCAACTTGCCTCTTTATTGGCTTTTGAGCAGCGAGCAGCCAGACCCCACTTTCAGTTACACCAAGTCACAAGTAGTATATAAGAATAGCTATTTAGAGTAGTGCCTGGAAAGTAACATGTATTTGATAATGCTTATTTTCATTATTTCTAGTCAATGAATTATAACTGTCATTTCACCATTCTAGTATGAAATATAATGATAAAACAACATACCTTGCTCTATGACCATATACACATTGTTTCATATGTTTATTTACATCTAATGTAACCTGATATAATCATTCCTAACATCTTTAGAGAACTCTAAAAGTTTACAGGGTTTTTTCCAATATAATTCTTCTAATATGATCCCCCAAATACGTAATCCTCCAACAGCCCAGTGAGATAGATGTTATTAACCTCAAATTACAGGAAAAAGCATCAGGGCTCAGAGAGCCTATGTGATAGATCTAGATGTGCATCAGGCAGAGCAGGAACTAGAATCAGAGTCTTCTGATATTGTAACTTCTTTCCTTTGTAATATAATTCACTTGATGTCATACCCTGTATTTTTTTAAAAGGCAGTTTTAGCAATACTTATAATATTTTATGTATATATATATGTATTATATATAAATGCTAATAAGATATATGCAGACACATATGTATATATATGCATATATGCATATATACATATATGCACTGTAATAATGAAAAGAATATCATCCTGTTATATTACTAGTTTATAGTTAAAAATAGAAATATATATATTTTAAAGAATGAACATTCTCTAGCTGTGACTATATATACTAATAACACTCATAGGATAAAAATATCATGCAAGTTTGGTAGGAAGAATATATAATAAATTTATAGTAATTCATGCTAATCATTACTATGACACTTTAAAAAATAAAAATTTATTATGGATACAGAGGAAGTGTACCAATAAATTATTTATCCAAAAGATTTCTTGTTTCAAAATGAAAGTAATATTCTGGTATAATCACTATACTTAATTTTAATATAATTATCTTGAAGGTAAGCACAAGCCAACTGCATAGAGCCAATTCATAATAATAATAATAAAAAAAATCCATGCTTGATTTTGTTGTTAACTTGCTCTAAATTTAGAGATGGTATTTATATCATATATATGATTTCAGTGAATAGATTTTCAAATTAAAATAATATTATAATTGAGGCAAAGTTATTAAATACCATCATACAAAAGGATCAAAGCAACAAACACTAAATACAATTTGTCATGTTTTTTTAAGAAGGCTATTATGGAAAAATTATTGAAATAATGTTATCAATGTATTTCTATCCACATATCTGAGGAAATCACCAATTATCCAATACTTAACAGTTTGAGATCCAGGTACTCTAATTTTCAAGTAAATAAACTTTGTTAAAATTTTCACACAACATGGTGAATTTTAACTACCAGAACTACTGCAAGCATGTGTTTTAAAGCTTTATTTCTATTTCTGTCTTTAAAGAATACATTATCAAAGTGAGCAGATGTTGTAGATGGAGTGGATAGGAAATTCAGTGAAGATATGTTGTGTACGGAGACTTCTCATATGTATTGCCTTTGATTTTAATGAGACAAAATGTAACATATTTACATCGAAGTTATTTTGACATATTATAGGTAAGTCTAAAAATTATGCATTTTTTATTTGGTTAGTGATATATTACCTCTGAGTGACTATTAGCTATGAATATTGAATCCTGCTTTCCATTGTATTATTTAATATTTTTACTGAATTAAAGTGTACATACAATAAAATATACACATCTTTTGTGCTCAGTATGATGAGTTCAGGCAAATGCATATACTCCTCTAACCCAACTGGCTATTTCCCATGTGCAGAAATTTCTCTCAGGCCACTTTCCAATCTGTCTCCACCCCACTCTTCACCAGAGGCAAACACTGGTCTAATTATGATCACCATAGATCAGGGGTCCCCAAACCCCGGGCTGCAGACTGGTACCAGTCTGCAGCCTGTTAGGAACCAGGCCGCACAGCAGGAGTTGAGTGGCCGGTGAGCGAGGGAAGCTTCATCTGCCACCCCCCATCTCTCCCCTTCGCTCCCCATCACTCACATTCCCGCCTGAACCATTCCCGCCTGAACCTCCCCCCCATCTCCCAGTCGGTGGAAAAATTGTCTTCCACGAAACACTTTTCCCTGGTGCCAAAAAGGCTGGGGATGGCTGCCATAGATAACTTGACCTCTCTTAGAAACTCATAAATGCAATCATATGATA
This sequence comes from Monodon monoceros, assembly GCF_005190385.1. Classification (NCBI taxonomy): domain Eukaryota; kingdom Metazoa; phylum Chordata; class Mammalia; order Artiodactyla; family Monodontidae; genus Monodon; species Monodon monoceros. Next base: position 46,153,422 of record NW_021703772.1, read on the forward strand.
TTTATTCTTTTATGTCTGTTTTTGGTTTATGTCAAAATAATGTTTTTGCTAATCATCCATGTTGTTATGTGCATCAGAATTTCTAAAATTTGTATTGCTGAGTCGTACTTAATTGTACGAACCTACCACAGTTTGTTAATCCATTCTCTTCTTGATGGGCAATTGAAATGTTGTCAGGTTTTGCTTACTATAATTAAAGCTGCTACGAAAATTATTGCACAAGTCCTTTTGTGTATATATGTTTTCATTTTTCTTGTAAAATATTTAGGAGGGGAATTGCTGGGTCACAGGGTAAATATAACTTTATAAGAAACTGACAAACTGTTTTAAAAAGTTGTTGTAACATTTTATACTCCCACCAGTAATGTATGAGGGTTCTCCTTGCTCCATCTTTGCCAAAATCTTTAAATAACTGCTTTTCAATGTAGCCATTCTGGAGATACGTAATAGTATTTCAAAGTGTTTTACATTTGCACTTCATTGCTGACTAATAATTTTGAGCATAATTTCATGTAATTCTTGGCTATTTGTATACCTTTCTTTGTAACATGTGTGTTCAGCTCTTTTGTATATTTTTATTGGGGGGTTTTTCTATTTCAGTTGTAACAATTCATTATATATTTTACATACAGATTCATTGAGATGTTTTAGATACCAATCTATGCCTTTACATTGTTATGGTTGTGTTCCGAAAAACAGAAGTTTTAATTTGATGAAGTCCAACTTATCAATTTTTATTAGCTTAGAGACTGTCCTTTCTCTCTAATTTTGACTGCTCCATGAAGATAGTCTCCTATATTTTCTTTCAAAATTTTTATAGGTTCAGGTTTAACATTTAGGCCATAATGCATCTCAAAATAAATTTTCATATATAGTGTGAGATAGGTTACAAGGTTTATTTCTTTTCTCACATATTTGCTTATTCAGCACTATCTCTCATTGAATTTTCACCATTGATTTTTTTTCTGGTGTCTCTGTTGCATACATATTAAAAATATACAGGTGATTCTATTCTGGACTCTATTCTGCTCCATTTTTATATTTGTCTACCCTCACATCAATAATATGCTGTTTGTACTACTATACCTTCACAGTAAATCTTAAAACTAAATTGTATCATTCCTCTAGCTTTTTTCTTTTTCAAGATGGCTTTAGCTATTCTAGGACCTTTGCATTTTCACATAAATTTGGAATCACCCTGTCCATTCTAAAGTAGGTCTTGATGTGCTTGACTGAGATTGTATTGAATCTACTGATCAATTTGTGGAGAATGGATGAGTTAATGATATAGACTTTTCCAATCCAGTAACATAGTATATATCTCCATTTATTAAGATTCTTTTAAAGTTCTTTCAGCAATGCATTCTAGTTTCAGTGAGATTTTACACATCTTATGTTACATCTTTCCTTTTATTATATTATACATTTAAAAAAATTTTCAATTATTTATTTTTATATATGGAAACATAATTGGAATCATTGAATTATATACTGAGACCTTGCTTATTTCAGTTATTAGTTTTAGTTGTTTTGTATTTATAGATTCCATAGATTTTCAATAAATACTCATGTTATCTGGGAATAAGGATGATAAAATTCTACTTTCTCCCTTCTATACTTTATGCTTTTTATTTTTCTTGCTTTACTGACAAAGACACCTGTAAAATGTAAATAGATGTCGTAAGAGTGTACTGCTTCAGATAATGATCTTGAAAGAAGAGTAAGCATTTGCAATATCCTTTCTCCATTTGTACACTGTTTATTCCTTGTTTTCTATTCTTTCCCTCCCCACTAGCTCCTAAGGACCCCAGCCAGCCTTTTTCTAATTTCTTTTAATTTGTTTAAAACTACAGTGCAGGCTTCTCTGGTGGTGCAGTGGTTAAGAATCCGCCTGCCAATGCAGGGGACACGGGTTCAAGCCCTGGTCCAGGAAGATCCCACATGACGTGGAGCAACTAAGCCCATGTGCTGCAACTACTGAGCCTGTGCTCTAGCGCCCGTGAGCCACAACTACTGAGCCCGCGAGCCACAACTTCTGAGCCCATGTGCCACAACTACTGAGGCCTGTGCACCTTAGAGTCCATGCTCCACAGCAAGAGAAGCCACTGCAATGAGAAGCCCACACACCACAGCGAGGAGTAGGCCCCACTCGCCACAACTAGAGAAAGCCCACACACAGCAACGAAGACCCAATGCAGCCAAAACTAAATAAATGAACTTATTTAAAAAAAAAACTACAGTGCAAAAAACAACAACAACCAAAAAAAAAACTACAGTACATCTAATTATCTCACACATAACCAGACCGACTCTTCAAATTAATGGTAATTGATTCATCTATGTATTCATCTATCTAGAAATAAATCTTACTTTCGCTTAATGACATTTTTAAATGAAATACAAAATATTGAGTAAGGGATGGCACCACAATGATGCATATAACTGACTTTGAGTAAGAAATACATTTTATACTGGATAGTTAGTAATAGAATTTGAGAATGGTAATGATGACTCCAAGGTTATTATCCCTGTTCTAGTATTCTTTGCAGAGACTTGCTTCTAGTAGAAAAGAGATGACTTTGGCTACCAACAAAAAAATAAGTAAAACTATGAAGCATCCATGAAAAAAACTGTCAAAAAAATTAACTTTTCTTTTGGGCACCTTGATCCATGAGCTCTCTTACACATTTTTTTTTTTTTTTAACTCAGAGCATTTCAAAAACCTAGGCTTCTGCTTGGAAATATGGAAGAAAAAAATTCCCCATACTTTTTTATAGGTTAAGTTGGAAACACTGAAAAAGTTAGATACTTTAAGGAAAATTTATACATGAAATTGTAATAAGCATTATGCTTATGCCATAAACTTAGATGGGCAAAAAGTGTCACACTACTTTATTTCCTTTAAGCCAACTAATTCTAACCCTAAGACTCCATTCTGCTTTTGTCTACTGGGATTCCTTAACCAATTATGGCCACTATTGTGAAAAAGTCCTTGGAGTTTGTATCTCAGCAAAAGTCAGAGTTGTCCATTCAGTGTTGGTTCATCTCTTTATTATCTATTGCCTATGAAATGCCCATTAGCCGAGTTTTCATCACCCTTTGAGGACCAGGTGTCCAGTTGTTTCTGCTTCCAATGTGGGCACAGAGATCTTTGCTGAGGCCAAGAACTCAGGGGCCAGATATTGATCATCTCTGAGCACATCAGTCATCATTTTCCTTTTTCTACTTAATATTAGAAATTACTTAATATTAGGATAAAACTGTGTGATATTTCAAAGCCTCAATTGTGTACACAATTTACTGTTATCCAAATTCTTTCATGAGCATGATACAATTTATAAAACTCTATGCGTAACTGAATACTACTTTTTGTAATGAAAGTAAAATTGTATATTTAAGTATTAGGTTAAAAAGCTGACAAAAATAGGTAGCATATATGTGTGAAAAAATGAATAGAAACCAAATTTTAAATATTTATATTTAACATGCATATAGCATAAAACTAAAAATACAAAGATAAAAGGTAGCAAATTAACAGATTATTTGTTACTAAAAATATACACCAATAAAAAGTAAATAATCTTAAAATACTAAGTCATGCAGGTAAAATATATAATTACTTATAACAGTCTATTACATGCACAAGAAAAACAGCTGTAGTGGTCTTAACATTTTCACATTATACTTAAAATTGTGGGTTAGGCCTCTAGCAGGTGAGCTATGAATAAATGTAAATGACTACCAACAGCCTTTGTAATTGGCAACAATCATTTCTTTGAAAAATATACAGGGGACATCAAAACATATAGAAAGGACATAATTCAAAAGCTAATATATGGGTGATATTACACCCTGTATGCTGAACAAATTTGTCATTCCACAGTCACTTTTTCAGTCTTACCGCTTCACCCCCATTCTCATTCTTCTATCTTGCGGCCCTGGCCTCAGAGCCTTGGCAATTATGTCTACTACTCATGAAATGATCCGTGTAGGTGGGTTTACCTGGTTTCCAATTCCCTCCATCAGCCATGCATAGACCTTTAGCTTTCCTTTTCAAACATATTTTATAGTATGTCAGTTAGACATGTTATTTGGGAATGATGAATTGTGAGAGTTAACAGAAGTGCAAAACGCCCTACTCTAGGAGCCATATCGTGGATAGAACAAAAAGAGCTTTGTCCCAAGTCTTTGCTATTTAAAGATAAACATTCTACTCACTTAACTTTCCTGGTTCCTAAAAATATTTTATTCAACCACTGTAAACATCTAACAGGAGAGATTGCTCAATAACTCCCTAAATGGTCTTTTTTGCCATTACTTCCCTTCCTCTGATAAAAGACCCTTGGCCATGAAGACCCTTGCTGGAACACTGGAGTCCAACTCACAAATTTTTTCATACTAGAACTGGTAATAAATGTCCCTTTCTTCTCTGACAAGGGAGTTTTCTGGATGTTAGTATACAGTTGTCTATGGCCATGTCTCCAACGAAGATGTCAACATGCAGAGGAGAGCAACAATAAAAGAACAGGTCTTAACAGTGAATAAAGGCTTTCCATTGCTACTGTCATCCATGACTTTCCTTATTTCCTTATTATTATTATGCAAGTAATATATTTCATTTTTATTGAAAGAGACAGAGTTCAGTTTCTGGTAAGTTAGAAACAAAAAGCACCATTTATTTTTATTCCAATAGTTTGTTTATTTTTGTACATTTGTAAATTAAAATTACACATATTTCAGTGAAATAATTCAGTATCTCTCCTGTTCTGGCTCTTATTTAATCTTAAGAATAATGATCTGTTCCTTTATCTAACACTTTCTTTAACACTCTCCTAGGGAAAAAGGAAGAGAAAGAGTGTGTGTATATCCAGTAATGCTGGAAGCAACCTTAGAAATCATCCTCTTCAGCATTTGTTTTACAGAAGAAATCTGCTATAGACTGAATTTCTGTGTCCCCCCCCACAAATTTATACATTGAAATTGTGCTCTTTGGGAGATGGTTAGATCATGAGGGTGAAACCTTCATGAAAGGGATTAGAGCTCTTATAAAAGAGATCCCACAAAACTCCCTAATCCCTTCCACCATGTGAGGATACAAGAAGTCTGTGACCTGGAAGAGGGCCCTCATCCAATCACACTAGCACCCTGATTTCGGACTTCAGCCTCCAGAACTGTGAGCTAAATTTTTGCTATTTACAAGCCATCCAGTCCATGGTGTTTTGTTATAGCAGCCCAAATAAACTAAGACAAAGTCACGGAAAGATTCAATGACAAAAATTGTTAATATTCATTTACAATATAGTACTGGATAAAATTTGTTTTTTTGCATTAAATTTCTTTTAATCTCATTTACTCTTCTAGCTTTATTTTGTCTTAATCTTTATTTTTTGAGGGGAGTTGGTGATGGTTGCTAACAATTGAAATGGAGACATTTATACATTCTTTAAGAGAGACACTCCCTTTTCCTTTATGACTTTATGATAATGAAAGCTAACTTTTACTGAGCACCATTGTAATGGCTTTTAATGATGTTGTCGTTGTTGTTTTCCATTTATCCCTTGCGACAACTCAATTATATAGGTACTGATAAATGGAATGTGTATCAGACTATTAAATATTTTAGTGACTGGTGAGAACTAATCTAGGAGATAGTAGGTTATACTGATGTTTTACTCCTAGGGTTAATGAGACTTGGAAGAAATCTATTAAAATCTCTAACCTGAGAGTAGTCAGTACACTCAGTCACACACTCTTCAGACTAATTTACAAAGCAATCTCTGGAATGATTTTTGACCTTTAGCCCTTGTTATTAAGATAGAGGAGTAAGTGGAAGAAAATTATAAGTTAGATCACTGAAGGCAAATTTTAATTCTAGACCAGACCAGAAAATAGAATCCTTTCTCTCTAAAAAGAAAAAGGAAACAAAAATAATACTAGATATGGTATAGTTATTCCTTACTTGAAGTTTTAATTAGTTCTCTGTTTTCTCTCTAAGTTGACTTTCATAAGAAAAAATTCAGATTATTATTTAATGCAAATGATTCTAACTAAAAATTTTGACATAAGTAAAATACAAATTACCTAATATAGTTTTCTATTAGAAACTCTGTCCATCAAGGACATTTTTATAATTCAATTAAAAATGAAGTGCACTTATAGAAGAGCAAAGAATTGAGCACCAGGTCGTTTCTATTGAGTTTCACAGGCTTGTTTCTAGCTTATGAAAGATGGGGTTAACTTGCCAAGCCATTCCCAATTACTTAAATCTATTGTACCTTATTTCTCTTGCCCTCGAGGTAAAACGATATCCCTGATATGGCATAAGTATGGTCTATGGCATGAGGATGGTTGTGTTTTACAAAAACAGACTTTTAGGCAAAGGTTTGTGTCCAGAATGTTTATGAGGGATTAACTTGCACAGTGGAAAGGGAGTAAGCAGAATTGTCCAGAGGGAGAAGTAGAGCTGTAATCCAGGTCCAAAAGTCTCATTTGACCCAACTGGGGAGATCTGAAGCTGAAATGGACTGCAAGAACTGTCTGGTGTCAGCATCAATCAGTAATTGGATCTCGGCCACCTCAGGAAGGACTTGACCTGGGGTGCATTGCTCCACACCATTTATTATACAGATGGTGTTTTTCCCACTGACTTGAAATGTCACTTTATAAATATACAAAGTTATATGTTTGTCTATCCATTAATGGTGCTCAAACTATTATTTGCTTTTTCTATTTTATGGTATTGGTTAAACTCTAGTAAAATGTTGAAAAGCGGGCTTCCCTGGTGGTGCAGTGGTTGAGAGTCCGCCTGCCAATGCAGGGGACATGGGTTCGTGCCCCGGTCCGGGAAGATCCCACATGCCGCGGAGCGGCTGGGCCCATGAGCCATGGCCGCTGAGCCTGCGCATCCGGAGCCTGTGCTCCGCAACGGGAGAGGCCACAACAGTGAGAGGCCCGCGTACCACAAAAAAAAAAAAAAAAAAAATGTTGAAAAGCTGTGGCAGAAGACATCCTTACCTATTTCTTTATCTTAATAGGAATGTTTCTAATATTTCAACTTTAAGTAGGATATTTGTGGTAGGTTTCTGGTAGGCACCATTTATGAAGTTAAAACATTCCTGTTCTATTTTTAATATGTTAATAATTTATCATAAATGTATGTTAAATGTTAATAAATGCTTTTTGGATATTTATCTAGTTGGTTACATGCTTTTCTACTTTCATTTCTTAATGTAGATGATTTTCTAATGATGAGGCTCTGTGGCTAATGGAATTAATTAGCATGATCTTTTAATTCTCCATACATCTACACTCTTTCCATTGCTTTATTACAGGAGAAATGTGTTTCCACACCTCTTGACTTTGGACTGGGCATGTGACTAATTCTGATCAACAGCAGGTGCGTGTAACTCACTGTACCTCTCAGGAGCCTGAACCTTAAGATGTATTGTTTTCACTTGTCCTCATGTGCTTCTATTTATGCTTCTGCTGTGAGAGGAACATGTCTGGCTAACTGGATGGCCCAAGGAAAATAAGGATGTGATATATAAGGAGAGATATTAAATCACATATGATTTTTGTTTTTATATTCAGAAATGATATTAGTCTACATTTCTCTTGTTCTGTGCTTGTCGGTTTGGTATCAGGGAATGATAACCTTCTAAAATAATATATCATGCAAAATTGTGTATGTCTATGACAGTTTATATAATATTATCAATCATTGTGTTTTATCAACCAACTGTGTAATTTTTATCAGTTATCTTTATCTTTTTATTAACTTCCTTCTAGTCTTTTTTAGTTTGTTTTTAAATTTTCATTATTAATTTCAAGCTTTTTGAATTTAAGAATATACACTGTTCTACAGATGCAAATATCCTCAAAAAAATACTAGCAAACAGAATCCAACAGCACATTAAAAGGATCATACACCATGATCAAGTGGGGTTTATCCCAGGAATGCAAGGATTCTTCAATATTTGCAAATCAATCAATGTGATAAACCATATTAACAAATTGAAGGAGAAAAACCATATGATCATCTCAATAGATGCAGAAAAAGCTTTGACAAAATTCAACACCGATTTATGATAAAAGCCCTCCAGAAAGTAGGCATAGAGGGACCTTACCTCAACATAATAAAGGCCACATATGACAAACCCACAGCCAACATTGTTCTTAATGGTGAAAAATTGAAACCATTTCCACTAAGATCAAGAACAAGACAAGGTGGTCCACTCTCACCACTATTATTCAACATAATTTTGGAAGTTTTAGCTACAGCAATAAGGGAAGAAAAAGAAATAAAAGGAATCCAAATCAGAAAGGAAGAAGTAAAGCTGTCACTGTTTACAGATGACATGATACTGTACATAGAGAATCCTAAACATGCTACCAGAAAACTGCTAGAGCTAATCAACAAATTTGGTAAAGTAGCAGGATAAAAAATTAATGCAAAGAAATCTCTTGCATTCCTATACACCAATGATAAAAATCTGAAAGAGAAATTAAGGAAACACTCCCATTTACCACTGCAACAAAAAGAATAAAATACCTAGGAATAAACGTACCAAGGAGACAAAAGACCTGTACGCAGAAAACTCTAAGACACTGATGAAAGAAATTAAAGATGATACAAATAGATGGAGAGATATACTATGCTCTTGGATTGGAAGAATCAAAATTATGAAAATGACTATACTACCCAAAGCAATCTACAGATTCAATACAATCCCTATCAAACTACCAATGGCATTTTTCACAAAACTAGAACAAAAATAATCACAATTTGTATGGAAACACAAAAGACCCTGAATAGCCAAAGCAATCTTGAGAAAGAAAAATGGAGTTGGAGGAATCAGGCTCCCTTACTTCAGACTATACTACAAAGCTACAGTAATCAAGACAGTATGGTACTGGCACAAAAACGGAAAGATAGATCAATGGAACAGGATAGAAAGCCCAGAGATAAACCCATGCACCTATCGTCACCTTATCTTTAAAAAAGGAGGCAAGAATATACAATGGACAAAAGACAGCCTCTTCAAAAAATGGTGCTGGGAAAACTGGACAGCTACATGTAAAAGAATGAAATTAGAACACTCCCTAACATCATACACAAAAATAAACTCAAAATGGATTAAAGACCTAAATGTAAGCCAGACACTATAAAACTCTTAGAGGAAAACATAGGCAGAACACTCCGTGACATAAATCACAGTAAGATCCTTTTTGACCCATCTCCTAGGGAAAGGGAAATAAAAATAAACAAATGGAACTTAATGAAACTTAAAAGCTTTTGCACAGGAAACGAAACCATAAACAAGACAAAAAGACAACCCTCAGAATGGGAGTATATACTTACAAATGAATCAAAAGACAAAGGATTAATCTCCAAAATTTACAAGCAGCTCATGCAGCTCAATATCAAAATAACAAACAACCTAATCCAAAACTGGACAGAAGACCTAAATAGACATTTCTCCAAAGAAGATATACAGATTGCCAACAAACACATCAAAGAATGCTCAACATCACTAATCATTAGAGAAATGCAAATCAAAACTACAGTGAGGTATCACCTCACACCAGTCAGAATGGCCATCATCAAAAATTCTACAAACAATAAATGCTGGAGAGGGTGTGGAGAAAAGGGTACCCTCTTGCACTGTTGGTGGGAATGTAAATTGATACAGTCACTATGGAGAACAGTATGGAGGTTTCTCAATAAACTAAAAATAGAACTACCATATGACCCAGAAATCCCACTACTGGGCATATACCCTGAGAAAACCATAATTCAAAAAGAGCCATGTACTACAATGTTCATTGCAGCTCTATTTACAATAGCCAGGTCATGGAAGCAACCTAAGTGTCCATCGACAGATGAATGGATAAAGAAGATGTGGCACTCACGGGAACATATGTATATGTATAACTGATTCACTTTGTTATAAAGCAGAAACTAACACACCATTGTAAAGCAATTATACCCCAATAAAGATGTTAAAAAAAAAAGAAGATGTGGCACACATATACAATGGAATATTATTCAGCCATAAAAAGAAACAAAATTGAGCTATTTTTAGTGAGGTGGATGGACCTAGACTCTGTCATATAGAGTGAAGTAGTTCACAAAAAGAAAAACAAATACCGTATGCTAACACATATATATGGAATCTAAAAAAACAAAAACAAAAATAGGGGCAGGATAGGAATGAAGATGCAGACATAGAGAATGGACTTAAGGACGCAGGGTGGGGGAAGGGTACGAAGTGAGAGAGTGGCATGGACTTATATATACTACCAAATGTAAAATAGATAGCTAGTGGGAAGCAGCTGCATAGCACTGGGAGATCAGCTCAGTGCTTTGTGACCACCTAGAGGGGTGGGGTAGGGAGGGTGGGAGGGAGAAGCAAGTGAGAGGAGATATGGGGATATATGTATATGCATAGCTGACTCACTTTGTTATAAAGCAGAACCTAACACACGATTGTAAAGCAATCATACTCCAAAAAAGATGTCAAAAAAAAAATATATATATATATATATACTGTTCTCTAAGAACTGCATTGGGCCAGTGTATACATTTTGTTATTCAATACACTGCAATTCAATCTTAAATAGTTTATTTTTTCTATTTTTTCCTCTTTAACTGAAGATGTATGTCGAAATATATTCTTTAATTCCCAAAGGAAAATAAACTCTGTATATTTACTTCATTTCTTTTTATTGTTGCTTGCCAGCAAATACGTAATATTAAATATTTTTAATTTATTGAAATTCATTTTGCTAAATTCTACGTTAAATCTTATATTTCAAATATATTTGAAAATAATACTGATATCATGTATTGTTTCCTAGATTCATAATTCCATATGTTAGACATGTGTTTGTATCTCTATACACCCTCATAAATGCATTAAAGAAGCTTTTAAATTATGACATTGATATTATCTTTATTTCTCCACTAATTTTTCTATCACTAAAATTAGATTCAGGGGCATATAGTATAAATACCTATATATTTTCAATATATAGGATTTATTATTAGTAATACATGATTAATTACATGATAAAATGTAAGTATGAAGAATTTGAGTAGTTTATGGATGGACTTTGATCCTTAATAACAAGTATTTAACATTTTTAGCAAATATAATAAGTAAAGATAAAATTACATAGTGATCCTCCATACATTAAATATATAAGTTAATTGCATTAAGGAGAAGAGTTACAGATGATGGAAGATGTATCTTGACTCTTTTTTTGCACATCTGTTTATATTTCTTTTCAAGTTTAGTCCAGGATAGCCTGAGTATGATGGGCACTGATTAATTCATGTGTCCTTGTAACTAGAAAGATGGATATTATGGAAGAAAATAAATAATTCTCTGAGTGCTGTCACATTCAGGTGAAATAATTAGTTCAAACAATTTCAAAACTCTTCACTTCTGTGTCCTTGTTCCTCAAACATGGGACCTTGACACTGTCAAAAACAGTCCTAAATAGAGGAGACAAATACTTTTTATCCCCCAAATTGTACTTTTCACATCAGTATTGAATTATTGGGCTTTAGTTTATAAGTCAGTCTCTTTAATGCATAGCTTGTGTGAAGCATTTAATCATCGCTTAATAAACTGACAAAAAACTTTAAGCAACAGACCTCACAGAGCTGCCAATCACTTGATCACTCTTGGCCTCCCTCTAATCCCACTACAACTGCAGATGTACCCATGTTTAGTAGCACAATTCCAATTTATGGAACATACCACACAGAAAAAAAAAAGTTATAGACCTGTTGAGGACCAAAGAAATATGACTGGCAGTAACTGATGTCCACTAGCCATTTACTGTCAGTAAAGTGTGATATATACAAGAAATGCATTCCATTCTTGATTAGTTCTGTTAATTGGGGTCAAAAATAGCATAATCTGTTTGAATCTAAAAATAAATTCTTAATATTTCATTATGCAAATAACATTCTTTCCCAATCTAACCTCTAAATGAAGACTCTAGGAAGTTTTACTTTTTTTATGTGTAACAATTTGAAATGCACTTCATATTTCTGCCCCTGTCAACCTTTTGGTGGAAGCCTCAAATCAGTTATATGACCATGAGCAATTGGGTGGCCAGAAAAAAAGTCTTTATACTTCCTCTGATACCTCATGGGGATGAACAAAGAAAAGATAAACAAATGGTACCTCTCTCAGGTGAATTTTGTAACCAGACATAATTTGACTAACCTGCTCCATTCAGTATCTCGCTGCTTCTCACAGAGGGCACTATATGGCAGTAGGTTTACCAAGGAGTCTCTTTGATCTTCTGCTGTACCTCGTAAGTATTCCATCTGGAGGATGGAGATGATAACAACTAAGGGGGACAGAGGTAGAGAGAATGTGTACACTTGTGAGTAAAATACTGTGGAGGAGAAAGATAACCTGTTTAATGATTGCTTGTCCATCATCGTACCAGCAAATTCCCTATAATTTCAGGGAAAGATAAGCTCCAGCAGGAAATCATTCTCCCTACACATAAGACTTACATAGCTCTAAAGATTTTCCCATTGGCCAACCTCAAAGCCATTTTTAAAAAATATATCCACAAAGTTCATTCCTGCTTTGGGCCTTCTTATCTGTTGTCTCTCCTTCTGGGATATTCCTATTCTCCTGCTCTTCACTTTCCTGTTTCCTTTTCAATATTCAGGTTTTGAACTAAATATCTGCCACCTGGAAAGGCACAATATTATTTAATGTAGCACCTTAATAGACCATTAAATCTGTAATACAATACTCCATAGTCTTATCAAAGAGGTAACTGTCTTAACAGCAGTCATCACAAAATGAAGTTACCTCATCTAATTGTTCATTCTCTGTCTCTCTATACTGACATGTAAGGACTTGTCTACTGTGAAACCCTTCTTCCTAGAACAGTGTCTGGTACCAAATTGATACTATTAAATGTTCACTGAATAAATTAAAGGAACACAGAAGAGGTAACTTGCTGAGGTAGAGGGATCACTGCCAGGAAAATAAGGCCTAAGTCTTACTGGGCATGACCACACATTGCTGACTGGTGGCAGAAAAATCAGAAATACCGTTACCCATTGGCTAAAAATCGATAAAATGAATTCTACAGATATAAGAGATCACATTAGAGAATCAGACTTGATATTATATAACTATATTTTTAGTTTTTAAAATAAACATGATAAATGATTTCAGCCATGTTTGTATTTTATAATTTTGAATATTTTTCAGAACCAAGTGAAAAATCTAGTATACTTTATTAGTAATTAACTATATTAATTTATTTATCTGAAAAGATATCCTTCATAGATTATAGCCTCTTATTTTTAGTTGCACATATGGTATTTCTCTGATTTCCTATTCACGAGAAATTGTACATTTTACTTTGTCATGTGGTGGTAATTTTATTTGGAATTAATAAGTATTAACAAATATATAACAAATATAAAGACAATTTAGTTTTAAAATACAATTTAAATAGTATTGGAAATATCAAGACATACATTAGCAGCTGCGAATAAAAAGTGGTTTTAAATGTGAAGAGATGGTCATTTGGAGTAGATTACTGCTAGAACCTGTAACATTGCAGCATTCACCTAATTTTTCTAACTTGTCAGACTACTAGTGCTTTAGATTCCTAGCAATATGTATTGCTTCTCAATCCCAAACCTGAATTACAAATATCATTAATATATCATTCCACTGTTACCACCACCATTATCAAAATCACCCATACTTGGCCATTTAAAAGATTTTGAAGAAAAAAAAAAAAGAGGAGGATGTTTATCTTGTTATAACATATAATATGTATCTCTAGCTTGATCTCCATTTACCATTAATTTCATTTTACCTGCCTGACAGTTTCCTAATCAACTAATATTGAAATATTGATTATTCCTACTGATGGGTCACTGAACATGGAATACCCTCTTCTCTGTCTGGAAATTCCTCTCTTTTCCAAATTTTGTTTTTATTTCCTTTAATATCTTGTTCAAGTAGCCAGCACCTCAATAAGGTATCTTTTTTACTTATAGTACATAGGCTTTCTGATTTTGAAATTCTCAGTGTTTGTAAATTTTATATCTATTATTATCTTTTGTTTTTTATTTTTCCTTATTGGTATTTTATTCAGGTCCAGTGCAGTGATATGCTCATTTAGTAAGAAGAACATATATAATAAATGAAAATGGAATTGATATTTAATCAAAAGAGAAGGAAGCAGGTAAATCAGAACTAAAGACAATCTCCAAATAATATTGACTGTGAGTTTATGTGTCTGTACACACATAATACAGTTTCATTAGGTATCTAGGAACATTCTTGGAGTAACATATCTTCTCAGAGATGTTGAATATGTTTTCCACATCTAACCCTTGCAGAGATGGCAAGAAAGGTGTTAACACAAAGATTTGACCTGAAATCTTTCAGCTTTGTTCAGTTGTGGACTCCAGATTAAGATCTAGAAGAACTATTGGCCACACGGAACATTTTCAACTATAGGTTATGGCATGTGCTTGCATCCCAAGATTATAGCAGAACTGCATGGCAGGGAATCACACATTGCCAGAGGATTTATTTCATTTCCCTTAGTTGATTCTTCCAGTATATAAGACGTAGCTCTTATATACTTACATATATGGTGCCAAAATTATTTTTTCATAAAAATCCTGTTGTATCAGTACTAAAAATCCAATAGAAAGCAGAATAATCATCACTGTGTTGAAATATCATTCAGAATTTACCTCCCAAATAGTCTATGCTGCATAACCAAAATAGGCAATTTTTCTTCATAGGTTCTTATTTCAAGGTCTGTGATAGTTCTCTATAATTTGTCACTAAATCTTTTTCAGTTCCTTCAGATTTTTTTTAAGAAATTTAGTCTATTGTTTAAACATATTACTGATATAGAGAAAAGTCAATGAGGCTCAATATAATTTACAAATAGTATAATCTTCTTTTAAAAATTGTTCCCCCCAAAGATTTTAAGTCCTTTTTTATTATTTTCACTTATAGTATTATCTTATTCATCTTAAAATTTGCAGTTAATTTAATTTTTTGAAAAAGTTCTTTCAAATTTTACATTAGCACTCTATCCAAAAATGCCTCAAAAGAAAATAATAGTTTCTATTAAAGGTGATCTGCATCTTTGATGCAACTTGATTTATAATCTTTGCTCATTTGTTGTTGTTGTTTATATTTTTAATTCTGTATTGAATTATAACAAATACAGAGGAAAGTACACAACTCATAAGGCAACAGCTTGATGAATTTTCACAAAGTGAACACACCTGTGCAATCAGCACCTGGATCAAGACACAGAGTATCACCAGCCCCCAGAAGCCTCCCCATGTGACCCTCGAGTCACCACCCTTCCTTCGTCCCCCGAATAACCACTATCTTGATAACTAACACCGCACATGAGTTTTTGCCTTCTTTGGAACATATTACAAGTGAAACATAGATGGTCTCCATTCCTTGGTCTTCATTCCTCGACATCATCCCCACCAGTGACCTTTACCTTCACCCCACCCCCTGTGACCTTGCCATCTTTAATAACTATTCCCACATCTTGTTGGCAACGATTCCACTTTCTGACCATTCACTTCACATGATATGCTCTTTGTTCAAAATTTCTTTGATTTGTTGTCTCTGTGAAAACATCAGGTCTACCATGTTCTCACCATCCATCACCTCCCTGTGCCCTCACTCCTTCTGGTTCATCTAAGATTCAGTGCTCTCCAAACTCCCTGGCCTCTTCTCATTCCAATGCATTTACTGGGCAAAACCAACTCAATTTAACCCAACTCTGCACTTAACATGCACCTGCCCCCAGAGTTGAGTGTGGCTTCAGGAAAAGCACACACTGGGCTGACTGGTCTCACTGTAAGTTCAAGTCTTAAGATCTCAGATTGCGCCACCAAGCTTCCCTGGTAAACTTCATTCCATTCTCAAAAATAATGCTTTCACACTTCTGCTTCCCTTTTCAAGCTTCCCATAACTCCCCTCTTCTCCCACTCTCAGCTCATTACCTAGACTCATATTTCATTGAGCAAACAAATAGACAATAGTTTTCTCAGCTTCTCACCACCTAATCTTCAAACCTACCTACCTCTGCACCCATGCCCTCTGCCTTCTCTCTTGGTGCAATGTTTGATGTGTACCTTCCCCTATCAGAA
Organism: Monodon monoceros; assembly: GCF_005190385.1. Classification (NCBI taxonomy): domain Eukaryota; kingdom Metazoa; phylum Chordata; class Mammalia; order Artiodactyla; family Monodontidae; genus Monodon; species Monodon monoceros. Next base: position 46,169,623 of record NW_021703772.1, read on the forward strand.
TCCAATCCCTCACTTGTGCCCTGCCTCTCACCTCCTCCTGCCTACTCAAAAGCACTTCCCCCGTAACTCTCTCCTCTGTTACACCGTCGGCTTCTCCCTCTGCACTTGATAGGTCCTACCAGAGTACAAATACACCTCAGTATCTGCTATCTTAAAAAATAACACTCTTTTTGATCCCTTATCTCTCTCCAGCTACCACCCCAATTCTTAACTCTTCTTGATCAAACTGTCTAAAGTGACTGCCTCTGCACTCTTATCTCTTGTACTCCCCTTTACCTTCTTCAGCCAAGTGCCTAAACTCCAGTTCACTATTGAAACTACTCTTGTCAAAGTCACCAGGGACCTCCATGTTGCCAAAGCAGTGGTTTCCTTCCAAAGACCCACACATATTTTTGTTGTTTCAGTCCTGATCTCTTTTCTGAGTTTCTCACTCATACAACATAGTGCCTACTCACTTACAACACCAAGATTTCCAATAGGAAACTCCAGCACCAGTACACATCAATTACGTACACTGAATCATATTTGTTCTGTTTAGAAAAATACCTCTTCAACCTCTTCAACAGGTTCCTATGAGAATATCAACTGTTAATTATTATTATTTTTTTATTATTATTATTATTTTCAGTACGCGGGCCTCTCACTGTTGTGGCCTCTCCCGTTGCAGATCACAGGCTCCGGATGCGCAGGCTCAGCGGCCATGGCTCACGGGCCTAGCCACTCCGCGGCATGTGGGATCTTCCCAGACCGGGGCACGAACCCGTGTACCCTGCATCGGCAGGCGGACTCCCAACCACCGCGCCACCAGGGAAGCCCCTCAGCAGTTAATTATTTTAATATCACTCCTTACTTCTGAAATATAACATGTCCAAATCCAAACTCTTTACCCTCAAAACTGTTCCTCCTCCACTCTCTGCATCTCAGTTAAACGGCACCAACCACTACTCAGTTGCTGTGTGCTCTTTATCCTTCTTTTGTTTATAGTATGTCCTTCTTCCCTCCATCCCTCCCTCCCTCCTTCCCTCTGTGGCTTATACTTTAACCCTCCTCAGCTCTCAAAGACCTGAAATGGGGCTTCCCTGGTGGCACAGTGGTTGAGAGTCCGCCTGCCGATTCAGGGAACACGGGTTCGTGCCCCGGTCCGGGAAGATCCCACATGCCGCGGAGCGGCTGTGCCCGTGAGCCATGGCCGCTGGGCCTGCGCGTCCGGAGCCTGTTGCTCTGCAACGGGAGAGGCCGCGGCAGTGGGAGGCCCGCGTACCGGAAAAAAAAAAAAAAAAAAAAAAGACCTGAAATGGCTGGCAGCTTCCAAAAGAAAGCGGCTCTTTAGGTTTCCTTTCGCAGCCTTCCCCGCCCCTCCGTGGTTCTGACAGTCTTCAGTGGCTCCTGCAGCCTATACATGTACCCTCACCTTATTCCGGACAGAGCGCCGTGGGGTAGGCTCCTGAGACCATGACGCTTACAGCATATCTGCCAGCGCGTCTTTGCTCTGCTGCCCCAGCTCGCCTCTCAGGTCTACGCTCACGCAGTCACCTCCTGAAGGCGCGCGGCCCACTTGTCTGTCAAGTGCGCATGTCCGACGTCCTCTGTCAGGTCGTCACGTCGGACGTCGTCTGTCAGATCCGCACGTCTGACGTCGTCTGTTCCGTCGCACGTCTAACGTCATACCCTGGATCTGAGCGTGCCACATCTAAGGTCAGTGTTTATTTTCTGTTGTTATTATTAGTGAGGGGCGTACAACACAGAACTCAGCTCTAGGGCAGCTCTTAACTTGATCACCTGTAAGTTGTGTATCTCCGTGTCATAGCTGAGGAAATCTATATTGTTGATAAAATCCTTATGTCTGTGAACAGGTACCTGAAAAAATGGTTGAGGTGGAATCATGAGAGAAAATGAATTCTAATTTAAATGTTGAAGGAGAAAATTATTTACTTAAAGAAAATTTGTGATGCATCCTTTAAAAAGTTAAGTATATCTCAGTTTGCAAGTTGATAATTTTCAAATCAGATTTTCATAGACTGAAATAGACTGAATATACAGACAGCACTTGCACTGTTTTATGAATATAATTCATGACACTTTATGTGGACAACAAAATTCTACCTGTTTCCTGGTTATTTGGAGAAAACAGTGTAAGGAAGGAGACAGAAATCACTAGGAGTAGTAACACCTCTCTATGAGACTTTTATTTTTTACCCTGTTTTATGAGTTGTCAGAGAAATTGCACCTTGTGATTAATTTAAGAAATAATGCAGCCTGTCCTAATACAGTTATCCATTACTGTTCAAGTCATGTTGGCAGCATTGTTTCCTGGAAACACTTAAAAAGTGAAAACATTATAAACATTTTGCATTCCATTAATAGGCAAATAGGTACAGAGACATTAAAGAACTTGGCAGTAATCACGAAACAAATCAATGGTCGAGCTAGAATTTAAACCCTTAGATCTAGCTTCAAAGCTTCTTTACTTTTTACTGCTTTTTTACTTTTTACTTCTGTGCTATGGTATCAATTCACACGAATTAGATTCATGTACCTATATTTTAGGGAATCTAGGATACTTTCACGATGACTCTTTCTTAATCTTGTCACAAAGTGTCAACCGAATTTTTCACGCAACCAAGTTATGTTAGGCCCTTGCCTGTTAGGAATTGTAATCTTGCAAGCCACAAACTTTCGTAATATGTACTCATTTTAGAGAGGTTAAATTGTGGGGGAAATGCATATGAGAATTCGTGAAATAGATGGTAGTCCTTAAATATCTTTAAATAAGCCTTATTAATTTTGACAGGACCAAATAGTTAACATTTTTGTAGAACTAATTCCTCCTTGCCTGTGTCAAGTCTTTGCTCAATGTTCACTGTCAGTGGTATTTTCTGGAACACTCACCACTCACCCACAGTATTCCTAATTCAGTATACTCTGCTCTGCTTTTCTTCTTTTCCATAGTTTTATCATTTTGTAACATGCAATAGATATTATTAGTTATGTTGAATATTGATGTCTGCCTTCGCTGATCACTGTCCCCTTAGAATACAAAGTCATTGAGGGAAAGACTGCTGTGCTGTTCACTGATGTATATCTAGCACATAATCGTTGTCTGGTACATGCCAGAAATTCTATATGTATGTTTTTTAATGTCAAGAAAAATTTATCATCATCAAAAAATAAATTCATACTGTGTGATCAATGTTCTTATAAGACTGGCTAGAGTTACATTTCTTTACTTATTTTTATCTGAGATATATCTGTACAATTTGCTTGTGTAGAAAAAGTGTATAACTTTTATGTATTTAATGTGACATTAAAACTGCCAATATACATCATCAGTGATCATCCAGCTGTTGAATAATTCTTTCAGTTTACAATTCGGTTAGGGAAGAACCACACACTAAGCTGAACAGTAAAAAAATAAACTAATTGGCAAATGTGCTTAACATCTCCAAATCTCAGTTTGCCTATCTATAAAATGCAGTTTGCCTATCTATAAAATGCAGACCGAAATAGTACACATCTCATAGGGTCATTATTAAGAATATGTGAGATAACTATTTCAAGGATTAAAAAATAGTGTTAACTATGATGTTGTTACACAAGAGTAGATGACAACTTCATCTGGATGGTTATTTTGGGGGATATTTATAAAAGCACTATCCTTGATGAGGATTTTTTTTCTTAGATTCACTTAAATAGATTCACTTAGTTATTGATTACTTCTCTTTAAAATGTCTTAGAATGGCAATATGTAACATAGGTAAACAGACTATATCTGTGTCCATCACAACATTCTAACCAAACTTCAAAAATATATCTGCACAAACATTTGTTTTCCCCACCAATAAATTTCTAGTACTCAATCTCATACTAGTTGATAATTATGACTTTGAGACCAATGGACATCAAGGTGCCAGTAATGTAGATTGTGTTTGTGTACGTGTAATACAGTTATAATAGAATCATAACCTCATTTTTACAAGAAACAAGATAGTTTCTCAGACTTTGCTACGGTAGACCAATATCAATTTGAATGAGGCATCATACTGTAGTCCTTAAAATAGCTCTGAGAATGGAGGGTGATGATATATCTCATACAAAGAAAATGATAGAATTGTCTTGAGAATGAGATAACTCATAGGTGAAGAAAACCTGAATAGTCACTCTACAACAGAGCGACTATATGTTTTTGTAAACTCTGCATGGTCACCATTTTGAATTATTTGCATACAGAAAGACACTGAGCACAATTTAACGATTAGCCTATAAGCAAAAAGTTAAATCAGACACAGAAACTATTCCCAGCTTTCAGGAATATGAAAAAGATTAATAGGGGGCTTCCCTGGTGGCAGAATGGTTGAGAGTCCGCCTGCCGATGCAGGGGACACGGGTTCGTGCCCCGGTCCGGGAAGATCCCACATGCCGCGGAGCGGCTGGGCCCGTGAGCCATGGCCACTGAGCCTGCGCGTCCGGAGCCTGTGCTCCGTAACGGGAGAGGCCACACAGTGAGAGGCCCGCGTACCGAAAAAAAAAAACCCAACAAAAAAGATTAATAGAGCATTTGGCATCTAAAATATTATTTATTAACCTAATTTTATAAGTTAATCAGTCACCAGTCCTCTTAATACTAAAAATTATACATGAGTTGGTTGATACTTTAGTGCTCTAGATAAATGTGATCTTTTTTTGTATAAAAAAATGTTCTGTAATACTGTGATTCTCAAACATTGATATATGCCAGAAACAGCTGGAGAACTAGTTTAAAATGCTGATTTTCTGTACAGTTTTAACTCTCCTGTGATTCAGATTCAATAAATTTGTTGTAGGTTTGGGAGAATCTGGATTTTAATAAGCAAACTCACTAATTGTGGTGCTGTTGATGGTAGACCACACTTAAAGCAAGACTGCACTAAGCCTGTCATTCAAAAATTTAACTTGTTCTTGGTGCAAGGGAACAAGAAGCTGAAGAAATGTCAGTAAAAATATATAGATGCTTTTTGGACAGTAAATTCACCTGAAATTGGAGCCCTTGGCATAAAATATGTCTCCATCAAAACAGTATGTCACGGGCTTCCCTGGTGGCGCAGTGGTTGAGAGTCCGCCTGCCGATGCAGGGGACACGGGTTCGTGCCCCGGTCCGGGAAGATTCCACATGCCGCGGAGCGGCTGGGCCCGTGAGCCATGGCCGCTGAGCCTGTGCGTCCGGAGCCTGTGCTCCGCAACGGGAGAGGCCACAACACTGAGAGGCCCGCATACCACACACACACACACACACACACACAAAAAAAAAAACAGTATGTTACTGTGTCTTTGCAAAACAAAGTACTATACTCTTAGAGAGAGAAACTCAGTTTGAAAATCATGGAGGATGTGGGCTAAAGCTGAGGTTTACTGCAGTAACAAGCAACCCCTAGTATCTGAGAGGCATAAAGCAACAAAAATTTACTTCCTGTTCATACTCTACATCTATCATGGACCTTGCTTATTGCAATCACTCAGGAACTTAGGATGATGGAGTGGCTGCCTACGTATGTGATATTGGCTTCTATGTCAGAGAAAAGGGGAAGGCTCTAAGAGTCCATGTTTTTATAAGTAAATACTAAGTTCTGGCTTCAGCAATTAAATGCTTATGACTCATTGGTCAAAACTAGGCACCAAGCTATTTCCAACTTGGTAAGAACCAGGAGTGCAATCCTACTATGGGCCTGAAAGGTGGGGCAGTGGGGGGAAATGGGACGATTTGGCTAACAGCAATTATGACTATCAAAAGTTGCCAAAGTCTCTTCTGAGAAGTGCTCCCGTGGCCTAATGTCTGAACAGTCAGTGAACCATTTATCTGTTAACTAAAGACACTTTATGACTCAGAGAAATCTACAGGTGAAAAAAGCTGTGCATGAGCTGATTAGACATCAACATTATGTCTACTCCAAACAGATGGCAGAAATGTAAAATCTTCTGAAATGGAAAGAAGAAGCTTTAATTATTGAAAGATGTTCTGCATATTATCGACAGAGAAATCTGTCCTATTGACTAATTTTTTTCTAGACAGAGATTCATTTTCTGACCAGTGCAGCTTCACTAGTTTTTCTGTAAACAAAATTCATCATCACAAACTGCCCTTTGATTAGCTTAATTAAAATTTCTGCTTCACAGTCACTAAACAAGTGAAACTTAAGGAGTGGGAAAAGGTCAGAAAGTTGCCTTACCATTTAGTTATTCAACAGAGAAAAACATAAAATTTGTTTAGATAATGGAAGATACCTAATTTTTTAAAGCATAATTCCTTTCCTCTAAAATTTTTAATAGACTCCGCACTTAAAATTTTGTGAGTCCCTTTTTCTTTTGAAGCAATACTTTCTTCTTCACTTTTTAAAAATAATTCTATTGCTTTTATAATTTTGTTTACTTTTATCTTATTTATCAAGACACTACTTTTCCACTGTACAGTGAGGAGTCAGTGAAGCAATTGTCTGTGTTTTTATTGTCTTCTTAATGTATTTACCTGAATCTATTCAGTTCTTAAAAGGAAACCAGTGTCAGTAAAAAATTAAAAAGTGTTCAAATTGTGCTTGCAAAAGAACAATTTAAAAATGTTTGTCTAATTTAAGAGGAGTTTCAAGTTCCATTTTCTAAGATGGAACATTTCTAAAGTATGAAATATATATAAAAGTGATTTTAAAGAGCCAGTTATTTCAGTAACCTCTTTCATTATTTTTATTAACTTCATGCTATTATAAGGTCTCAATTCTTTAAGGGAAAACTAAAAGGTAGAAATTTGAATGAGATATAATGTTAATAATTATAAGCTTGAACAAATTATTGACAAACTTGAAATTATACCATAGAGCTAATGGACAATTTAGGGTTATATTTTCTTCATACTGATCAAGGCCTAATGTACATTCTGATTTGATACTAAAAATAAGTTCAGTTTCATAAGTATCAGTTAATTAAATGAAATTGTAATGTAGTCCTTGTAGACATCAATAGAACAAAGTGTATGGACATTTTTGTCATGATCCCATATGTCTTATTAGTGATAACAATTTTCACACTGCATTCAGATTCACAAAGAAATTCCTTGAGGACCTTCCAGCATTCACTAAGTCTCCTGGAGGCCCTTCCAGCTCCTCCTTATTGCTGAGTCTCAAACTCAATGTCCCATGCTTCAGATTTCTACTATGGCATCATGCCACTTTTGATATCAAAAATTGTGCTAGTTAGATATTGATGCATTAAAAAAAAACAGATGAAACGAAACTCAAAAACAACTTATTATATCACAATTTTGAGATTCAGAAATTCAAGCAAAGCAAACTAGGAATAGCTTATTTCGGCTCCCTAGTGATTATTAAAAATTTTAAATACACAAAATAATTTTTAAGAAGGGGAAAGGGACAAATGGGAGTAAAATGTTTGTGTCTTTGTCTGAGAAGTGATAAAATTACCTATTTATATATTAAATTGGAATAAATCAGGGATATGACATATAATCTCTTGTATAATCATTAAAGGTTGTTAAGGAAAGTTAAAAAATCATGATAGTAGAGGAGATAACTGATATCTAAGGTTAATGCAAAAAAAGATAATGGAGGTAAAACAGAATACAAATCAAGTGGATCAAACAGCAAAAATATAGTAAGATATTAGATTTAAACACAAACATACTAGTAACTACAATAAATGCAAATATATATTTCAAATAAAAGACAAAGATTGTCAGATTTTTAAAATTCAGTCATATGCTGCTTACAATAGACACACTTTAAATACAAAAATATAGGAATATTGAAAGTAAAAAACATGCAAATATCAACCAAAAAAAGATGATATAGCTACATTAATATCATATAAAAGTAGACTTTAACCAAAAAAAATAGTGATAAAGAGGGATATGTGATAATGGCAGAAGGGTCTTAAAATTTTATGTGCCAAATAATAGTTTTAATTTTAAAATGCAGATAAATTGATGTAGATTATAAAGAGGAGACAAACCCAGAGTCATACTGGAAAACTTAAAACTTCTTTATTTCTAGAATTGAGGGATCAAATAGACAAAAAATTTATTAAGAATATAAAAGATTTGAGGATCAAAATTAATCACATTGACCTAATTGACATATATAAGACATTACACCAAGCAACTGCAGAATGCATACTCTTTTTCAAGAGCACTGGAACATTTACCAAAATTGACCAAATGCTGGGCCTCAACAGATGTTAAATAAATTATATAGAGTATGTTATCTTACCAAAATGGTATAAAGTTGAACCCAGAAGCAAAATATAACTAGGAAATACCCAAAACACGGTAAATTAAGTTATACACCCTGAAATAAAAAGTCATCAGTCAACAAGGAAATCATAATGGAAAATAGAAAGTATTTTGAAAAGTATGATGGTTAAAACAAACACATTAAAATAGAAGGGTCAACACTAATGGAGGATTAGAGGGAATTTTATACCCTTTACTGAATGAGAAAAAAAAGAACCAAAAATCAGATCGAATTATCTGTGTCAAAAAATGAGAAAAATGAAAATTAAACACGATGAAATGGAAAGGAGGCAATAATAAAAGTAAAAGCTGAAATTAATGAAATGCCATATGAACAGACAACAGAAAATTAACAATACCAAAAGTTTGTTCTTTTGGTTGTACTATAGCAAAATGGACACAAGATAGAAAAATCTAAAAATTGTTTGTTTTAAACTCTTCTGGCCTGCCTCACCTCCACTTGGTTGATCTTTTTATAGGCTCCCTAAATATATTACAACTCAGAAGTGCAAGTTTGAGGAAGTTAACATCTCATGGAGCAACCCTTGACCAATGTTGCAGAAGAGCTAATAAGGAACATTTCTCATTTCCAGGGCTAAGGCAGACAGTTCTGAGATGCATTCTTCACACCTACCTACCAGATTCCAGGGAGTCAAAAACCCTCAGTTCTCAGAGTAGTTAACAGTTTGATTATGCAAATCTGCATTGCTTTCCTCTTTCTCTCAGTTTCTTCACTCTTGTTTTATGGGATACTTTACTAATTAAGTTACTTCCATCTAAGTCTGCTTTTTTTTTTTTTCAACTTAGAAGTCAGTCTAATATATTTTAGGTAACTTGTATCTGTAATTTAAAAATTCTCACAAAAATTCCAGGCCACATGTTCTCATAAGTGAATGCTGCTAATCATATACACATTCTCCCAGAGAAAAGGAAAAGAGGGAAACTTCCAAACATTATATAAGGCAAGCATTACTTTGACATCAAAACCTGACAAGGAGATTTTTTAAAAAATCAAACCAATCTCTTTCACAAATATAGATACAAAAAATTCTAAAGAAAATATTAGCAAAGTGTTCTCTTTTAATACATAAAAGAGGACAATGGATCACAACCCTTTGGGATCACTGCAGTAATATAAATATAGTTAAGCATTTGAAAACTTCATCAATATTAATCACCATATCAACAGAATGAAGGAGAAAAACTATACAATGATCTTAATACATGGAAAATAAGTATTTGAAAAATCTAATATTCTTTCATGATAAAAATGCTTAGCATGCTATAAATTAAATGAAATTTTCATAATCTTTTAAAGATATCAAATTATGTAGGTCCAAATATCCTAGAGCAAATACCATACACAATGATGAAATGTTGAAAATTTTCCCTATAAATTTGGGAATTAGTCAAGAGTGCCTGCTCTCATCATCCACTAGAGGGCAGACAGCAGAAGCAAGAAGAACTACAATCCTGCAGCCTGCGAACAAAAACCACATTCACAGAAAGATAGACAAGATGAAAAGGCAGAGGGCTATGTACCAGATGAAGGAACAAGATAAAACCCCAGAAAAACAACTAAATGAAGTAGAGATAGGCAACCTTCCAGAAAAAGAACTCAGAATAATGATAGTGAAGATGATCCAGGACCACGGAAAAACAATGGAGGCAAAGATCGAGAAGAGGCAAGAAATGTTTAACAAAGACCTAGAAGAATTAAAGAACAAACAAGCAGATATGAACAATACAATAACTAAAATGAAAACTATACTAGAAGGAATCAATAGCAGAATAACTGAGGCAGAAGAACACATAAGTGAACTGGAAAACAGAATAGTGGAATTCACTGCTGCAGAACAGAATAAAGAAAAAAAGAATGAAAAGAAATGAAGACAGCCTAAGAGACCCCTGGGACAACATTAAACACAACAACATTCGCATTATAGAGGTCCCAGAAGGAGAAGAGAGAGAGAAAGGACCAGAGAAAATATTTGAAGAGATTAGAGTTGAAAACTTCCCTAACATGGGAAAGGAAATAGCCACCCAAGTCCAGGAAGCACAGCGAGTCCCATACAGGATAAACCCAAGGAGAAACATGCTGAGACACATAGTAATCAAATTGGCAAAAATTAAAGACAAAGAAAAATTATTGAAAGCAGCAAGGGAAAAATGACAAATAACATACAAGCGAACTCCCATAAGGTTAACAGCTGATTTCTCAGCAGAAACTCTACAAGCCAGAAGGGAGTGGCATGATATACTTAAAGTGATGAAAGGGAAGAACCTACAACCAAGATTACTCTACCCAGCAAGGATCTCATTCAGATTCGATGGAGAAATGAACAGCTTTACAGAAAAGCAAAAGCTAAGAGAATTCAGCACCACCAAACCAGCTCTACATCAAATGCTAAAGGAACTTCTCTAAGTGGGAAACACAAGAGAAGAAAAGGACCTACAAAAGCAAACCCAAAACAGTTAAGAAAATTGTCATAGGAACATACATATAGATAATTACCTTAAATGTGAATGGATTAAATGCTCCAACCAAATACACAGGCTTGCTGAATGGATACAAAAACAAGACCGTCACAAGAATGGATACAAAAACAAGACCCTATATGCTGTCTACAAGAGACCGACTTCAGACCTAGGGACAAATACAGACTGAAAGTGAGAGGATGGATGAAGATATTCCATGCCAATGGAAATCAAAAGAAAGCTGGAGTAGCAATACTCATATCAGATAAAATAGACTTTAAAATAAAGAATGTTACAAGAGACAAGGAAGGACACTACATAATGATCAAGGGATCAATCCAAGAAGAAGATATAACAATTATAAATATATATGCACCCAACATAGGAGGACCTCAGTACATAAGGCAACTGCTAACAGCTATAAAAGAGGAAATCGACAGTAACACAATAATAGTGGGGGATTTTAACACCTCACTTACACCAATGGACAGATCATCCAAAATGAAAATAAATAAGGAAACAAAAGCTTTGACATTATAGACCAGATAGATTTAGTTGATATTTATAGGACATTCCATCCAAAAACAGCAGATTACACTTTCTTCTCAAGTGCACATGGAACATTCTCCAGGATAGATCACATCTTCAGTCACAAATCAAGCCTCAGTAAATTTAAGAAAATTGAAATCATACCAAGCATCTTCTCTGACCACAATGCTATGATATTAGAAATGAATTACAGGGAAAAAAAAGTAAAAAAAACAAACACATGGAGGCTAAACAATACATTACTAAATAACCAAGAGATCACTGAAGAAGTCAAAGAGGAAATAAAAAAATACCTAGAGACAAATGACAATGAAAACACGACGACCCAAAACCTATTGGATGCAGCAAAAGCAGTTCTAAGAGGGAAGTTTATAGCTATACAAGCCTACCTCAAGAAAAAACTCAAATAAACAATCTAACCTTACATGTAAAGGAACTAGAGAAAGAACAAACAACCCAAAGTTAGCAGAAGGAAAGAAATCATAAAGATCAGAGCAGAAATAAATGAAATAGAAACAAAGAAAACAATAGCAAAGATCAATAAAACTAAAAGCTGGTTTTATGAGAAGTTAAACAAAATTGATAAACCATTAGCCAGACTCATCAAGAAAAAGAGGGAATCTCAAATCAATACAATTAGAAATGAAAAAGAAGTTACAACAGACACCGCAGAAATACAAAGCATCCTAAGAGACTACTACAAGCAACTCTATGCCAATAAAATGGACAACCTGGAAGAAATGGACAAATTCTTAGAAAGGTATAACCTTCCAAGACTGAACCAGGTAGAAATAGAAAATATGAACAGACCAATCACAAGTAATGAAATTGAAACTGTGATTAAAAATCTTCCAAAAAAAAAAATCTTCCAACAGGCCCCCGCGCATCTGGGTCGTGGAGCCGTCGGCCACGGTCTTCTGCGCAGATGGTCTCAGTGGCCTAGCACCCCAGTCCCCACCGTCTGTGATCGAGCACCGAGGCCCATGAGGGGTCACCACCGAGGTTTCTACCAGCCCACAAGCAAGAGCATGGCAGCCATCCCCTCCAGCGGCTCGTGCATGGCCACCCACAACTACTACCAGCACCGCCTGGACTCCACTTCCAGTAACAGCTCCTGTGGAAGTGCCGAGTACCCTGGGGAAGGCATCCCCTGCCACCCCGGTCTCCCCAGAGCTGACCCGGGACACTGGTGGGCTAGCTTCTTTTTCGGGAAGTCCACTCTCCCATTCATGGCCACAGTGTTGGAGTCCCCAGAGCACTCAGAACCAGCCCAGGACTCCACTGGCATGATCACCTGTGACCTGGCTCGGGAAGCCATGGGGAAGCAGCAGCCTGGCGGCCAGCCTGGCCAAACCAACTACAGGCCCCCATCCTGAGTGGCCACTACCAGCTGCCGGGCTTCCTCCCAAGGTGCTAGGCTGATCAGAGCGCCCCCTCCTTCCTCTCCCTGAGAGTGAGCAGGCTGCAGCCAACAGAAGCAGTTGGGTTTTTAACATCAAAACAGCAAAACACCAAAAAGGAAGTTTAGAGAGCCCCACACTTTACTATCCAAGCCACATGAGAGACTTCCAGCACCCTCTAACCTGTGCCTTGCACCGAGTAGAAAATAAACTCCAAGCAGCCAGCAAAAAAAAAAAATCTTCCAACAAACAAAAGTCCAGGACCAGATGGCTTCACAGGTGAATTCTATCAAACATTTAGAGAAGAGCTTACACCCAACCTTCTCAAACTCTTCCAAAAAATTGCGGAAGAAGGAAGACTCCCAAACTCATTCTATGAGGCCACCATCACCCTGACACCAAAACCAGATAAAGATACTACAAAAAAAGAAAATTACAGACCAATATTACTGATGATTATGGATGCAAAAATCCTCAACAAAATACTAGCAAACAGAATCCAACAACACATTAAAAGGATCATACCCCATGATCAAATGGGATTTATCCCAGGGATGCAAGGAGTCTTCAATATACACAAATCAATCAATGTGATACACCATGTTAACAAGTTGAAGAATAAAAACCATATAATCATCTCAATAGATGCAGAACAAGCTTTTGACAAAACTCAAAACCCATTTATGATAAAAACTCTCCAGAAAGTGGGCATAGAGGGAACCTACCTCAATATAATAAAGGCCATATATGACAAACCCATAGCAAACATCATTCTCAATGGTGAAAAACTGAAAGCATTTCCTCTAAGATCAGGAACAAGACAAGGATGTCCACTGTCACCACTATTATCCAACATAGTTTTGGAAGTCCTAGCCATGGCAATCAGAGAAGAAAAAGAAATAAAAAGGAATACAAATTGGAAAAGAACAAGTAAAACTGTCACTGTTTGCAGATGACATGATACTATACATAGAGAATCCTAAAAATGCCACCAGAAAACTACTAGAGCTATAAATGAATTTGGTAAAGTTGCAGGATACAAAATTAATGCACAGAAACCTCTTGCATTCCTATACACTAATGATGAAAAATCTGAAAGAGAAATTAAGAAAATACTCCCGTTTACCATTGCAACAAAAAGAATAAAATACCTAGGAATAAACCTACCTAAGGAGACAAAAGACCTATATGCAGAAAACTATAAAACACTGATGAAAGAAATTAAAGATGATACCAACAGATGGAGAGATACCATGTTCTTGGATTGGAAGAATCAACATTGTGAAAATGACTCTACTACCCAAAGCAATCTACAGATTCAATGCAAGCCCTATCAAATTACCAATGGCTTTTTTTATGGAACTAGAACAAAAAAATCTTAAAATTTGTATGGAGACACAAAAGACCCCAGATAGCCAAAGCAGTCTTGAGGGAAAAAAATGGAGCGGGAGGAATCAGACCCCCTGACTTCAGACTATACTACAAAGCTACAGTAATCAAGACAATATGGTACTGGCACAAAAAGAGAAACATAGATCAATGGAACAAGATAGAAAGCCCGGAGATAAACCCACGCACCTATGGTCAACTAATCTCTGACAAAGGAGGCAAGGATATACAATGGAGAAAAGACAGTCTCTTCAATAAGTGGTGCTGGGAAAACTGGACAGCTACATGTAAAGGAATGAAATTAGAACACTACCTAACACCATACACAAAATAAACTCAAAATCGATTTGAGACCTGAATTTAAGACTGGACACTATAAAACTCTTAGAGGAAAACATAGGAAGAACACTCTCTGACATAAATCACAGCAAGATCTTTTTTGATCCACCTCCTAGAGTAATGGAAATAAAAACAAAAATAAACAAGTGAGACATAATGAAACTTCAAAGCTTTTGCACAGCAGAGGAAACCATAAGCAAGACGAAAAGACAACCCTCAGAATGGGAGAAAATATTTGCAAATGAATCAACGGACAAAGGATTAATCTCCAAAATATATAAACAGCTCATGCAGCACAATGTTAAAGAAACAAACAACCCAATCCAAAAATGGGCAGAAGAACTAAATAGACATTTCTCCAAAGAAGACATACAGATGGCCAAGAAGCACATGAGAAGCTGCTCAACATCACTAATTATTAGAGAAATGCAAATCAAAACTACAATGAGATATCACCTCACACCAGTTAGAATGGGCATCATCAGAAAATCTACAAACAACAAATGCTGGAGAGGGTGTGGAGAAAAGGGAACCCTCTTGCACTGTTGGTGGGAATGTAAGTTGATACAGTCACTATGGAGAAAAGTATGGAGCTTCCTTAAAAAACTAAAAATAGAATTACCATATGATCCAGCAGTCCCACTACTGGGCATATTCCCAGAGAAAACCACAATTCAGAAAGACACATGCACCCCAGTGTTCATTGCAGCACTGTTTACAATAGCCAGGTCATGGAAGCAACCTAAATGCCCATCGATGGACGAATGGATAAAGAAGATGTGGTACATATACAATGGAATATTACTCAGCCTAAAAAAGGAACGAAATCGGGTCATTTGTTGAGATGTGGATGGATCTAGAGACTGTCATACAGAGTGAAGTAAGTCAGAAAGAGAAAAACATATATCGTATATTAATGCATGTATGTGGAACCTAGAAAAATGGTACAGATGAACCGGTTTGCAGGGCAGAAGTTGAGACACAGATGTAGAGAACAAAAGTATGGACACCAAGGGGGGAAAGCCATGGGGGGGTGGGGATGGTGGTGTGATGAATTGGGCGACTGGGATTGACATGTATTCACTGATGTGTATAAAATTGGTGACTAATAAGAACATGCTGTATAAAAAAATTAATTAAATTAAATTAAAAGAGTGCCTGCTCTCATCGAAACAAACCATTAATAGTAGGAAAAATTTAAATCATGTGCCAACTGATAAGATGCAATGAGAACACAGCATTACTTTTGTAAGATTCCTGCCACGATAAACAACCTAGACTAATATGACAACAATCAGGCAAACACCAACAGAGGGATCTTCTACAAAGGAAATGCCTTGTAATCTCCAAATGTGTCAAGGTCAAAGGAGTCAAGGAAAGAATGAGGAATCAAGAGACCAAAAGAGATTGAAGAGACATGACAATTAAAGCAAAATGAATTTGTGAGTCTGAACTAGAGTTTTTGCTATGAAAAACATTGTGACATTTGGTGAAACCTGAATAGGATGATTTTTAGTTAATAGTAATGTATCATGCTACTGATGGTTGTAATAGGGTTACTTATGAGAGTGTCCTTGTTTGCAGTAAAATATTCAGGGCCTGTAAGGGCTTCACCTCTTCAGTTTAGTCTCAAACGGTTTAGGGGGAATAACGAAGGCTTTGTATTGGTTACATGGACAACTTTTCTGGAAGTTTAAGAGTTTTTTTAATTCTAAAATTTACAGGGAAAATCTACATTGTTAAGGTGATTTTACTTTTTAATCATTTAAATAACTAATTGATTTCAAATTACGCTTCTTTAAAAGGAATCACAGTTTACATGGATGATCCTTTCTGGAGTTATAACTGGATCAAATCAGTCAGTGTTTCAGAATCAGCTTTTTTCCAGACAAAATGAAAGAATGGGTGTTTACTTTTTGATTTTACTTCTTCTCCTATTACTAAGCATGAATATATTTTTTTAATCTTTTTGGTCTTTAGCCTTAGGTTCTAAAAATTCATTGCATTTATTAAACATGCTCGTATTAATATATAATATATATTTATATTATATAATAATATAACTTGATATGATGCAAGAGAAAAACATAAACGGTGCCTGAAAGACTATGCTGTTTATATTTAATAAGCTCTATTTCTGAGGATCTTTGCTTAATTATAATGACTTAAAACCCACATTATGTTTGTGGATTTTAAGAATCAACATTTGATATATTGTGGTTTCATCAAAGGTGGATTTTATTTTACATTTTTTATTGCTAAAACTGAGAGAAAAGTGAGTGGACTGCACTGTATATTACTAAAATACTTTGGTTTTTCTGTTAAGAGCAAGGTATTGATATTTATCAGACTTTACAGAGAGACCATTAATTCTTCACAAAGTAATCTACTGTGAAATTTCCCCAAATGGTATTCTAGCTATGTATTTATTTTATTATAAATAAGAAGTTTGCCTGATCAATAAAATTATGCATATTCTGTGTGAAATAGAAGTTAATTTTTCACTGGAGTAATAATGGTATTAGAATTAAGAAACCTAGAAAATTGAACTTTGAATGACCAGTAGAATCAGTTTTGTCACGGTTATAATTACTTCCACAAAATATCATTTCTCCTTTTAATATGCACTTGGTGTGAATGACATGACTTACGATTATCATGAAATTGTTTTGGTCACTTTAACAATCACTACATAAATTTTCTATTTAAATGAGGAATGAATTGCCATTAATTCATTTAAGGGTGTATTTATCAAATGCTTAACTATTTTCTGCACGTAGTACATGGGGGTTATTTAGGATGAGAGACAGATGCTGTTACCATATGAGTGTTTTCTTATGATCCTAAGCAAACTCTCTTTTTCCTTTCAAAAGACCTGAAACTAAAAGTAATTTTAGTTTTTTTAACTTAATTAAATATCTATCGAGTGTCTATTATCTGCATTACTTCATCACTATATGAAATATAAATGTAGATGAAGTGTAACACTGGATTCATAGAGTATAATAAAATAAGGAAAATGGATAACATTAATACAATTTGCATGTGATAAATTTTATATGAGCTAAGCAAAGCCAATTGGCACAGCATTGGATAAAGGATAGATCATAAGGGAGATATAGTATTTTGAATAAATTTCGTGGGCCAGGAGACTAGGGTGACTTACTTGGCTTTTGTCTCTAAATCTATGAAAGGCTTGTTGATGCTACTTTCTTCTCAGCCCTTTCCATGGACTTTCCTATAATGTTTTATGTCCAAGTAATATTTTTAAAGTATTTTGAAAATATCTATTTATGGAAAGTGAATTTTCTTTTGTATAATAATTGAACAGTCTCTTTTGAAATTTAAAGAAGAGATTTTAAGTACAAAATAATACAGGTATTCAGCAGATACAGCAAAACAAATCATGAAAGTGTTATACAATGGTACATGGTCATGTCAAATGCTAAGATCATGGCACCAGAATGAATGAAATTTGAGTATCAGAGAAATTAAGCTGATTAAGATTTGATGAAAGAGTAACCAGGCAAAGAAGGAAGAGCATTTCAGTGTGAAGGTACATCATGAGCAAAGATCTTATGCCAGGCATAGATATGGAATGCTTGATAAGAGAGCAGGCCAGTGTGGCTGAAGTGAAGATACATGGCAGTGAAATATGAGATTGGACATAAAAGTAGGGATTGAATTTTGTGGAACCACGCAGGCCATATGAAGAATGTTGGTATTTATCATAAGAGCAATGGGAATACCATAAGTATTTTCAATGGAGAGGTGACGTGTAGCTTTGTAATTTGAAAAGATTGCCTGCTTAAAAGCAAAGCATTACTAGAAAAAAAAATTCAGTAAAATGATAATAGTTTAAGTTACACAGTACTACCACTTCTTTGAATTTTAGAAACATGAAACAGTTTAAAACAGTTAAAACATTCTTTCAATTAAGTGCTCAATCTTTGGTTCTCTTTCCCCTTCTTTTGCTTCGCTACAAAGGGTTTCCAGGTGTAAGCATTCACACTACTCTTGAGTTGCCACTGGTCTCTGACAAAATGGTTTTTCCGATAGTTTTCTGACCTAGTATCTACTGTGTTGTAAATGGTTTTATTATGCTATAAACCACTCATCCAATTCTGGCTAGACTGTGCTGAACATTGGTGGCTCCTTATTCAAATTCCAGCATTCTTTAGATTCTTGGATATTCTTAGCACCTCCATGTTCCATCCCTCAACAACCATCCCTCCCACCATTGCTACCTAGGAAATGAGAGTGCATCTATATCCTCTACAGAATTGTGTAACCCATAGGAGGTCATTATGTCACCTCTGATTCTCCTCTGTAGCCACTGCCTCCACCCATATGTATGGTTGTAGAATATGGCAAAAGGCCAAATGGAGCCTTACATGGATTTCATCCAGGGAGCTGGGTCACTAGTTCCAGTGCTCTCATGTTTCCTCTTACCCTTGTGGAAGTTTCTACTGAATCCCCAGAAATATCATCATATTCATCCACCAGAACCACAAATATGTACACATTGAATTTCCTTACATAGAAGTCCAGAAATAAGAGCATTGCTGTTGGATCCTTTGCCCTTCTCCTTCTTCTGAGGATAGGATTGCCCCCAGATACCCCTGTGATATCCTGAGTTCTCTTTATTTCTTGCTTATAGTAAAACAGATATCCAAGGATACTAGTCCAGGCCCATAATTTGTTAATAAGAGGATAATAAATTTAGACAGTCCTTCCAACTTTACACTATTATACTACTAGAGAATTTTAAAAATCCCCCAAAACATTTTTTTCATTGGTCATAAAAGCTAAGCATTGATATTTTTTCATTCTTTTCATTTCCTACCACAACAGTTTTAATTCTCTCCTTTCATTCTGTTTCTACCTCATAGAATATATATGACATTAGTTAACCAAAAATTGTCGAATACAGGGACATTCAAAAATAAAACAATGTAATATATTTTGGTTGAGATTTTATAATTACACGAGGAAAACATTGCAGTGAAATTAGGTGTCTATTGCAGTGATCTAGAAGGGAGAGGGTTAGAAATTGTAAAAAAGTTGTTGGTGATAGAACTGGTAAAAAGTGAATGAATTTAAGGGACAAATCTGGCCCACAACCTATTTATGTAAATAAAGTCTTATTGTAACATTCATTTATGTACTCTCTATGACTACTTTGCATTACAAGAGCAAAGTTCAGTTGTCATGACAGAGACCACATATCAACAAAGCCTAAAATATTCACTGCTTTGTCCTTCACAGAAAAATTTTGCCAACTCCTAATTAATAGCATAGATACAAATTCTATGAATTATTTATACTAATTTTTATTAAAGATATCAGCAAGGAGATTTTTACCTGTTGTGAACAGTTGGCTTTGATCTTGTTTTTAACTTGGTGTTCTAGAAGCAGCATTGACGTAAATATTATTAACTTCATTTGGAAAGGAACTTTTTAAAATTTTATTTATTTTTTTATTTTTGGCTGCGTTGGGTCTTCGTTGCTACGTGTAGGCTTTCTTTTAGTTGCGGCGAGCGGGGGCTACTCTTCGTTGCCGTGTGCAGCCTTCTCATTGCGGTGGCTTCTCTGGTTGCAGAGCACAGGCTCTAGGTGCGCGGGCTTCAGTAGTTGTGGCATGCAGACTTCAGTAGTTGTGGCTCGCGGGCTCTAGAACACAGGCTCAGTAGTTGTGGTGCACGGGCTTAGTTGTTCTGCAGCATGTGGGATCTTCCCAGACCAAGGCTCGAACCCAAGTCATCTGCATTGGCAGGCAGATTCTTAACCACTGAGTCACCAGGGAAGCCTGGAGTCCTTTTACAGAGTCAGTAATAATTTATAACCTCCTTATGATTCCATTTGACATGAATAGCTCAGTTTGTCCACATCCTGTTGCAGATCTGGAATTAGCTGTTTCTCCAAGGAGTTCTGTATCCTTTTAGTGAGAAATGTTAGTTAGTGAGCACAATCTTGATACTAGGAATGCTCATTGGTTATTGGGTTGGTCATTATTTTTAGTATTTTTTAAAAGACAGAACTAGAGTACACATTTTGTTTTAAGATAACTATATTGATGCTTCCAATTCAATATCAGAATTATTCTTACTTAATCTCATTGATCTTACCTCTGTATTTCCTCCTATCGATGTTAAAAATCCTTGTTCTCAGTGACTCCAACATACTCATTTGTTTTACCCTGTGTAAGAAATATACTACAGTCTCAGAATAATAAAACCAATAGGACCTACAACAATATGATGACTAAAATAATGTTTTTAATATACCTAGAAGTTTCCTTTAAGTCAACTTTACTTTTAACAATTACTCAATATATTTTAGTAATTACTTTAGTAAATTATTTTTGACTTTAGTGGATTTCCATTAAAATTGTCTATAGTTCTGGAAATTCCTATAATATTTTGAAGTTAAGTAAACACAAAACCACTTAATAAAATATCTTGGGGACGTGCAGGCTCAGCGGCCATGGCTCACGGGCCCAGCTGCTCCGCGGCATGTGGGATCCTCCCGGACCGGGGCACGAACCCGTGTCCCCTGCATCGGCAGGCAGACTCTCAACCACTGCGCCACCAGGGAAGCCCCCCTCATTCTTTATCTGTCTTCTGTTTCAGAAAATCTTTATTCCACCTCTATAAGAATTTCAAATCTCTTTCTTTCCACCCCCCTCTATGTCTTCTACACAATCCCCACTTAGAACATTTCTTTAGATCATAATCAGCCTAAGAAACTATGATGAAGAGGAAAATATTATACCACATTTATTTAAGTACTGTTTTTTCAAAAGAAAAACAACTGCATATTTTTCCCAAACAGTACTTGAAATATATTATTGAATGCTACTTTAGGAGATCAAGAATCTATACAGATATAATAAAGATATATACATATGTATTTTAAATAGGACTTATTCTTGTCTCTATGGGTTATAATGTTTAAATCATATTAATATGAACTTCGTTTCTTTTAATACTCCTCAACCTTCCCTTTTTCGGTAATATCTTATCCTCTTTGTTGTTAGACACGTTAAAAGGTACAACATGCAATACTTATGTGATGAAAGCTTTATTTTTTTCTTAAATATGGATTTGGAAACATGATGAAAGCTTAATGTTCACTTAACTATGTATTTGGAGATATCGCAGTTGAAAATGTGATGTATCATGAGTATTTCCTCTTGAGGGCTTTGAAAATGTGTCCTTACTGATTGTAATGTAAAATCCACAGTCAGCTGCAAGTTACTCATGACTATATAGCTAAGTATAAATGATTTGACTGAGTCAACTTCTTATGCATATAGAAAAATGCCTTGTATCACAATTATATTTCAAGAGCAATTCAATTATAGCCTTTTTCAAAATCAAGGAAAGATATTCTGAGTATGCTGGGTTATTTGCAATAACTGCCTCTCAGCTTCATATTAATATAGATGATAAACACAGTTCTTTGTATAAAATTTGAATTTTATGAATTGTAAATTTGAAAGGTTGTCTTTATTGGAACATTATTTATATTAATTATTTTACTTAAAATAGTTTATATTCATAATCACTGATTTAATATACTTCTGATTTTAGTGAATGCTCAGACTACTGCTATAAATGATACTGAAACTTTTATTTAAATTATGAGGGATCTTTCATACAAGAAAATTAAGTAGCAAGACCAAGATCATTGATAGAAACTTGTGGTGGAGAGAACACCAGTTTCCATCTAATTATAGCTGTATAATTCATTTTATTTATACTACATTTATTTATACTAAATTACAAAACCAGATTTGAAGAAAAAATTGAATTTAGGCAATTAGAACATGTATGGCTAAATGAAAACCAAAGCATTTATAATTATTTTTCTCTTCTCAATGTTATCTTGGATCTTCAGATTTGGTCTTCCACCACACTTGACCTTGTGTATACCTATTATGTGTATGCAATTCTATTTGAAATATGGGGGGGGGTTATTTTGTTTTGTTTCATTTTTAATGTAGGAGTGGAATTTTTGAAAAATGACTTAAAATCTTTAAAATTTAATAAATTTATAAAAACTGCAGTATGCCAGACAGAACTTAGAGCCAACCAACAATGTCCTCAAATTTCTTCTGTTCTTGTTCAGTACTTCTTATCTCACACCAAGGTGTTCATCCAGGTGTAATCAAGTTATAAAGAATCTTAAGGAAGGCTCTTAAAGAGAAATCACAGAAAATTATTACAGAGCCTAGAGCATATACACTGAAATAGATGAAAGGCTCTACTCCTTGTCATGTAGATAGTGGTGGATAAGTGCCCATTGTTTGCATATAACCTCCAAATTTCTTTCAACAGCTAAAGTTGAATTCTTTAATGATAATTTGGTAGCTCCAGTATTTATAGCAGGTAACATGATGACAAGTTCTTTAGTTTGTGAATCAATAGTGATCTATTGGTCAGAACTGATTTAATACAGTAATAACCAATAAGTATAATATTGAGTTATGGTTAATTATATCCAATAACAATAAGAAGTAGAAGGAGGAGGAGGAAGAAAAATAGAAGAGGAGGAGAAGATGGAGGAGGAGGGAAGGGAAGAAGAAGTAAATGCAGTTATTCCTCATCCAAACACTTTAGCAAGGTATATAGGAAGAAGGGGAATGCATTTATTGCCATTCAGAATTCTGCTTGTCTGTGAGGGTGAGTAGATCTCCCTTTAGCCTGCAAGTGTTATCAGGAAAGAGCTAGTCTGGGCCTCTTTCTTAGAGGAATCAAATGGAAGTCCAATCCACAGTGTTCAGTTTGTGACCTGCAAAGGCAAAAAAAAAATGTCTTCTCTTTTAGAAGATTCTTGGTCTTGTTTGTGCACTATGTAATTCAGACTATTTGGGTTTTGCAGTAGGTATTAATATACATGGAAGTTTTAGGAGAAATAAATTTGACATTCAAATATAGCAGTATTCTACTTTTTTAAAATAGAATTTTCTGTATTGTCATCTATAATTTCAAAAATTCTCTCATAATCTTAGTTTAACGTATACTCACTTGTTTTCTATTTCCATTTCTTCTTCTATTTCTTTAAAAAGTGCTTCATATGCTTTGGGTATGCAACACTAGAACTTTCAATAAGGAAGCCATAATCTATATGCTTTGTAGGGAGTGTTTAAGAAGAGTTAACAAGACTGTAAAGATATTTGTCCTTAAAAGTCTCATTTTACTAAAAATTTGGAAACTGGAATAGCCTGAGGAATGTAGGAAAATACGGAAATTTACAAAAGATAACTTAGTTCTTAAGAATGACATGAAATAAAGTTAACAGTTTTGTAATCCTCATTCCCTGAATCAATTCCCTTTGAAAACCTCAATAAGAGCCTTTTACACTTGATACGCATCTCTAAATTTGATCAAAGAAATGCATTTTAAATTACACAATTTTAAAAAGAATTTGATCGATTGCTTTGCTTTTTTAATCAAACTACTAAAAGGTTTAACTAATAGAAAATGATTGCAAAGGAAATAAACCATTTATAGGTGGATATTAAGCATGTTTTGCAACTAATTGCTCAATACTCAAAACATATTTCTTATTTTATTCTGTTTAAGAATGTTAGCAGGGCTTCCCTGTGGCGCAGTGGTTGAGAGCCCGCCTGCCGATGCAGGGGACACAGGTTCGTGCCCCGGTCCGGGAAGATCCCACATGCCACGGAGCGGCTGGGTCAGTGAGCCATGGCCGCTGAGCCTGCGCGTCCGGAGCCTGTGCTCCGTAACGGGCGAGTCCACAGCAGTGAGAAGCCCGTGTACAAAAAAGAAAAGAAAAAAAGAATGTTAGCAATAATTTAAACATCTCTCCTTTGTTCTGAATAAATTTGTATTAATTTACTCTCCAAATTATTTTTACATATTCTTATTCTCATATATATTTATTGTGATCAATTTAAATTTACTATATTTTAAGGATATGAAAACAGTTTTAAAGCTTATTTACATGGATGATGATGCATACAAGGTGGCACAGACCTATTTAAATTAAATGTAAATCAGGTATAGAGTAAAGTTAAATTTAGCAGATTTGAACAAATTTTACAGCACTGAATATGTTCCCTATTCATTAATAGGCCAAACAATTATTAGAGCTTTTTGATAAAGTTTTGTGAAGTCCCTCTTTTCTTGTAGTGGCAATTCAAAGGTACAAACTCTTAGACTGAATATATCCTGTTGAATTCGCTATAAGAGCTATTTTAGGAATCAATACAGTTGACTCTTCCATTTTTAAGGTTATATGATCCAAAATTCCAAATTAACATAGCTCTCCAATCAGAAGTCTATAGGTTCTGGCTTCCAATATTAATATAGATGTCTTAGCATAGCAAAGGTGATTAATTCTGGCACCTTTAAGAAGTTATGGGCTGCACAGTAGTGGAGCAAAGTTTTTTGCTTAGTTTTGTTTTTTCTATTCTTACTAGTTTTATGAGAAATATGGTTTTGTTCTTCATAGGATGTGCTCTAGTAAAGTTCATCTACGAAAAGTTAAGCTTGCAAGATTAGATGGATCCACAGGTCTAGAAAAGCAACAATAAAGGGGTCCAAGTCAGTAGGAATTTTGAAACTGCTAGGTGGCATTTCAGGGGCTCCAAGGAGCTCTGGTTTTTTATGTCTCAGTGCAGAAAAAATTCAGCAAGAGGCAATGCGATTTATTAGAATAGGACGCTTGTGAAGCTTATAAGTAGGCAGGTGAGTGTAGCGCTGCCCCGAGTACTTAGCGGGTTATATTTTTATAATCAAAGGAAAAGAGAGGAGGGAGAGAAGACCACCTTCTTCCTCATTCTTCTAGTCTTCCATCATTAACTCCTCCTGTGTCTTGGGAAGGGGAGTTTTTGATCCTATATGGTGCATCTGGGACTGTCATGGCACTATGGAAAAATTATTTCAGGTCTCAGTACAATGAGTCTTTCATTTTGAAATGTCACCTTTCCATAAATTGTTTTTTTGTGTGCGCAGAGAGCATGTCCTAGGGGTCATTAACTTGTTGACATCACTGGGAAGGTTGTAGGCCTTATTTTCCACTATTATTTTATTGTCTTGAAGCATGCCTCATGCCTCCATTGCATGGTTTTGTTACTAAGCAAATTAGCTTGGTTTTGTTGTTAGGCAAGCCAGTCTGGCTTTGATGCTAAGGGACTCACTCTGCTTTATGAGTCAAGCAAGCCCATATTGTTTCAAGATTTTTCCATTACTTTCTTGAGTGATCATTAACTTACTGCGGTCTCCCAAAGCCCCCTAAAATTTCCAGTCTATCTACAATCCCCTAGTGGGATCTAAACTAACTATTTGATTATCCTATTCTACCCCTATCAATTTGGCATGAAGAAAGTTCTATAATAAATGCTAGATGTATGCTTCATGTATATAGAGCATTACAGCAAAAGGAAACCATCATCAGGCAACAGAGAGAAGTTATGTACAAAGTGCCTCAAAACCAGGAAGCCTGACACATACTAGCAAGTGCTGGTCAGGTAGCATATTCCTGCCAGCTTCAACAGCGGAGCCCTCCAGGAATCTCATTGAGCCCAAATTCAAATCATCAGTCTCACTGTAATCAATGAACAAAGCTGACGAGCTAGTACAAACCCCACAAATCTCCTCAGTTCCAGGTCACAAAGCAACACTATTTTTTTTTTTTTAAGTTTTATTTATTTATTTATTTTTGGCTGTGTTAGGTCTTTGTTGCTGTGCGCGGACTTTCTCTAGTTGCAGCAAGCGGGGGCTACTCTTCGTTGCGGTGCGTGGGCTTCTCACTGCAGTGGTTTCTCTTGTTGCGGAGCAAGGGCTCTAGGCACGTGGGCTTCAGTAGTTGTGGCACGTGGGCTCAGTAGTTGTGGCTCACAGGCTCTAGAGTGCAGGCTTAGTAGTTGTGGTACACGGGATTAGTCGTTCTGCGGCATGTGGGATCTTCCTGGACCAGGGCTCGAAGCCGTGTCCCCTGCATTGGCAGGCAGATTCTTAACCACTACGCCACCAGAGAAGCCCCAAAGCAACACTGTTAATCAATATGTTCGTACCTTGACCAGAGGGCAGTGTCATACATGTATATTTCTTATTTCACTAAGAGAGCTAAGGCTAATTCCAGACCTCCTGAAATTAATTCTTACAGTATAGTCAACCTGCCAACTGATAGTTAAAGCCTCCTTGTGACAAAATGCTCATTCTTAGTTTGTCAACAGTACTTGCCTTACAACATCATATAGTCAGATAATCAGAAGTTACATACAGATTCCAAATGTTTGTAATACCCAAATGTTTGGGTTTAGATGGAATTATACAGCTAAACCATCCAGTAATACCAGCATAAACTTTTTCATATTTTTGTGCTAACAGTAGTGTTTCATCTCCCTGATAAACAGCTTTCTGTACTTTATGGTATACGTTTGCTGAATGGCTAAGAAAACAATCTACCATTAATGAGGTCTAAGTCTTCTTCAGGCCCATTCTCCTCTATAAGGATAATATCCTGAGGGGGCTTTAATTCAGTGTCCCAGTACATATTGCAAAGATTTCCCAATTTCGGAGATTTGAAAAGCTTACCATATTCCACACAGCATACTTATGTAGGTCTTTATTTAAAAGCAAATGAAAGAGACAATACAGGCAAACATTGAGGTTCCACAAAACATCCCATGAGAAAGCTCCTCAGGAGTCTTAATTCACACATGCTGACCTTGTTCTGTCTCCAGCTTAAACCAGCAAGATCTGTGCAAAGACTGTTAACTTTGGGAGACCTCAAAGCAAAAGTCCTGAGCAGGGCTTTTATGCCTCTCTGGCTGCATAATAAGCCAGACTGACTTAACTGGTTAGGCTGGTTGCAAACCATCAGTAAAGAAACTAAGTTTGGGGGATTTCTAGGGGTAGTTTAGAAGTTTAAATAAATCTTCATAAATTCTACTGCCCTTACCTTAGCCGGGGGTCAAAAACCGGACATTCAAGAGTCCCCAGAATATAGTGTCTCCAACCTACCTGTAACTGAAACTTATCTCACGTATTTATGGTAATGAATACTAACATTATCTTATCATGCTTACAATACATATATGTATATAATACCAGTATTATAATTGTGCAAACTAATAGGTAGAAGGTAAGACATCAGAAATAGAGAACTCATGGTAGGATTTTTGTTGCTGTTTTTGTTCCTGTTGTTTTGTTTTACATAGTGAATTAGTTACAAAATCAGCAATAAAACCCAAGACTTCTGAATCACAGTCCATCTCCATTGCATCTTGATGCCTTGCAACATAAATGTGAACTTCCTGGGGTCTGAAAGGTGTAACTCATTTATGAAATAGATATTCTACATATCATGCAAAGAAAACAGTTGTAATATCCTAGAAATACAATATAAAGATTTTCTGATGTTAATTATTTAGCTCTGTCATTAACTGTTTATCTACAAATCAAAGTTAAACACCATTTAAAATTAATGTATATTTCAATGACTAAGTATACTGTTGACTTGTGTTAATTATCTTAGCTTTATGTATGTTTTCCATATTCTTTTTCATATTACATTATATGTTGCTACTTTATGTAACCTTTACTTAAAGCAAAGACAGAACATATTTTTTTTCAATATCTGGATAATACCATTTTTTTAAAAATTTGTACCTTTTACCTTATAAAGATTTAGCTCATTATATCTAAGTCATCTAGCATTTGCTTCAATGAAGCCATCCATGTTTTTTTATATCTTCTATTTATTAAAGATAATTTTTCTGTCTCTGAAACTCGGAAAGACTTCTATTACTTTCTATGTTAAAATGTAACTGTAAATCTTCTTTACTCTTGAATATTAATTTTCTCAGGGTTAGCATTCCTTCCGTCTTTCATCAGAAAGAGATAAAATTATAAGAACATGATTTATATTTAAAGACACTATTTTTCTATCATATGACTGGTTCAGATGATAATACCAGTGATACCTTATACAAAATCAAATTACTAAATTGTAGGTCTGTAAAATTCTAGTAAAAATATGTCTTTATGTGTGATACTTAAGTTAACAATAATGTTTTATCGTCATGCATTTATTTGATACATTTGATTTAATTTGCTCTCATCTAAACAAGTTGCTGAAATTTGTTATTTTCTGCTTTCAAGAAAGCCTCTTTTTGGAAAATATTGATTAAATATAAATATATTATAAATATTATATATATTTGTATTATAAATATAATTCATTAATTTAAACCAAAATTTTGTCTATGAATCGTGCCACATAATCCATATATAGTGTCTGTGTATGAAGTACAGAGATCAGCGTCTCCCCTATGAAGAAACAATTTGCAATCATGATTTGTGCGAACTGAATTCAGACATTATATGTGTAATTGAGGTCTATGATTAACAAGCATTCAGAATTATATGGTTATTAAGACTGAAGGACAACTATATAATTCACAATGTATTAGTAAAGAACTATCTTTGGGATAGAGAAATGAGAAACAAAGCTAGATTATGATGCAATTAATATAAATAATTACCACATTATATTTTAAATATAAAAAGCTTTCATCAAAATTATTTAAGGTACATTATTAGTTTAAGAACAGATAGCCTAATTTAAAATGGCATATTTGAAAATAATATGCACTGGCAAGAAGGAAAAATTAAAAAACAAATTTTGAAATGTTATTTCTAAATATTCAAAAGCTTGATATCAGAAAAGCAAACAATTGAATCATTATTTGAGATTCTTATTGCTACTTTTGGATAGATACCTAGAATATTGAATTGATTTCATTTTTGTTATTAATAGTAGAGTAAGAAAGAGGCCATAAACACATATCTCGAGGAAAGGAAAGGCCAAGTTAGTTCTAGACCTTCAGCCCATAATACTAAAGTTCAGAGACAAAAAATAGATCAAAGTTTTCTTTTAGGAATACTCCAGGCCCAGCTTCTTCCTTGTAGTACTCTTGCTGGATTATAGGAAAAAGAGTAAGCTTAAGACCTAAGGTGATTCCAAATGTTCAAGTAAATGGTTTAGAGGGCTCAGCACAGCTCTATCCATATCAGATACAGTTTTCTTTATCCAAGAATGAGTAAGGAGAAAAATATTGAACTGATGGTCCAGTCAGAGAATATGCCACAAGGATATGAACAAAGGATAAAACAAAAAATATAAGCATCAAATATAGGTAAAAAATATATATGAATTTTGGAAAAGTATTACTGCAGAAATCAAAGTAAACTTTCTCCCCAAGAATATTCATTTAAGTGTTATTTTTTTTTAATGGAAGCAACTTAGATGCCCCCAAATATGGAAATATTAAGTAAACTGAGATGTCCACACAGTGAAATACAATAGAACTTTTAAAACTGATGGTAGGGGGAATGACTACAAGTGATGTATAAAATCAGGTTAAAAATATTGTGAGTATGAAATATTCATATTGTGTATACAAACGTATCTATTGAAAGATAAAACAAGATGATAACATTGATTCTCCCTGTATAGTACATTTCTGGTTTACTTTTTACATACTTTTCTTTGACTTTATTTTTAAACTTCCTCTACAATAAATAATAAATTATACTGTAATCAAAACCAGATATTTTAGAAGAGACTTTAACAGAAATATTGGAGGAAAAAGCGTGAAAAAGTAGCCCATGATGGGAATGATAGTTTACTATTAAAAGATAACAATGAAGAAAACTCCTTAACTCATTTCTGCAAATAGGAAAGAAGAAAATGAATATTACTTTACCAGCACATTGAGAGAACAGTAGTCATAGGAAACAGTCAGAAAACAATATAAAACAACCTTGGGTTTTTTACTTAGGACTGCCCCTGAAAACTTACTACATGAGACCATTTTGTCTCTGTCCAGGTTAAAATTTGGCCAGAACACCCAGCTGTTAACTCTTAGTTAACAAAACTTCCCTGCTCAGTTTACTGCTGAAACAGTCTTGCTCTATAGTTAATGTGCCCAAACAGGTATAATAATTAAAACTCTCAAATAACTTCAGAGTTGAAATTCTTCCATATTCCAGCTAGACCAGCTTCTCATCTAACAACTCCAGAGTTGGAGAGATATCGGGGAGAAGATGTAAATGATAATGAGATCTTTTTTTTTTTTTTGGCCGCACTGGGAGGCATATGGGATCTTAGTTCCCCAACCAGGGATCGAACCCGTGCCCCCTGCATTGGACCACTGGACCGCCAGGGAAGTCCCAATGCGGTCTTTCTTAAGTGAAGTTCTCTCATCCGCAGTTCCAATGTAAAAGAGATACATTGGACATTTATGACTCCTTCAGCTTATGGTCCAAATAGACTCTCTTAATTAGGCCCTTCTCTCTCCTGCTGTAATAGTCCATGATACACCCAGCCCTTTGACCAGCCATTAGTAGGAGTCCTTTTCCAAACCACCCCAGACCACTACTTTGCTGTCACAAACTCTTTTATTTTTCTTTTTTCTTTTTCCTAATACAAGTTCATTTGTTCCTCAAACTTAGAGACTTCAGCAACACCTATCAAATTCTCCAAGTAGTCTTATATAAGTTTTTATCATTATATCTGAGGTAAGGGGGAAGCATGATCCCCTCACAGCAAATTTATAACTCTATCATGAAAGCCATTTCAGCTTAGCTTTTATATCATCAAATGTTTAAGAACCCAAGGGTTTTGATACGGTTTTTGAAAACCCTTTTACAAATCTGGATAGGTGAATAAATGCATCATTTATTTTCCTATTTCTGGCTGAAGGAGGGGATGGGATGATAGGGTCCCTTTGACCACAGAAGTTTCCCCTCCTCTTCAAAACTATGCATCCTGCATATGTACCTGGTTTATGCCTTCTACAGAATAGCTCAGCACCACCTGCCTTTAGGGCTTCTCCCCATTGACCTATTTCCCCAGTTGATAGCCTCACACAGTAGTTCTACAGTCCCCACAGTCATAAAGCCACAATCTTATAACACATACCATTGTCTCAGTCTGTGCTGGGGGTGAGGAACAGGCTCCCATGGCCTCCATTAAAAGCATCACTGAAAGAGTTATAGAAACTCCCACGCCAAGGAGACCAAACCAATGTAGACCTGTCTTCCCCCAGGTGCTATCAAGAGGAGATAGTCAACACAATTCGGAAGTGTGAAGGACATAACACTATATAGGATGGACTTTATCTAATGGGGAACAAGAAATAGGACTGTTCAATGAGCAGTAGTTTTAAACTGCCTCTTTGGAGATATTCTTCATGACTGAACCAACATCTGGGTTTTCTTGGGAGTTGGAAATGCTTGTATTTGCTTTTCCTCATTCTCTGCCTCATTTCTTTTCCCCCTGTGTTTTCTTCATTTGAATGACATTCACCAATAATACAGTAGCATGAAAGTTTGCCTCCGGCTCTGTTTTCCAGGGAGTTTAGGCTTATGCCCCCTGAAAGTAGGTAATTTACTGAAAAGAATTTAGGAGATTATTGTGAAAGGAACTTGGATTGCAGATGGTCAAGAAATTACAAATGCCACTGACATGTAACAGCTATTAACATCCTATAGAGCTGCAGTTCTGAGGAACACACTTCATTTAACTTTGGACCAGTTGTCTAGTTCAAATCTAAAGTTTTATGATTCCTCACTTTATAAGTAGATCTATTATATTCAGAGATGCTGTAAATCCAGTCATTCAACCTATGAAAATTCCAAGAGGTCATGATCCTGACTTTGAAAAGGAAGGTACTAAGCAGCAATAAAATTAACAACTTTTTGCACAAAGATATCTGTGTAGCAAGAATCACCCACAATGACTTCCATTTATTTTGACCTCATAACACCAGAGCACTGAGCCAGTAACAGCTCAATGTCAGAAAGATGAGCTGACCCAGAGGAAGCAAAGCACTGACATTGGCATCCAAATTATTATGTATTGAAAAATCATCTCGGCTTGCACCTGGCACATTGGCTCTTCTTGTTGACATTGAAACTGGAAATTGCCACTTGGCATTATCTATCAAAGTCTAGAAGGATAGAGGTTCGTTATAGAATGTAATGCAATCAGGGCCAGCCTGTAATTATGGGGACAATTCTCAGAATTTGCATTAACACTGAAATGACAGTCCCTGTATTCATTCAATAATCACACTCTAAGAACTTAACAGTAAATACTAAAGTGATGTCTTTACATTAATAACATCAATTTAGTGAACTTAAAATTTTGGAGCAATATTGAACTACTAATTATAGCTCAATTGATGTAAGAAGAAAAATTCCTAAATATAAATATGTCATAAACACAATAATTATACCCTGAATGTGTTATTTTATTATTGTTACCAAAAATCAAAATAATTTGCATAGTTATAATAGGAATAGGTAACGTTTGTAACTTTTGTTTTCAGAGCATATACCTTACTAAGGTACTCAGTCTTCATTACTGCTATCACATATTGTGTCTTCCACTGCTTCCCCATATTTCATATTATTCACTGTTATTTTTAAAAGCAACATTTGGAGAGAAATTTATAATCTTCATAGTTATCAGATATTACTAATGAAATATAAAGCTCCTCGTATTTTAATAAGTAAGACTGGGGAGCCATAAAACTAAACTGTACCACTTTTTCTCTTAAAAACTCACCTCTTAATTTCTTCTATCTTTTCCTTAAGCTGTTTGTAGGCATATTTTTACTGTTTGTATTACTTCTAAAATGTACTATGTACTCAGCAATTCTATTTCTTTAAATAACATTGTGATTTAATATTTAAGCAATACTCATTAGTCCATAAATTTTAAAATCGGAATTCTTTGCAGATCTAGCTATTGCTGTTGATCATTAATCAGGAGTTGCATAACTCATTAATTTGTGGTAGGGTTTTACAGAATTCATTCTTCTACTAGGTGAATGCTAAAGGGCACAGAAGGAATTAAGAGTCAAGACTAAAATTAGGTAGTGGCAAAACGGCCAATAGTTAAAACCAATAACCATCACGTTGATAGATGGTGGTTAATTCAGAGTACTGTAGAGCAATGCTACAAAGTCAGAAGGATTGCTGCTATGCCAGCAACAGCTTACAAGGAAATGAAATGGCTTCAAATATAAAGGCTCTATGATCAAAATCAATGTTTCCTTTGGTATGTGAAAGTCCTAATAATGTACCTTCTAAAGGACATGTGAAAAGAGTTTACATTTATGACCCGCCTCTCCGTTATGCTCTTCTTCATTATACTTATACTCAAAATCTCCTAGGAACCTCTTTCAAAACACGTGTGAATAGTCTCAACCCACAGTGCAATCAGATCTAGTGAATCCCAAGCACATGTGTATTTTAACAAAGGCCCCCAAAGGCCAGACACAATAAAGAATATTTCATTTGTTATCTCATTTTATTTAACCCACACAGAACCCTGAGAGAGAGGCATTATGAACCTTACTTTCCATTAGAGGGAAAAGGAGACTCAAAATAGTAATTAATAAGGAAACCCATCTAGTTATTCTGCTTATAATCACTATGCTCTACTATGTTCACTCCTTAGTCACTAATGGTTTATGTAAAATCAACTAATGATCTCCATCACTGTCATTTCATAATCAGAAAAACAGAGTACCATTGGAAGCATATGCCACATGAAAGATAGAATTCCCACGGGAAGCGGACTATCACACCTGAATGACAGAAGTCTCACAGAAGGTTTGCAGCTACACCTATTCCAACATGTTTGTGTTATGTTCCTATCACTTGTTCTTCCAACTCTGCCCTCCTGGTACCCATGCCTGTGTGACTCCAACACACCTAAGCACAGAGGCGTGGGTGTCCACTCTTGCCCCCCCTTCAGGATTTGGTGGCAACTTTGTGCGAGTTTACTCCACCTTAAAATGGAGGAAACTATGATTTACGTTATACTGTAAAACCCTTTGCTTTGGATTGTTTTCTTCCGGAACAGATGCAAAGATATCACAGTTGTACCCTCAGGTTTTAGGGGGAGAGTCCAGCAGCGTGCAAAAAGTGTTTATTGTCAGCAAAGAGATGGTCTTAATTGGTTTCACTTCTGATTGAAAAAGTCCATTTCTGCCCATCTTAGCTACTCAGCTTAACTTTTAATTTCACACTTTATTGCCTTTATTTTTGCTGTTCTGATCACTTGGACTGTTCAGTTATCTTTGTTATGCTTGGTTAATAACTATATACTTTGGCAAGGCAGTCTTTGCTTCAAACAGCTATCCTTCCTGATTTAATCAATGTAGTCTATTTCACTTAATATTCCAACAAAGAGTAACATGGGGAACTAGAGCATAGAAAGAAAAGAATCCATATACTAACAATTAGTCCTTATAATTAATGCCTATGATCTTAAACACATAACAATTTAGGCCTTATTCAACCACTTTTAATGGCAAAGTATCTTCATTAGATAACAGAATATATTAATATCTGACAGAATATTAGTCAGTGATTAGTCAATAAATAGCTAAGCTAAAAAAAGAAGAAAAAAAGCTCTTTGTAGCTGATTAGTTCTTCAACTTGTAAAAGTTTTGCTTTTATTAAATTTCCATTTGCTATATTCCCATGACCAAATCATAAATCTCTGGCAGTTTTCCCAAATCACAAATATTATAATATAGAAATTTTCATTTTATCTCAGCAATTTTAGTAAAATGTTGTATTCTCAGAGGTTGTCACCATAGATGTACATTACTCAATATTGTGTGTTTTTGATTGAGCTTCGAAAACAATTGCACTGTTAGACAAAAAAAAAAAAAAAGAGGGCTTCCCTGGTGGTGCAGTGGTTGAGAATCTGCCTGCTAATGCAGGGGACACGGGTTCAAGCCCTGGTCTGGGAGGACCCCACATGCCGCGGAGCAACTGGGCCCGTGAGCCGCAACGACTGAGCCTGCACGTCTGGAGCCTGTGCTCCACAACAAGAGAGGCCGCGACAGTGAGAGGCCTGAGCACTGCGATGAAGAGTGGCCCCCGCTTGCCACAAACAGAGAAAGCCCTCGCACAGAAACAAAGACCCAACACAGCAAAAATAAATAAAATAAATTAATAAACTCCTACCCCCAACATCTAAAAAAAAAAAAAAAAAGACTTTTCCCTCAAACAATACATTTTTCTTCTTATTCTGCTGCATACACTCAGAGTTATGAGGCCATATTTTCTAGTATCCTGAGAACCTGCACCTACATTATAAATTAAGGATTGCTCTAGTCTTTTAGAGATTCTCTGTGGAGAATAACAACTCAAATTTTCTCTTGTGTTTGCCCAGCAGTTCAAAGGAAAAAGCAAATTAACTGGAAAAATAAAATAGCTTTTCTTCTTCTCCAAATGATGTTTCTAAGAATATTAGAAAGTTCTAGTAGTTGGGAGTAGGAAAAAGGAAATATCTCTTCAGTTATTGAAATTTTTTCTTTTATATTTGTGGAGAGTAACAATGACAGTGATGACAACAACAGACATTAAGTGCTCACTGAGTGCCATTGTATGTGCTAGGGACTATGTAAGATGCTGAGGAGTAAATTATGAGAGAAACCAGACAGGCTCTGTGACATCACAGCCTTAAAAAGTCCAAGGTACTTTCATTCGATGATCTCAGATAAAAAAATTCACAAAGCAGTCAAATAGTTTCCCAACTTACCTACATACTTTTATGAGTTCACTTGTTTCCCAAAGTAAAATTTGTTGTTGGCTGTTCCCAAAATGTCTGCTAAAAGTTTGAAAACCAGTATTTTTGCCATTTTAATTTAAGGATATTGCCAAATACACAAACGAACAATTTTTTAAGTTCTACTTTGTGTTTAGAAAAGAAGAATAATTGTCCTAAATTAAGAATAGCTGACAAGGGAGAAGAAAAATGGAAGTAGTAATCATTCATTATTAACATGAGGGCTACTCTTGACTTTTCCATTCTTACAAGTATTCCATTGGCTTATTATATTACTCCCCTAACAGTCATTATTCTTACTGATGTGGTACTGCCTTTGTGTTTACCACAATTGAAAACTGGAGGATAATTCATCTACTCTGATAAGTTGCACCAGGAAGCTACAAGGATCTTAGTAATAAAAGAGTTATTACTCTTAGATTAAGTATTATGGTTGTTGTGTATGAATAAATACTGCTGAAACCTTTCAGCTTCTTACTGCTGTCTCACAATATTCAGAATTTCTGTTCTCACTTTGGTATAACAATAACTCATAAAATATAGCTAGTCTTTTTTTAATCTTATTTTTTGAGATATCGATAGGTTGCTAGCTGGTAAGATATAAATATACCAAGTTTCTTTTAGACCACTTAACTTTAGAGAAATAGGTTTGTTTTCTGTCTAATTGTGTAAATAACCTTTGTGTTACTTAATATTTTTTGTAACCCTGGAGGTGTCTATAATATTAAAGAATTAAATTCTGAATCATGTAACTTCCAAGGACTATTTGGCCAGAATTTACTGACTAAATTAAAAATCTCTTAACACAATATTATAACTTAGTCCTCTTAGCTCATACCTGTGATTTCCAGAAAACAACTTAATCTCTTCTTTTCATAATCATTCATTCAGGCTATGTTTATCCTCTCACAGGAGTTACAAGACATTCTTTATTTTTCTCTTTAAACCACTTACATACTGAGAAACCTTAACACTGAAACAATATTTATAAAAGGGAGAGTTCTTCAAGGACCTGTGACAAACAAAAATTTAAAGTTCATCCACAAATCTAAGTGCTGTCTTATATGTACATGGACACCAGAGCAACTGGAGATGCTAAGAACATAATTACTGTATTATTAATTATTAATAGATAATATAATATAAAAATGTGTCTTGAATAATTTTCTGTGTAATATTTACTCACAAAATAAATCCTTATCCAAGAAATTAATAAAAACAAAATATGATTTTCAAATTGTAAACACCTATTCTTTTTTGTAATATATTCAGAGAAATAATATAATTTAAAATTAACATAGATAGTGATATTAATACACATATTGATACAGAAATATATAGTGTTACCTTAGGGAATTAATATTTTCATACCATTTATTATCATGCTCAAAAATATGGATAATCTACAAATTTGATCCATTAGTTTATTATACAAACCAAAATTAATTATATTCCCATTAGGTATATGGCTCATATACTCATATATGATAGAGAAAAGGCACAAATAAGATGAATAAATATACATTACAGCATATTTTTAGGCAAATTTAAAGATAAGATATTTTTAATTCTCTGATTTTGCACTTGATTTCCATTCTGTCTATTGTGTCTCATATCTCCAATACCATTTCTAAAATGCCATTTACCAGAAGCAGAGAGTAATCTCTAGAGTTCCAGGAAATTTGAGGCCACACATGAAGTAGATTCTCTTCTTCCCCTTAAAAGCCTTCATTAGGAGATTACCACTTGCATGCTAGGTCTGTTCCATCAGGCATATTGGCCACTAGTGTGGCTACCAAAAGCAGTTCGCTTATCAGTCACTTCTGAGCATTCTTCAGGTCATTAAAAGCCATCAGAACATGATGTTGCAGAGCAACCTGGTTGTTGAACATGAAATTTTTTTAAAAAATTGCTCTGCTGTACATACTCTGCAAATAATTACTACAGAAATCCATATTGTGGATGGTTAAAAAAAAGAGGGTGAAAAGTGCTAATATCTTTCCATAAATCAGCACTGTATGTCACCAAATAAAATTCCCTTTATTAACAGAAATTCTATCTAAATCTTTTACATAATGTGCTGGAAGCTAACTCATCAGTGGTTATGGAAAGCCACACAGCTGGATGCTCCTTGCAGATCTGCTGAAGTATGCCTCCTTTAATCAACGGCATTTGGATCTTCCTTTAGAAGCCTTGCAATGATTTAAAGAATTTGACCACGGCAATTACCAGGCTGACACATTACACAGTTTCATTAAAGATCCTTTCACTGCTCATTAGCATTAGACAGACATTACATAAGAATTCTCTATGATTACTTAGCAGAATTTTCTTGTTTATTCTACATGTTTCCAGTGGTTTATACTATCTGTCAGAGATTATTGTATAGTTTTGGTGCTGTGTACTATATTAACAATGTGACGACTCTCAGGAACTTGTATATCCCTAAACATGGTACTGATTTAATAAACTGTGTGACATCATAGAAGACAACCTTCACTTCAGTATAAGATGGCTTTTACTTTCTAATTGGAACTTATTCTAGAGTTTTTTGATTGTAGGGGAAAACCATGACATTTTTCATTCATCCAGAAGAGATTATTAACCTTTTAAAGTAGTAATATTTTAACAGAAAGTGTTGTCATATGAGTCTCACTTTCCATTACTTTTAACACCACAGATAAATTATGTTTACAGTCTTTTATAGTTATTATCATTCACACACACTGAAAGCTGTTAAAAGACTTGCTTTGTGATTGTCAAATATCCAATCAGTCCTGGGTTTGCAAATCTAATCTCCATGGCAAAACTGTTCATTGATAAGTTTAAGGCCAAGGTTTAGACTCAACTGGATAGAGAGTCTTTCCAATGAGAAAGTTCCCACTTTCTGCCTTGTGAAGTTCTAACATGGACCCTAGAGGAAGGTAGAACATCTTGATCAACATTTCCACTAAGACCATCCAAAGTGAGAATGAAGTAACACCTGTAAAGGAAATCAGGGCTGCTGAAGAAGGGGGAAATGAATACTGAACAGGCAAAATAGCAAAAAATAATGGACGTTTCAAAACTAAAGCAAATAAGTGCTTCTGTCTGACATAGTTATACTTTTAGGTTCTCTATAAATAGGAAGAGCCATTATAATTAGTGTTTTAACAATATAGGCCCTATAGTCAGATATACCTGCCTAATATCCTAGTTCTACCTCTTCAAGTTATAGAACTTTGAGCATGTTTTATAATTTATCTATGCCTCATTGCATCCCATTGTTAATTTCATAGAAATCATGAAGATTAAAAAACTATATAATTCCAAACATAGCATGAGCTAACTACTATTACTAGTATTACCTACTATTATTAGAGGTAACACTTATGAAGTACTTTACACCAAATAAGCACCCAATCAGTGCTAGCAATAGTGACAGTTAAAGTAACCATTATTATTTTTATTAACCAACAAAATATATACTGGTACATCAAAAGGGTATTTTTGCAAATAAGAACTAACTGGACGAGGAACTTCCTTCGGTTAAATAAGAATTTAAGTATCATAAGTTGCACATGCAAAAATTGTACAATCAAGGTGGATGAGATGACCTTGTCTTTACAGAATAACAACAATAATAACAACTGCTAACATTATTATTAAAGCTACCTTTAAATAAGCACCTATTTTGATCCAGACATAATGCATAATACTATCTAATCCTGAAAGATAATAGTAATATAGAAAACAATAATAATACCAGAACTGCCCAAGGTAGTGAGCAAAAGAGGATCCAGATTTTTCTGGGGCCTGAAGATTTTAGTATGGGAAGCTAAAAAATAATATAAAATTATGAATATATAATTAGGCACAGGGTCTTAGAAGGATTCTCTGTTAGCCACTTGGTTAGTCTGCCTCTGAAAGGGAGTACTATCATTATCATAACTTTACAGATAAGAAACATAAGACGCCCAGTGTTGAGACAGCTTGATCAAAGTCACACAGCTGGTGAATGTTAGAGCTAGGCATCAAGCCTGATTTTGTTTTGTTCTGTTTTGTTTTGTGGTATGTGGGCTTCTCACTGTTGTGGCCTCTCCCGTTGCAGAGCACAGGCTCTGGACGCACAGGCTCAGCGGCCATGGCTCACGGGCCCAGACGCTCCACGGCATGTGGGATCCTCCCGGACCGGGGCACGAACCCGTGTCCCCTGCATCGGCAGGCGGACTCTCAACCACTGTGCCACCAGGAAAGCCCCAAGCCTGATATTGTGTTTTCATTTTGCAGATGAGAAATCTCAGTCTCAGTGAGTTTATGTAACCTGCCAGAGATTGCAGAATTATTGAGTGGTGTGGGCAAGATTAAAACCCAGATCTGTCACACTCTGAAGTCCATACTCTCTACAGTAAGCTTTTGATGCCAACTGGTGAATAATTCTACCACAGGATACTGAATATTTTTTTCAGATTTTCATTGCTTTTGATCAAAGAATCAAACGAATGAGACTTACCCTGGACCCTGAAGGAAGTAAGGCTAATTTCAAAGGTGAAGTTGCTATTTTCTGAGGGCACTTTAGCAGAGGTTATTTTTGATATGCTTTAACAGGTATCTTTATATCTCTTATTTGCAACATAATTTTATATCCACCAGTCATCTGTTATGTCATAGAGCATTTGAGATTTCTAAACTAAAAGTCCCATATTCATTTTTATCCTAAGCCTGAGCTTTAAACAGAAAACCCACCATAATATAAATAATCTATTCTTTGGGGATATAGACAAGCTTTGTTCCAACTTTAGAGTTCAAGAAATTGTTCTTTTTATTTGGTTTCATTACTAGAACCCTCCATAAACATCCTTCTCCCCTGCATAGTATTGTGTATGTAAAAAAGTGAAGTTGATGGTTCTCCCCTTAAGAACAGAAATGAAAAAGTGAATGAATGCCAAATGTATCTTTTTTTTTTTTTTTTTGTGGTACGCGGGTCTCTCACTGTTGTGGCCTTCCCGTTGCAGAGCACAGGCTCCGGACACGCAGGCTCAGCGGCCATGGCTCACGGGCCCAGCCGCTCCGCGGCATGTGGGATCCTCCCGGACCGGGGCACGAACCCGTGTCCCCTGCATCGGCAAGCGGACTCTCAACCACTGTGCCACCAGGAAAGCCCCACCAAATGTATCTTAATATAATATTTTGAGGCCAGAATAAAGTTGGTGGGGAGTGTGAATATTTCCATAACCTTATTTCCCATAGTGTGTATAGGCATTTAAAATTCTTACATAATTTGACAAGCTAGAGGAAGGTGTGATAGGAGTCTGGTATTCCTTTATATTCATGCGCCAGAAGGGTATACATCAGATACAGAGGAGATTTTAGAATTCATCAATTAGGGACTTCCCTGGCGGTCCGTGGTTAAGACTTCACCTTCCAATGCAGGGGGTGCAGGTTTGATCCCTGGTCTGGGAGCTAAGATCCCACATGACTCGCAGCCAAAAAAACAAAACATAAAAACAGAAGCAATATTGTAACAAATTCAGTAAAGACTTTAAAAAATGGTCCACATCAAAAAAAAAATCTTTAGAATTCCTCAATTATCCAACAATTAGATTGATATGAAACAGTAGCCATAACACTTCAGGTTCTTTAATAGGTCTTGGTAACCCTTCTATGTTTTCCTCTCATATCACTCAACACAAATATACACTATATTTATAGGTATAATGTTAATCAGTAACATCCCTGAACTATTAGTTCCAGGAAGGAACCCTTATGATAAAGGTGGTGTA
Organism: Monodon monoceros; assembly: GCF_005190385.1. Lineage (NCBI taxonomy): Eukaryota > Metazoa > Chordata > Mammalia > Artiodactyla > Monodontidae > Monodon > Monodon monoceros. Next base: position 46,211,445 of record NW_021703772.1, read on the forward strand.
GCAATGATCTCATGCCCATGGAATTCACTGGTCTTACTTTACACCATATTGGAATTGTGATGGAATAAAACAATATAATCTTACCTAAACATTTCAGTCAGATGTCGGTCTGTGATTTTTTTTAAACATTTCACAGAAAAATAAGAAAACTAAAGACACTATAGAAAGTTTTTTATTAAGTTAAAATTATACTTTTGAAATAATCACTTTATTCTGAGATTATGTTTTTCCTTCTTTTTAGTTGCTAAAATATTCTTTCCTTTATGTGACTAAAGTGAATGGAAAAGTTATTTTTTAGTTGCTTTTACTTAGAAAATTTTAATGTTAACATTCTCTGCAGAGCACCTAATTTTTAAATAAAATGTTACTTGACTATAAAATCTAAAAATACAGGAAACCAATATTACATAGAAAGTAGTATGCCATATATTTTTGGTTAAAATAATATGTGCGTACCTTAAAACCCTTAGTGAAATAACCCTTCTCAAAAAAGTAACTAGTGTCAGATAACTTCTGTTAGTTTTCTTTCCAGTATCTTCATATGGATAGACAATTACGTGGATATGGATTTGCCTTCATGAACTGCAGTGCTTCTGCAAGCACCATCATTGGTGGATTTATAGAATTCCTTGTTCACTATTATGTTAAACTGTACAGAATTATCACAGGCCAGGGACATATTTTCTAACAAAGGAAGTGTAGCAATGAGCTCATGCCCATGAAATTTACTGAGCCTACCATATGTCACATCTAGAAGAAATATGCTTGATAGGCAGTGGCACTTTGGGGAATCCAGCAGGAGGTGAGAAAGAGACAGAGACAGGTTAAGAAGAGAGTGGTAGGGAGAGAGAGGAGAGGAGAGAGATATCAAGGTATGGATCCCCATGGTGTCTTTTGTGAGGCTGCCTTGAACTAGTTATGTCCTTTACATAAAGGTCACTTATCATCAAGGTGGCTCCCCTCAAGGTGGTCTGCTCTATCATGACTCACTTCTGGATTTTAGTTTCCTCCATCCCTTTGATACTTTAGGCCTAGGGGTACTGATAACTAAGCTGCTGTTAGGACTGGATCCCAGCACTATACTAGTGTTTCCCCCGACCACCACCCCCAAACCTTTATAATTAGTACTTTGGAAATAAACTCTTTTTGAAGTATCTAAATGTATGTGAGTCATCTGTTTTCGTAGAGTTTCTGTAGGAACTCTGAGGATCTATTTTCATTTCACTCTAAGAGCAGAAAACACTGAAGATAGAGGAGATTCAGGTCATACACACAAACACAGACACATACATAGAAAAACAGAAAGCAGGAATAGAGAAAGCAGGGCAGAGAGATAAACCTGCAAGTATAATACTTCACAAATAGAAAAACTATTAATTGTATAATGTATAATTTGTAGCGGCAACTTTGTACAACATGTTGGAGCAATAGATGAACAAATTTAAAAAAAAAACAGTGAGATAACACATAAGAAGATAGAAATTTTCTGCTGAAAATGATTCATGTAAAAGAAAGAGACATTACAACTCAAATCAAAATAACACATAATTAACAAAAAAGAATCAGCAACAATTGATCAATATCTGAAACAAGGGACATCCTATCAGGACAGTACTGGACTAAGAGTACTTCAGTTTCTTAATGTGGACAAAACTGGAAAAGAATATATATTATTATATTCTCTGGTATAGTATTAATTTTGAATTAAACATTATTGACTATTGTGATTATTAACACCTCTTTTTGCTTTTAACTTTGTTTTCATAAGGTTCCAAATTTTTAAAAATTTAGATATTGTGAGGGTAAATAGATAAATAGTGTTCGGGTTAATAGATTTATCATCTGAATTTTGTTCCTGACCACATTGTGTTTTAAGATGTTGTATTCTAGAATGGAGTTGGAAAGGGAACTGATAGGATTATTATGAAGAATATATTTTCTTTTCTTTTTTTTTTTTTTTTGCGGTACGCAGGCCTCTCACTGTTGTGGCCTCTCCCGTTGTGGAGCACAGGCTCCGGACGCGCAGGCTCAGCGGCCATGGGTCACGGGCCCAGCCGCTTCGCGACATGTGGGATCCTCCCGGACCGGGGCACGAACCCTGTGTCCCCTGCATCGGCAGGCGGACTCTCAACCTCTGCGCCACCAGGGAAGCCCTGAAGAATATATTTTCTTAAGACATTTTACCAGTGTGTAGGTATACTGCAAGCTACTTATAAATGGCAAAACATTATTTATGGAAAAATAAACAAGCTCCCTTTACTCTATTAAATGATAAGAATTTGCCTCTAATATTGAAATATTACATTTCTCTAAGAGTTCCTGGCCATATTCATTTCCTATTGCACTTCATTTTTTGCCTTTCTGGATACATAAAACAATAAGATAAAACAAGTTATATTATATAATTTCATTTATCAGGGTGATGTTTTATAGTATAGAAATAGAATTTTAATATCAGCTATTATTTGATATACTAGATTGATTGTGTAAAATTAAACTGCAACTTTCTGCTATTTTTTATTTTAAGTTTCTAGAACTAAATAAATAACATTGATTTCTTCAAAGGTGAAACTAAAGTAGACAATATCAATTTTAACAGAGTTAATGAAAGAAATATCTTACTTTTTAGTCAATGATTGTTACGGATGCATTAATAAATTATTGTTATTAAGTAAAAAAATGAGTCAAGTTTCAAAATTATATTGTAGTTTGATACTCTAACTGAAATTACTTGGAGAGAGAATACTAGAGAAAAGGAACAGAGAAGACAACTGGGTTAGAGGCAACAAACCTCACAGGGCTCTTCTCTGAGGAAGAGTCAGAGGAGAAAGGGAAGTAAAGCATTTATCTTGCTGAGTTTTGACTACTAGAAAAGAGTCATGTAGCCAATACTCAAAATTATTTTCTAAAATCTCATCTTATAAATATTTTTAATCTAAGCAATCACATATTTTATGCATAAATACTGCTATTTTAAGAACCTGGGATGTCTCAGATGCTGCCTAGTTTAGAAAGTAGGAGGTTATAGTCATTATCAACTTCACATTAATTAATCATCTACATATGAAGAACAGAATTATTTGTCAATTTTTATACTTTTTACTATCTTGTAACTTCTCCCCTTTTTAGAAAAGAGAATGGTGGTTTGTGCTCATGTTTTCTCCAATTGAAAATATTCTTTGTGAAAATTACTGTAATAGGAACATGTGTTTAAATTAGCTTGTATAAATGATATTCACCTACAAATATAATTTCTCCAATTTTTTCATTCAACATCATATTCGAAGATCTTTGTTGTATGTTTATATAGTTTTTTTGTCCTAAAATTCTGCACAGCATTCCACTAGAATTAATTTTTAATTTTCCTTTATGGACACATAGGTGCCCCCAATCTTCTGCTTCCACAAACCGTCATGCAATAATAAATAGTGACACTGTCCGTTGGTTACACACTCAGTAGCAGGATTGCAGTGTCCTAGGAAACACACAATCATAATTCCAATAAGGATTGGTAGCTTGCCCTCCATAACAGCTCATCCAGTTTTCACTCCCATCAGCAAGATAAACCTGCTCTCAAGTCTCTACATTCTCACTAACACTTGGTATTATCTCACTTGCCTCCTCTTCCTGAATTTGAAAGTGGAAACTCCCTTCAGTCAGTGTGCTGGAGCAAATCAGAATGTAGGGCTGAACTCTTGTTTCCTGTCCTTATGGGATCACTGCTCTTCACTGACCAATATTTAGTTAGCGGAAAACCATCATTTAATATATTTTGACTATTTTATTTTTTTTAAGTTGTTTCAGGTGAGAGGATAAATCCAATGTTAATCGATTGTGGCTGGAAGTAGAAGGGCTATTTTTCTTTAAATTTTTATTTTGTATTGGTGTATAGTTGATTTACAATGTTGTGTTAGTTTCAGGTGTACAGCAAAGTGAATCAGTTATACACATACATATATCTATTCTTTTTCAGACTCTTTTCCCATATAGGTTATTACAGAGTACTGAGTAGAGTTCCTTGTACTCTACAATAGGTCCTTGTTGATTATCTATTCTATATACAGTAGTGTGTATATGTAATCCCAAACTCCTAATTTATCCCTCCCCCCACATTTCCCCTTTGGTAACCATACATTTGTTTACAAAATCTGTGAGCCTGTTTCTGTTTTGTAAATATGTTCATTTGTATCATTATTTTGTTTTAGAGTCCACATATAAGTGATATCATATGATATTTGTCTTTCTCTATCTGACTTACTTTGATTAGTATGATAATCTCTAGGTCCATCCATGTTGCTGCAAATGGCATTATTTCATTCTTTTTTATGGCTGAGTATTATTCAAACCAGGACTTTTTTAATAGTTAAGAGGAGAGATCATGATAACTGTAAAAGATATCAATCATAAATTATGGTATGCAAACCAGGACAAACATTCACCCCGTAACACTGATGTTTTAATTATTTGCATTTAATTATTTGATTATTAGTGAAATTGAACATCTCCTCATAAACAGATTAGCCAGCAAATTAATTCTGCTAATAAATACTATATCATTTGAATGTTTCTCTCATAGTTTCCTATCTCTTTCTTATTAACGGGTAAGAGTTTCCCTAGATTTTAGATTCTAATCCGTTGGTTTCTGTCATCTTCTCCCAGTCTATAATTTACCTTCTTCCATTCTCTATTGTTTCCTTCACTGAAGAGAAATGTGAGTAAATCTATTTTATTCTTTGGGGACGGTATTTTTAGTGTAATATCTTACAATGCTAAAATTGTTATTGCTTAACCAAAGTTTCACAACTTAACATATCTTTATGAATAATCTTCTATGTGCCGCTAGACATTAATAATCAGTAAAGCAGATATGGTGCCACTTTTAGGAAGTTCACAGAAAATTAAGGCAGGTAGGCGTTCAAGTACCAACGTGGATGGTGAATGTTAAAAACAAGAAAGAGAGAGAAGTAATGTTCTAAGATAATGTAAATTAAGAGACTCTAACCCAGTATAGGAGCCCCTGAGGAAAGGATGCTTAAGGTGGAATAGTTTAGCCAGACAATGGGGTGTGGATGGGACATGTTCAAAGCATGGAAAAACATGGCCAGAAGCTGTTTTAACGTAAGGCAAAACAGAGAAGCCGGTCTATCTAGGCAGTTTTAGCTGTGGTTATGGTATTTGGTAGTTATACCGAGATTGTGATAAACTACTTTCTTTCAGACATTTCTTTCTTAAGGAAAAAAGAATTCAAAAAAATTTTCGGTATATATACCAGAATGTGGTGGAAAATGTATACAGGATGAACTTATTCCAATTTTATATTAAACATATAAGTTTTTAGTAGTTGAGTATATGTAAATATATATTTTATATGCATATATATTTTAAAAGTTTTATAAGTAATGGAATACTTTGAAAATGTTTCATATTTTATATATTAGCCATGCACCATATGTAGCCTAAATCTTAGTCCTCTATCTTAAAAATAAAATTATTGTTCAAATAATGTCTTTTGATTCTATACTCTCTTCCTAATGAATTCTTTGTGCTATTTGAAGCATGTCTATAAGTTTAGGAAAAAAATTATATCTTCTAAATTAAAAAACAAAATGTTTTCCAAATTGTTTATATCTTATGTGGCTTGGACCTAAATCTAGTTGACAAGTACTTAAGATGTGGATTTGCTTCTTTTAATAAAGTGCTTATTTAGAAAATATTATAAATCGTTGTCTTTAGGAACAAAACAGTCATATTTGGTAAAGCAACAGTGACATCCAGTGACAGTTCAGATTTATTCAAAGAATATTTTTTAGATTTGCCATACAAGCAAAAGAAAAAGTTATTAAATATTAACCTGTACACTTTTACCTGTTCTAAGAATGTGTCTGAAAAAAAATCATTGGATGAAAATAAAAACCAGTCAATTATTTAGAGAATGAAAAGATAAGCCACAGACTGAGAGAAAATACTTGTAAAACATATGTCTGAAAAAGGACATATCCAAAATACACAAAGAACTCAGTATCATATGTCAAAAGGGGATTGCAAATTAAAACAACAATGATATACTACTACGCACTTGTAAAAATGGCTAAAAAAGTTTTTAAAGTGATTATACCAAACACTGGCAAGGATAGAGAGCAAAAGGAATTCTCATTCATTGCTGTTGGGAATACAAAATGTTACAGCCATTTTGCTGCCAAAGTTTGGCCGTTTCTTACAAAGCTAAACACTGTCTTTATGATCCAGCAATTGTGCTCCTTGGTATTTACTCATATAAGTTGAAAACTTACGTCCACACAAAAACGTGCACACCAATATTTATAGCAGCTTTATTCATAATCACTCAAAACTGGAAGCAATTAAAATGCCTTTTACTAGGTGAGTGGATGAACAATTGTGGTACATCCATACAACTGGGTGCTATCTAGCCATAAAAAGATGAGTTATCATGCCACAGAAAGGCACAGAGGAAAGTTAAAAGCATATTTCCAAGAAAAGAAAACCAGTCTAAAAAGACTATCTATTGTATTATTCTAATTATAATGACATTCTGGAATAAACAAAACTATAGAGAGATTAAAAAGCTCAGTGGTTATCAGAGGGTGGTGACAGATGGGAGGGATGACTAGTTGAAGCACTGAGGATTTTTAGCACAGTGAAACTATTCTGTATGATACTGTAATGGTGGATACATGGCATTATGCATTTTCAAAACCTGTAGAAGTGTATAATACAATTGTGAACCTTAACGTAAACCACAGACTTGGTTAATAATAATGTACCTATATTGATTCATCAATTGCAACATGTACCACACTAATGAATGATGTTAATAATAATGGAAATTATTTGTGTGGGGTGATATGGAAACTTGCTGTACTATCTTCTCATTTTTTCTGTAACTCTGAACTCTCCTAAAAAGTAAAGTCTATTAATTTAAAAAAGTCAATCAATAAAATTATCATTTCAAGATTAATCTTTTCCACTGAATTAAGGTATTTTACTGAATGGTGGATTGTCGCCAAGATACTGAATGGCATTATTCATAATTTTTATTGAATATGTGAAGTAGTGAATATTGAGTAACATGGTGACTGTGTAACTATATGACTTTTAATTGCAAAAATTAAATTGTGTGTTGTATGTGTTTGGAAGGATGAGGACTTCACAGTCATGTTACTTTGCTATGTCCTCATCATTGCATTATTCATTATTTTCATTAATATCATTGATATTGAAAACTTGACCTCATAATTCACCATTTCTAAAAGCACAGTGGAAAAATTAATACAATAGATACCAAAAAAAAAATCACAATTTAATGCAATCATGATAGGCTGAAAAAAATGGACTGTCCACTATGAAACTAACAAGGGTGCGTACAAAATGTCACATCAATCACAGAATTATACTATAAGGGAGATGTAATTTGATAATAGTTCACACTGGAAAGTAAATGTTAGAGAGATTCTTAGTTGAACACAGATTCAATAAAACCTGTTTGTGACGAGGTTTTTATCGGATTGGCCAAAAACTTCGTTTGGGTTTTTCCACGCCATCTTACGGAAAAACCCGAACGAACTTTTTGGCCAAGCCAATATTAAGTCTGCCTTAATTTCATTTTTATTCTGTTTTATTTGAAAACAAAGGGAGGAAATAAGCCAACCGTGAACTCCAGCTGGTTAGACTGCATCTAGAGTACTGTGCTCAGTCCTTGTTGCCTCGTTTTAAGAGGGCCATTGACAACTGAAAGCATCTTGAGAACAGGTAAGATGTTGAAGTATGTAATATGAGGGGTGAAGAAACTTGAGAATTTTTAAATTCTCAAGAAAAGCATAGATAATCAGTTACAGTTACCTTTAAATATTTGAAGGCTCCCTCTGGGAAATAACATTTCCTTCAGTCTTAAGGGAAACTGTAAGCAATAAGTGAAAATTACAGGGAAACAACTTTTAACAATTTTCACTTAAGATAACATAAGTTGTTCATGCTGAATTTGATTATATTAACAAAACATTAAGATACTTTACCGGTGTTTTTTATTTGAAACATAATTAGAACCCATCTCTATTTTTTTTTTTCTTTTGCGGTATGCGGGCCTCTCACTGTTGTGGCCTCTCCCGTTGCGGAGCACAGGCTCCGGATGCCCAGGGTCAGCGGCCATGGCTCACGGGCCCAGACGCTCCGCGGCATGTGGGATCTTCCCGGACCGGGGCACGAACCCGTGTCCCCTGCATTGGCAGGCGGACTCTCAACCACTGCACCATCGGGGAAGCCCCCCATCTCTATTTTTATGCAACATATGTAAAATCAAATGATGGAAATTTTGAGAGAGACACATACAGGTTTTTGCAGCTAATTACCAATTATGAAATTATAAACAAATTATCTCAATGTCTGTCCATATGAAAGGCTGTCCTTCTTGTAATATTTAAATTGACTAGTTTTCTTCTTTCATCACCAAATTAGTATGGGCATATTGCCTCAAGTGAAAGATGCAAAAATACGTGAAGATAACTTTAATGATCTCTAGTCATACATCTCCTTTCCCACAACCTTGAATTAATAAATTTCAAATATCTTTTGTATATTCTTCCATACTCCCTCTATATTCATATGAATATATTAAATACACGCACATGTAGAAGTTATTCATTTCCTTTCCAAAAATATGGATCACAAATAGTACATTGTAATGTAAAATAAAATCTCTTGATAAACGTATTAACTATTCCTCAGATCAGGTTTGTTAATCTTCTTTCTATTGATGGATATTCATAGTTTACTTTTTAGTTTTATATTGCAGTCATGCTGCTTGCCACAAACATCTTTGTATATGTGTGTATTTAGTTACTATTGCTTTTATTTTTTTATTATATTATTCTGTAGGAACATTTTTAAAAGTGGGAATGCTAGTTTAAGGATTATGAGTATTTCTTTTGTTTAATAGATATTACAAATTACTTTTTTAAAAAATTGTAGCAAGGCTTTCAAGAAAAGGAAAGAGAATTTCATTTCCCTCATCATGTTATAGCACTGGATATTACCAAATTTTAAAAGTTTGGTAAATCTGAAGACAAAAATATTATTTAATTGTTGCTTTAATTTGCATTCCCTCGAGTGAGGTTGAAAATATTTTTTATGATGTTGTTTGTTGCTGTTATATTTCTTCTTCTGTAAATTTCCTGCTGTATTAGTTAGGATAATCTAGGATATACTGATAATATGTTAACCCAGAAACTTTGATGGTATAACACAGGAGAATTTTACTTCTCAATCATGTTACATGCCCAAAGTGGATTAGCAGCAATCCCAAACCCACAGACTAAAAAATGTTCTTCAATGTTGTATTTGAACCACCTGCAATATTTGTTCCAAAGGAGCTTCCAAAGAAGCAAAGAATTTTAAAGGAGGCCTATCAGCTCATAGCAGCCTTAGCTTCCAAATAATACCCATCACTTCTTCTTACACTAACTAGTCCCATAGCACCAATCTAACTTTCAGTAGGGCTGGGAATTACAAGCAAGCTGGGTTTGGTGAATATTTGATAGCTACTAACCATGTCTACAACAACTGCCATTTTTATAACTTGATATCTGTCTTTTCTTAAACCAGTTTATCAGGAGTATTTGTAGGAGATATTAACTTTTCATAGATTATGTTAAGATATACTTGTTTAGTCTATTATTTATTTGTCTTAGTCTTTAGCTATTTTGTGGTATCCTTTGCCGTACAAAAAAACCCCTCCATTTTTCTAAATGCTATTACTCTTGTACAATATTTATTCATTTTCTTTACATTTAAATATTTACTTCATTGACATTGATTTTTAAATAATGAAGTAAGAATCTGGCTGTTCTTCTGTTAGATGATTAATCGACCCCATCAACAACATTTATTAAATAACTTCCCACTGAACTAAAATATTTCCTTTATAATACTATATTAGGTTCCTTTATAGGGTTTATATCTCTTCCAAAACTGCTTTTTATATAGTTCACTAGATACTGTGTGCCTTAATATGACAATCCACTTTCTTTTGCATACAATGTTTTCATACTCAAATTTAATATCTAGTAAAACAAGAACAGAACCTCCTCTTCCAATTCTTTAAAATTTTACTAGGTATAATTCTTCTGACCTATAAAAACCTATTTAAAATCTAAGGTAAAATCAAATTATTGTGGACTTGTTTGAAATTATTCATTAATTTTACAATCACTTTTATTCAGCTACGTGGTTTCTCTATTTTGTGCAGGTCTTGAAAAAAATTATATAGGTTTTTCATTTTTGCCATAAAATTTATTTATAGGCATTTTATCATTTACTATTTATTATTTATTACCATAAGATGGTATTTTTATTTCCATTTCTCAATGGCAATTGTTAGTAGAGATAAAAAGCTATACTGACTTTTGTGTATTAACCTAAACAATCAACAAATTTTCTTATTGATATACTCACAGTTTCTTTAGTTTTCTAGGTATACACTCATGTTATCTAGATCTAAGAGTAAGTTTCTCTCTCTTTTGCATATACAACTTGTTTTATTTTGTATTGTCTTGTCACATTACGTAGAAAAATAATGTCCAACAGAACGTTCTGCAGCAATGTAAATATTTTAAACCTTCACTGCCAATAGGTAGCTACTAGGCACACATGGCTAATGCAACTGTGGAACTGGATTTTTAATTTCATTTAACTTAATTAATTTTAATTTAAATTGTCACATATGAACAGCACCTACTGTACTGGACAGTGTGTATTGAAAATACAAAAATAATTTTGAAAAATATCATGATAATGAACATCCCTGTCTTCTTATTTTTAATTATCTCAGTATTTTACTATTTTATATGTTGTTTGCTGGTTTATCTGTGAGTGTGGGTGAATATTCTTCATTGTTTTTAAGGAGTCTTCTTCCATTCCTATTTCCTTAATAAAGTTTAGAAATTTAATTCAGATTGGAAACAGAGTTTTAGCAAATACTTTTTGGCATACGGTTTCTCTTTTTTAATATGTATATGTAATTACTTAAGATTGATGCCCTAATTTTGAACAAAACTTATATTTTTGTGTAAATCCTTTCTATTTCTGTTGTTATTCTTTTCACATTATGGGAATTTAATTTTCTGAACAATGTATTTAGAAAGCTAAGTGAATTGTTCTAGAGTTTTTTAACATGTTATAATATTAAGATTATGATAAATGGATAAAATGACATGAGAAAAATTCCATTTTTCTATGATCTAGAATACTTCATATTACATAGAGCTTTAACGTTTAGATAGAGCTCAATTATAAAACAATAAGGCTCTTATGGCTCTCAATGGGAGATTTACAAACATCTTTCCAATTGTTTTCTGTAATTATTGATCATTATTTGGTGATTGCTTTCTATGTTTTTGAAGTCATTCTTGATAGTTTATATTATATTTTTATAGGAAATCATCTATTTCTTCTAGGTTTTCTAAGTTATTGCCATAGTATTGCTCATAATATTTTATAATTCCTTTGTTCTTTTATCCTCTTCTTTTTCTAAAGTTATATCTATTTTTATCAATCTAAATATTTCATAATTTTGCTATCTCTTATAGTTCTTTTGTCAGATTTGTTAAAAGTTTATCTAACTGACATTTTTAAAGAAGTTTTTGGCCAATTGGTTTAGACTACTTTATACTGTTTTCTATTTAATTATTTCAACATTCATTGATCTACATTCTCTGTTTCTTTGGCTTCACTTTCTTTCTTTTTTTTTCCTAATGTTTTAATTTGGACACTTCATCAGTCTTTCTTATTTTTCTTCAATCTGCATTGGCTATATTATGTCAGTCTTATAATAACTTTTTCTTATTAAAAAAATTTAGTTAAAGTCCCATTTATGGTTTTTCTCTTTGATCCCAACACTTTTATTTTATTTTATTTTGAAAGGAAAAAAGTCTTTATTTCACGGGAAGAAAAAATACCAAGTATGACACAAGGCTGATACCCACCCAATGGCCAGATATGTTTTCCTGAGGGATTTCATTGTGTTTATTCCTCTAGCATTTTTCCATTTCTGGCTTTTAGGGTGGCCCTTCTGTGAAGTTTTCTCATCCCAGCTGTTATGATATTTAATACAGAGTTGCCAACTTCTGATCTGGCAGGGTGAGGAAAATAAAGCTTTCCAGTATTTCTGAATCCTATCCCCCACCCTAATTGGAATTAGTGCTTTCATCTCTGGTCAATCCTGAATTGTTTCTAACCCTAGCTTCATCCTTCCTCTCCTGCAGAATAGCAGAACACTTACTAATGGTAAAGATCCATGTCCATGTCCAGAGTTCAAGTTACTTATGCCCCCCCCAAATCTCAATTTAATCTTTTTTCCTTTTCTATCCCTCTCCTCCCCTCTACCCAAGTAAATTATGGTGGTTTTCTTTGGGGGAAATATTTACGTTAAAGAGGTTTTATTTTTTCTAAGATAAAAATTAGATTTTTATTTTTAAACTAACTAGGAAAAACAGAATAATCTTTAAAAAGGGTAATCATCTGGGGATCCTAATGTTACTCCATGGGATGGCTTAACACTTCCAGTCAGGGAAGTCATGGCATTTCATTCTAGAAATACACAAGAATGGCTACTTCCTGCTCCCTCCTGCCCTCAGCCTGAATTGTTTAATGTTAATGTGAAGTGGTCCTGACTGGTCCTGTATTTTTTGCATGGCCTGCTGCAGAACAAGGCAGATAAGGAATTAGAGGTAAGCAGAATTAATACTTGAAGGCCTCAGAGTCAATGGTGAAAAAACTGATATGATATCTAATATGCTAAAATTCAAGGACAGGGCATTGTTGTAACCCAGAAATTACATATCTAAATAGGGTTATAGTAGCAAATTTATAACAATTGTACAGGCAATGGTTTGAAATCCAGTCGGTAGCCGCTGCCTCAAACTTGAAAGGATCCAGCCATCAAAAGATGTCAGTGATCTTGGGGGCCAGACTGGGAATATGCTCAAAGATTTGGGTAATATTGTGAAGTATTTTAACATCTTGGATCATCTGGTGTAAGTTGGTTTGAATCTGACCTGAGCTGGTAGATTGTTCCATATCTCATCAAATCAGTTTCTTAGTTCTGAGAATGGTCAGTTTAATTAAAGGGTCGTGTCTCTTTTCAGGAGGTGGTATTGCAGGTGGGCTCCCAAAGTTAGGTATATATGGTGCTTATTTGCATCAGGTTACTTAATAAAAGGCATTTCTATAGAAACAAAAGAAAAAAATGGTTAATGGTTGGAGCAGACTATAAACCCAGTCTGAGTCCCAAGGGTGACCAATCAAGATTTCTAGATGTTGAGTTTAAAGCATCTTCAGATGGAGTGAGGGAAGGCAGTGGAAATCTAATGCAGGTTCTTGGTTAGCAGTTTGAATGTCTCTGGTAATCCTTCTGAGCGGCCACATAGCAACAGACACAAAGATTGTCCATACACAAGCTATTGTGATGATTTCTCTGAAGTTTATATTAAGTTGTCCTACCTTAGCTTGCATAGTTTGGAGGAACGGACAGTTTTAGTTTGAGAATTTCAGAATTCTGGAGGGATCAAGTAAGGAGAAAAAGTAATTCTTTGACTTTTGTTCACAAAGGTATACTTTAACAAATTGCTGTAAGTCATAGCTTAAGAGAAAAAGTTTTCTTAAATCTGGAAAACAAAAGATGAAAGGGCCAGCAATGTTCAAACAAAAAGTCATAAAAAAATTATAATCACATTCATCAATTCATTCAGTCCTATGTAATTAATTTTTGATCTTGATCTTTTGTTACTATTTTATGAATCCAGTTTTTCTTAGAGTTCTGTAAATTCTTACCTAGTTCAGAGGTATGATCTGACAGCAGAAACCTGTATTTGTCAGAGTCCCTTCCACAAATCTCCTTGAATATGAAGCACTTTTGCAAAAGCATCAGAGTAAAACAAAAGGTGACTGAAAGACTTAAAAATGCCCATGGTTAAAGATCTGATAAGTGTTCATTATAATGCAATTGATAAGGAAATTTGGTTCTTTCTCTAACACAGGACATTTCAAGATGATAACTAGAATTATGACTGATAATATTACATATCAGATTTTCAGTTTCATATAATTTCTGAAACACATATTCATAACATATATCCATAAAGAAGGTTTAGCATTATTTCTTATTTGACAATGCTTCCCATATAACTTAACATGTCAAATAAGCCTAATTAGTTTAATGTTTCTCTTTTATGAGGAGAGGCCCTCTGGAAATCCCAAAGTTACTTCCAGGTCAAAAGACTTCATTTAGAATTTGATTTTGGGAAGTCTGTCAAAAATATCAAAAGGTTTTGGACATTTGACGAAATAGGATCACCAATTATTATGAAACAGTACTTAATTATCTACTTAACCAAAGTGACAAAAGATTTTAAAGGCAAATACAGGAGGTTACATAGTTGTAAGCAAAACAGCTCTTTTAATGTTGAGGAAACTCAGTTTTCTTAAGTTATCAAAGACCTGATTAAGACAACATGAAGCACAAAATTATTCTGATAAAACTCATAATCTTTGCTTTGTAGCCAGATCACTTAAAAGGTAAAGAAATACCTTTCACAATCTCTTATGAGGAGCAGACCAATATTCCAAAAAACCTTTGTCCTTTTGGCAGATGAAAGAAAATTGCATAAGTGTACTTTGATACTAAATGTTATTAAAAAAAACTCTTATAATAACAATTCAATTTTAGCCAACCTGACCACACAAGGTAAAATTCTCTTTTTCTCTCTCTTCTCAACTTTCTATACCATTTTTTCCTTTATTCACCTCTTTCTCATTCTGAAATAACCAGCTTTACTTTAGGACAAAAGACCAAAAAAAAAAAAAAAACCCAAAATAATTACTTGCATTTCCCTTAAAAATGCATCTCCATACATCATAGCTTTCTTACCCAAAACACATCTTACTTTTCTTGCATATTGAGATTTTTTTTCCTTATTATTTCTAGGAGTTTTAATTACATATATTAACTAGGGTCCTTAACCCTTCAAAACCTTAATTTCTAGTGAAAACTAAGAAGTAAGCAATTGTGAACTGTCTCTTACACCAGCATTTTTTAAGTTTGGCAAATCTGTGAATATATTTTATAATTTGTAGAAACATACATTTCCTCATAGAATAATTTTTCAATGTTGCAAAAATCATGTTTACTAACAGACTCAAATCTCTATAATAAGAGGTCAAAAGTAGGTAAACTTAGACTTGTTTGATAATTAATGTTTTACTAGTTTATCTTATTTG
Organism: Monodon monoceros; assembly: GCF_005190385.1. Classification (NCBI taxonomy): domain Eukaryota; kingdom Metazoa; phylum Chordata; class Mammalia; order Artiodactyla; family Monodontidae; genus Monodon; species Monodon monoceros. Next base: position 46,226,730 of record NW_021703772.1, read on the forward strand.
GAAATGATCTAGATAGTCAATGAATTCCCATCATTTATTTTAACTCAGCAAAAGTCTAAGCCTGGAAGTTACCAAAGATTTGGGAAACTATTTTTAAATAGACATACTATAACACATAATTCTTGCTGAAAAGTTCACCTAAAAACTCTTTTCCTACTTACATCTATTTAAATCATTTGCTCCCAACAATTATGTTTAGATTACCTGTGAAAACTTCATTAGGCAGTAGAAAAAGTCAGCCATCATCCCAAGCTACTTTTCTTGCTGACAGATTTTATAATAGAGATAACATGAATTTATTTGACTAGAAAACTCAGGTAGAATATAAATAGTTTATCTGCACTATATTTAATACTGATAACTCTGAAGACATACTTATTTTAATTAAACCAAATATAAACTAGCTTTTACTTACCAAAAATTATCCTAGATCATGTAAACTTGAAAAACTTTGGGGTTAGTTTTTATATTTCTGAGTTTAAGTAATAGTTAATTCATAAGAGTTTATTTTTAAGACAATTAAATAGAGTTCTTTTATGAATTAATTTTGGCAATACCATCCGGAGGTAGAGAAGAAAAAATAATCACATACACCTAACATACATACATAGACTTTTGTAAACATGCAGACAGACACAAACAGAGACCCTATAGCTTCTGTTCCAAAATTTTAGCCATGAATCAGGTACAGCAATATAAAACTCACTAGTTTACAAATAACAGCTGAATCCAGATTGACAGACAGAACAAGTAGAAGTTACCTGCTTCAATGGCTGAAACTTTATACTAACATTTGTGGAGAAGACTTTTTAAGATTTGTGTTTGTCCTTGACAAGTAATCTTAAGGAGGCTGCGGACTAGATTTTGGGCAAGAGAACTTTTACAGCAGTTTGTATTTTAAAAGGCCCCTTCCCCCCTACCTCCCCCTGCCCGGCTATTTAAACCCTTCAGTCTCAAGTGACTGTGGGCAGTGTTTTAGTTGCCACCTGGGGTGTTTACATTTCCAACACATGGTAAGGTTTACATCTTCAAGTGATAGAGAAAGAATGTAAATTTTCTCCTAGGAGTTTCAGTGCCTTTTGGATGGTTTCAGTAATCCCAATAAAATGTAGTAGCACAGCCCTATAATTAGGGGAAGCACCTTGTAAAGATAATTTCTCTGGACTCAGGGTCAAATGGGACATGTTCAGGGTTGGACATAAAGAGGGGCATCATTTTGGTCACTATGGTCATGGAAATGATAAGCCCATTGGACCACGCCAACTTTTCATGGCAGGAGACAAGCCTCATCTAAAGTTTTCCATTCACTGGTGAGCCTTAGCAGTGATCACCGTGATGGAAGAATGGGCAGGGTACCAGGCAATAAATACCCAGATGAGGAGAGGGAAGGCCCTGGTATGAATATCGATGGCTCTGGGGGCCTTTGCCTTCCAGTTTCCCTCTTCCTCCTCTCTAGAGGCCTCAAGAGCCCTGACAGCCTTTCCCTTGGCAGTAGGGATACCTCTTGAGGAATGTTTCTTAATTCTGACACATTCAGGGGAAGGCCAAGGGGGCTCAAGATCTGTGGTATCTCAGAGGAAGCAAGCATATATCCTTTATGGATCTTTAAGAAAGTTATACATTTTAAGGTCATTAGAGATACTGACCAGTTGAGGCATTTGGGGAACCATGAGTAATAATTCAGAGCCCCTTCCAAACAAACACCCAACAATGGCTGATTAGCTCCCCTCTTTCCTACTTGCTACATAAAATCTTTAAGAAAGGTTTGAATTTCAGTTAAGGTAATACTTTTTGATGTCAGTTTTACTTACTGTTTTTCTTCCATTACCTTAATCTTATGTGTTGTTACTGCAAAGGTTTGGATGATGCCACTGTGAGCCCTCTTCGTGGGTGGTCACTTTCCTTTCCAGAATTGTCCCAGCTGATCTCTCTGGGATTGGAATCTGCCTCCACTTGTACGATACACAAATGGTCTCTGGGGGAAGCCCCTAGGTTTCTGGAGTGTAATTCCAGAGTCTTGGCATGTTGGTATGCATGCCACTGAACAACACCTAGGAAGCTTCCATGGGGTTTTGCATTTATCAAGGAACTGCTGTACCTCTTCAGGGTTCTTCAGCGGTGCTGGCACCAGATATTCAAGACATTTATATTTGTCCATTATTATTTCTCTATTTTTAGCAATATCATACCAGTGATTGGACCCACAATATCCCACTGGGTCAGGGAACGAAGAGCAACAGTAGTGAGTGAAGTGACCATAGGCCTCTTTGTATTTTTTCTCTGATGATGCCACTGGCCTCCTTTCAAGGCTCTTTCATTCTTCTGAGTTAGGACATGTAGTCCAGCCATGACCCACAAACTCAGGGTTCGCAGATGGACGTCTCCCATCCTCCTCACCTATGAGAATCCTTTCCCTGTGCCTTTAGCTCAGAACCTCTCCTTGGTCAGTGCCAAAAGCTTTTCAATTCAATCCACCCTCCTTAGCTCTTCTTGGTCTTGAGGCGAGGAAGACCCTCATGCACATTAGTAGTTAATTAAAGTCTATATAAATAGTGGTCTGATCACCTCATTAGACCATATGGCCTTGATCACACTGCTCTGGGAAGATCATTGGAATATTATGGCAGCCCTGACATTTTGGGTTGAATACCACAGGTAACACATGACAGAGGCAGTACCCAAAAGCACATAAGTGGGACAGAACCTCAGCAAGCAGTGTCCCTTCCCCAGATAGTGTTACCCACCTGAATTAGGTGGTTAGTAAGCAAGTTTCAGGTAAAAGGCATACAATTGCAAAGGTAATCTTGGAGTCCTGCTGACTATGCCAATTGTTTTGTGCTGGTCTCAGCCTACCCAAAACCAATGTTATGGCTGGATAGGCCCTTATGGTCCTCATTATGACTGCAAGATGCCCTGCAGCAATAATTATCAGGAAACTTTTAAAAAAAAAGAAAGGTTTATTTCTTACAAGACCTGGATATTACATGGCACACCTGGAGCTACACAGCAAGGTCTCAGACAGAGAGATTGAGAACGGTCCTGGGATTCTGCTTTTACCGAGGTTGAGGGTGGGAGCCTAGGGTTTCATGGGCTCACTCTTTATTAGTGAATTTAAAATATGAGAGTGGAAATTCACAGCAAGGAAGGAAAAAAGCAAGTGGCTGAAATGTTCAGTTATTGAAATCAACCAAGATCTTTAAACAAAGGAGCCTTAGTGGGGGTAGGCCACCTGGTTTTTTATCTGGTTATATGGCTGGCAATGTGTATATTCGAGATAGCCATTTTTGAAGTGGATGCCCCTTTGAAGTGGCATCTCAGCAATCAAAGCTTAAGTCAGGGACTTGCATTACAAAAAAGAAAAAAGAAACTGTCAGGGTTTACAGTACAGTCACTTTGGTTCACTGAATCAGAAACAAGAAACAGAAAAGGAAATTTAGTAATAACTTGAAAAACAAACTGTGTAAGTCACAGATGGCAAATTTCTAGTTATGTGCAAGGACAGGAAGAAACAGTCCAGGCAAGAGCAAATAAAAAGCAAAGCTTCATTCTGTGATGCATCACAGGAATTTCACAAGTAAGCAAATTATTCAAGTGTATAACCAGGATTATTGCATGTAAGAACCATGAAATAATCATTCTATTATATGAAATACATGTTCTATATACATTTACAGTCTGCAAAAAAGATGAAAAAGAAGATAATCAGTGGAAAGTTCCATGAAGCAAACTAATTAAATAGCATCTAAAACACTAGAATATTAGACGTGTGATGGGACATTAAGAGATCTGGATTTATTCTCTCTGTTAAAGACTGAATGAGATTGGATAATGGATGGAAGTACATGAAAGCTTTTTCCAAATAGAAAGATGACTGTTTTATTTCTAAAGAAGCAAGAGAGCAAAGGATTTATATCCTATTTAAGGAGTACTTTCCTGGCAAAAATGATAAACATAAGAAAGCATTGGTGAGAGAAACTGCAGATTTCCTCTTACTCACAGTCATTCTGCCAAGGATAGGTGTCTGTATATCTAAAGTAGCTTAATACATTTGGCTTAGTGATAAAGTGGTGTGAATTACGCCGCTACAGTCTCTATTTGATGCTATGGAGCAAATACACAAGTTAGCTAATATACAAGCCAAGAACTCTTGGCCCTAATGTGGATCTTAGAGGGCATGAATCTAATTCCAAATTTTTATCTTGGGGTGATCTGAGTCCTAGAAAAGTGACAAGGTTGCATTGTGAGTAGGAGCTTGGGCTTAGACATCTGACAGGAAAAGCTGAGTCAGAACTCAACTCCCTAATAGATGGCAGATATCTATGTCTGAGGCTGAATGGTCCAAGGTCTCAGCTGGTGGTCTAAGAAGGCTTCCTGAAGAGTGAAACCTGAATTGATAGGTAGAGCTGAGGCAGTTTTCACTTTAGGCAGAAGGAAAGTACATACAAAAAAAAAGGCAATAATTCAGTTCTTTTTTTTTTTTTTCCAAGAACTGCAAGATTCTCAGTATATCTAGAATATAAGGCGCAACTGGGGACTCTGAGATAACAGTTCTAAAGGAAAGGCAATTCTTAGTTTATGAAGCCCTTTTTAAGGCAATATTGGGAATTCGTATTTTAGTCAGAAGGATTTGGGTGATATCTTAGCAAGTTCAGAACAGTGCAAAGGAACTGCATGAGTATAGGCAGTAATTGAGTGTATTTTCTCTAGAAAACGTAAAAACAATAATAAAATCAACTTATTTAGTCTTTCTTTTTAATGCACCAGCAATTCTAAACAGTCAGTGATAAAATAGTCCTCCCAGAAAAATATTTTATTGGTCTAATTCTAAACAATTTCTTCTGCAGTTATTGCTGAATTTTAATGCTATATATGCCAGTGTGGCAGATTGTAGTTTTCAAAAACAGCTGCAATGGTATTTCCAGTACCATATGCTCTTCCAAAATTTTGTCACTCTCCCATCAAGAGGTGGAAACTTTCTCCCCTCTGTTTGCCTTTGGGTGGACTTCTGTAACTGCTTTGTTGAGTAGAATGCAGCAGAAGTGTGAATAGGTCTTAAGTGTCTCTTTCTTGTAATGCTTGCTTTTGGAACCCAGTCACCCTTACTATGAGGAAGCCAAGGAGTAACTTGCAGAGGTTACATGGAGGTGTTCTTGATGACATTTGACCAAGATGGCCTTAACGTCCCCTCAGCTGATTAAACTGTACACAGCTTTCTTCCTGTCTTTCTGACATTCCTCTTTTTAGAGCACTAACTTTAGAAGATTTGCAGTCATCTCTTCTTTCTCTGCCTTTTTGAAATGTAAATCTCTCAGCCTCCTGCCACTTTTATAACCTAGGAAATTCTTTCTTGAGGACCTGGGAGCCATTCCTTTAACATGCAATCATTCAGAAAGATATCACCCTTATTTCCCAGTGTCTGAGGGAGGGTAGGAGCCTAAATTTGATAAATTAACCAACACAAATGACCTAATTCCATTGACCAAATTCTCCCCTAATGTCCTCTAGTACTTTTCTACTGACTCACCCCAGCACTTAAAAACTCTTCAATCTCTCTCCCTATTGCAGTAGTCTTTAACTCTACTGCAATATACTTGAATAGTCTTCCTCTCTGTTTAACTCAATCCAATGCATTTTTTTCTTTGATTCACTCTCTGGTGAGGCCCCAGATGACAGCATCAACTGTTCAATATTTGAGTAAGTGAATATTAAGATTCCAGCACCCGACAGTCCTCCTAGCTACCCCAGATGGTGCCACTTGGAAAAGATACAAACTGTCTTCACTGAGCCTACCCATACTTATAGCTGTGCAAACTAAATAAATGATTGTCATTGTTTTAAGCCACTAAGATTTAGGATGGTTTGTTATTCGTCAATAGATAACTGGAATAGTAAGCTTCAAATTAACACAGTTTTGCTAATAACCCTCTTATAAACATTGTTTTTTATGTGGATGTTAATTCTGTTAACTCCAATAGTACATAACACTCAATTAACAAATGTGCAGAATCATTCCAACTCACTTTTTTTAAATTATTTTTTTATTCTTTTGGATTTATGTGACAGTTTTATTGGAAAAATCATACTCAAGGCAGAAATAGAGACACAGACAGAGAACAAACGTAAGGTCACCAAGGGGGGAAAACGGGGGTGGGATGAATTGGGAGATTAGGATTGACATATACACACTAACTAATATATATAAGATAGATAATAAGAACCTGCTGTATAGCACAGGGAACTCTACTTCTCTTTGCTGTACAGTAGAAACTAACTGTACCCCAATTAAAAAAGAAAAAAAAAAAGAGAGGGCGCAGGGGCAGAGATATTCAGAGTGAGACTCTCCAAGTGTTGGAGCCAGAGGTGTTGGGGGAAGAAGAGTACTGAATCAGGCTTGACTTGGGAGTTTTAAGATGAATAGGGCTGAGTTTCAAAGACTATAAAACTGTTCTAATTACCAGCTCACTTCTTGTGCCATTCGATTCTCCAATCCTGGGGAACCACATATTCCTGCATTTAATGAATGGATTCAAAATAAACTATGATAACACAGTGATTATAAAAAAGGAGAAAAAAACTTACGTTATTTCAATTCTGTCATTTTATGTAACCACCTGGGTTTTGTGCATGTGTGTTTAAAATTTAAAACATTGAAATAGAGTATGAACTGGAAGGAATAATAATTTTTGGCAAGTGCAAATTTTTATCCCACACATGAAAATTTTTGCTAAATTTAAATAATATTTTTAAAACTAAAATTCACTCCTCTTTTTTTTTTTACTGTTAATTCGTTATTGGGAAACTAAAGAACAAATCAAGAAAATAAAATATTACATCAGAATTATGAGGTAGTAGTACTTAAATTGTTTTGCAGATGTTCCAATTGTATTAAAATTCACTTACTAATTATTGGACACTTATTTACATAAAAACTTATTTTATAAGACTGTACCTAAGGATGATAGACACAATTGTTAAGTAGATATAAAAACTACTGTATAAATATTGTACTTTTTTCTCCTATAAAAATTTGGAGGAACTTGTAATCATTTGCAATATTTTTGTATAACCAGCAACTTGTTCATAATTATTGTAAATTTCAGAAAGAAAATTGAATACACCAACATGAAACAATTAAAATGAGTTTTCACTTGAAATGTTACACTGCTAACCACTATGTCATAACAGATATAAGTGGAAAACCCTTTCAGTAGCCAAAATAAACATTAGAAAGTCAGTGAGTTGAAAGTTCCTTTCTTTATTTTCCATAGGTTAAGTCTTAAGTGACTAACTCCTTTTTCAGTCCTCTCATCCATGTGGGAAGGTGTGAAGCCAGTCCAGCGTCTCCTTTTTCAGCACTTTGCTATTCTCCTCACAGTTAATACTATCACTCCCCAACAAACTCCTCTCCTCCTGTCAATCCAGTGGAACTCAACAAGGAAAAAACAACAAAGCAAAAACAGCAACAACAAAAATATACTAGGAAGCAATTGCAGCAATGTCTGCATCTATTATGGAATACCCAATGTCTCCAATGTTATGTATAAATTAACTTCATGGTCATTAAAAAATAATAATTTTGTCATATAAGAGATGGGTAGATGTTAAGAAAAATAATTCACTCTCGTGTCATAGGATAGGTATACCACTGCAATGATTATTTTATATTATATATTCTGAGACTACTGAAACTATGCCTATTTTGTATTATACTTAAAACATAGTATTTAATAGGTATTTGTAAAGTTGATGCATCAAATATTTACATAGGGAGTGACATAATCAGTGTTTTATTTGTAAAGGATCACACTGATATCAATTTGGACACTAAATTATAGGAGGCTAAGACTGCAGATAGGAAGACCAATATGGCAATTATTGAATAAGAAATGAAGAACCAAGGTGGTAGCTGTGGGTTTGGAGGAGACGGAAAAGATAAAAATACTGTTTATGAACTATAATCCACAGGACATAAGGGAGAAGGAGGAATTAAGAGAATCTTCTAGGGTATCAAGAAAGATGGGTTTAGGGCTTCCCTGGTGGCGCAGTGGTTGAGAGTCCGCCTGCCGAGGCAGGGGACACGGGTTCGTGCCCCAGTCCGGGAAGATCCCACATGCCGCGGAGCGGCTGGGCCCGTGAGCCATGGCCGCTGAGCCTGCGCGTCCGGAGCCTGTGCTCCGCAACGGGAGAGGCCACAACAGTGAGAGGCCCGCGTACCGCAGGAAAAAAAAAAGAAAGATGGGTTTAGGAAATCAATGATATAGTTCAGCTTTATACATGATGTTCTGGAGACATCTTATGACTATCCAAGAGGATATATACAGTAGCTAATTAAAAATATAACATTTATGTTTAGAAAAGAAGTATTAGAGAAAAATATTGGAGATTCGATACATATGTGGTATACTTGATACCAAGGATATGAGGGTGATAACTGAGGTTCAGCCTTTAGGTTAGAAGAAAGAAATGTATAAAATTTGGGAAAATATCAGCAATTAGTGGATGAGCAGAGAAAGAGGATCTATAGAATAAAACTGTGAAAAAAAACTTAGAAAACCATTTGGAAATTTCTAAAAAGACACAGTGACCCCTGTCAAGGTGTGTAGAGAGGTCAAGATAGTCATTGAAAAGTGTCCATTTGACTTAGCAAATAGGGAGTCATTGCAATCATTAGAAAGGAGGGCTTCACTGGAACAGTGTTGGGAAAAAGACTTTTGCTATGACTGAAGTAGAGACTGGGAGATGCAGAAGTGCAGATAACAAGTATTGACTATTTCAAGAGTCTTTATTCTAAAAGCCAAAAGAGGCTGTAAAATACTAAACACAAAGCAAGTATAAGGAAGAGGTTGCTTTCCTTTTTAAGAGGGATGAAACTTGATTATGTTACTGATGTACAGAAAGAGCTAATATGGAAAAAAAGTGATAGGAGTAATTAATGGAGATACTTGAGGATGTGAAATGAAATAAGCTCCAAATGAAATATTCTGGGGAAGATATTAAAGATTTACTCATTCAATATTTATTCCAGATTCCTTTTAGTATTTCCTTCTATACTGCAGAGACAGGAAAGCTTAAAACAAATCCCAGATTACCTCATAGCTAGAATTCCAAATGTGTTTTAGACTCCATAATCAAATGCACTTACATGAGACTTGAATCAGAACTGAGGTTATTGAGATGGGTAACTAACACATGAAAAGACGCCCAACATCACTAATTATTAGAGAAATGCAAATCAAAACTACAATGAGGTATCAGCTCACACTGGTCAGAATGGCCAAATCTACAAACAATAAATGCTGGAGAGGGTGTGGAGAAAAGGGAACCCTTTTACACTCTTGGTGAGAATGTAAATTGATACAGCCACTATGGAGAACAGTATGGAGGTTCCATAAAAAACTAAAAATAGAATTACCATATGACCCAGCAATCCCACTCCTGGGTATATACCTGGAGAAAACCATAACTGAAAAAGATACATGCACCCCAGTGTTCATTACAGCACTATTTACAATAGCCAGCACATGGAAGCAACCTAAATGTCCATCAACAGAGGAATGGATAAAGAAGATGTGGCATATATATATATATATATATATATATATATATATATATATATATATACACACACACACACACACACACACACACACATACCCCACACCCCACACACAGTGGAATATTACTCGGCCATAAAAAGGAACGAAATCGTGCCATTGGTGGAGACATGGATGGACCTAGAGACTGTCATACAGAGTGAAGTAAGTCAGAAAGAGAAAAACAAATATCATATAATATCACTTATATGTGGAATCTAGAAGGATGATACAGATGAACTTATTTGCAAAGCAGAAATAGAGACACAGATGTAGAGAACAAACATATGGATACCAAAGGGAGAAGAGGGGAATGGGATGAATTGGGAGATTGGGATTGACGTACATATATATACTACTATGTATAAAATAGATAACAAATGAGAACCTACTGTATAGTACAGGGAACTCTACTCAGTGCACTGTAGTGACCTAAATGGGAAGGAAATCCAAAAAAGAGGGGATATATGTATACGTATAACTGATTCACTTTGCTATACAGCAAAAATTAACACAACATTTTAAAGCAACTATACTCCAATAAAAATTAATAATAAAAACAGAACTGAGGTTATTGATGAGGGAAGCAGAGTGCGTGTTTCTCTAATTATTTGCACATATTGTGGAAGAGGCAGCATGGTTCTGAAGTGAGCAATTGTAATGGCACCATGTCTGTATGTGTGTGTGCTTTGTGCATGCACACATGTGCTCATGTGTATCTGTTGGCATTTGTCTGGAAACAGCAACTATAGAAACAACTTACCAATGCAATAGACAAGTTCTTATTATGGAAGGAGCTGCTGGTGCTTTGGCAACAGTTCTACTATTGATAATTTACATTAGAGTCTCTTTTGACAGCTCTCTCAATGATTTATAACCCATTTAGAACACTGTAAAAATATACTTATTCTTTTTAAACCACTTTATTGTGACGTGATTGACACACAAAAATCTGTACATATTTAATTTCACATCTGAAACAATCACTACAATCTATGCCACAAACATATCCATCACTTCCATAAGTTTCTGTTACCCTCCTTATTATTATTATTATATTATTTCTCTTTTTGTGATAAGAACACTTAACATAAGATCTATCCTCAACAAAATTTTAAGTATACTATGCAGTATTGTTAACTATAGACACTATGCTGTACAATAGATCGTAGATTCTGTTTGCTTTAACTCAACCATGATCCATACAACTTAGAAAAAAGGTATAACATGAATAAAGAAAAGATTGCTAGTGGGGAACAGGAAATTTGATGACATGCTATCTGGCAGTCTCCTTTTTCTCCCCAAACAAAATAAAATTTTCTACTGAGAGTAAAGAGTAAAGTGTTGGGAGTAGGGACTTGCGGAATATAAATATTTTATTTTGCATTGGTGTTCAAAAACTTGACTTTGTCTTTGTAGTTGTCCTCATAGTTGTCCTCTTGTTTTGAAGGGAAAATGTAAATTCCTGAACTAGTGGAATTCAATTGAAATATTCTGATTGAGGCAATGCTTAGAATGACACAAAAAATTTTGGCTAGAAATTTCTCGAGTGCTGAATAAAAATATAACTTTTCTGATACAATATATTGTTGTGTTTACAGTATAGAATGAGAATAACCCAGGGCTGGTGGGGAAAAAGCAAGAAAGGAAATGGAGATAGTAGGCTGATCTTGTGGCTGTGGCTGGGCACTGAGTTAATTTTACATACCCATGGCGACAAGAAATAAGTTTTGAATCTATATGAACAGGAAGTTAGAACTGAGGCACCTACAAATAATTGACATAGGCAAAGAGTTACACAATTACTGAAAAGGAAGACTATGGCAATATCTATGCACCTGCACAAGTAGATCATAGGAACATTTTCCTGGGATTAAAGCAGGAAAACAAGTTTCCCTCAATTACTTAAATCAATGAGCATGCTCCTTAAGTGAGTTTGAGATCAAATTTGCACAACTCTAATGGTTTTAAAATGACCGTAGGAGTGAAAAAAAGAAGCTTAAAAATAGGTGAAACCAGCACCATCATGGATTTTTTGGCAGGTTTTGCACTACACAATGGTGCCGCTTTCAAGGAGAGTGAGTCATATCCTTGACATCATAGATTGTATTTTTCTATAACAATTTTCCAGTAATGACAGTAAGTTGTATTGTTCTAATAAACTTAATGCATTATGACAATTTTATGGAATAAAATACAACAAGAGAAGGTGACAAAATTTCCCAGGTGGGATAATAGCAGTCATTTGGGATATCTGGCATATACACATGCACAATTTCTCTGAAAAGATACACAATCCAAGACAAGATTCTCACAAACAACCTCACTGTGAAGGTGAGGACATTTCCAAAATCGTTAGCATCATAAATGATCACTAGCAGCCATAGCCACCAGGATGATTAAAGACCTAAAAACTTCAAAAAAAAAAAAATAGAAAAAAAAATACAAAAGAATAATAAGACCAGAAAATAAGTATGTATAAAGTTATTAAAGACAAACAAGAAACTAAAAGCATAAATCAAAAAAACACCAAATTATGAAAAAAGGCAGAACTGAAAGAAAATCAAGTAGAACTTATAAAATTAAAGTACAGTCACTGCAATTAAAAATTAACTGAATCATAGATAACTAATAAGAACATACTGTATAAAAATAAATAAATAAAATTCAAAAATATATATAAATAAAATAAATTAATTGAATCAACTGAAAGCAGATTAGGCACAGGGAGTTTTGGTGAATTGAATATGAGACCTTGAGACATAACCCAGAATGCAGCACAGGGAGATAAATGACCTTTACGTCCTATTCCATGAGAAAATAAAAGCTTCTTCCATATACACCCACCACCCTATCTACCCATGCTTTGCAACTGAACCCATATCCTCTCCAGGACCAGCTACATATTTGGGGGACACATAATAAAATTTATCAATTTCAAGGTAATGACAGCAGGGTATCAAACCAAGCACAGGACCCTTCTCAGTGCAATGCCCTGTGTGATCGCAGCAGTAGCACATCCATGAAGCCAGCCTTTAACCAGCCTTCACTTCTGTTTCTGTGGATGAGCTGCCTGTCTCCTAGCTAAGGTCAGTACATCCACCAGATCGCTAAAGTCCAGCTCCCTTAACTGTTCAAGCTTAATCTTTCCAAATTAATTTGTTAACTTAGTGCAATACCAGTTAATATTAAGTTTTTCAAAGAAATGGGCACACCAGATATTAAACTTTATATGGAAGATGTAAAGGGAAAAATAGCTGAAGAACTTTGAAATGTTTGAAACAGAAGACAAAGATGACGATTTCAAAGATAAAGATTTAAAAGTAAAAATTTAGAGAAAACATAGAATAATATATTCATCACATTATGGTAGTAGGATTTTTAAAATAAAAATTTAAAAGCATAAGCCATGAAGGAAAAGATTGATATATTTACCTACTTCAATGTTAATTCTTATATGACAAAAAATTCTCTAAACAAACTAAAAAGACAAGACACATATTTGGAGAAGGAATCTCCATTCCATAGAACCAAGAGGATTTTTTTTCAGAATCTATAAGAAACAGCTCTTATTTAAACAAGAAAAAGGCAGAACAGAAAATCAAATATTTTAAATGGTCAAAGGATATGATCAGGCATTTCTCAGAAGAGTAAACCAATAAACATGAACACTTTCTCACAAAAAATCTAATAAATAAAATCAAATCTACAATAAGACATCTTTTCTTACATATCAGTTAGGCAAAATTTAAAATTCTGACAACACTTTTGGTAAGCATTTGGAGAAATAAGTACTCTTATATAGTGCTCTGGTGAGACTACTTTGTAGAGCAGTTTAACAATACCTTGTGTAATTAGAAAACTGCTTATTCTACCAGCCAGCAATTCCAGTCTTCCATATCTACCCTGAAGATATGCTTACATTTATACAAGGTATCATGTTTAAGAATGTTCACTGAAGCAAAAACAAGGGCAAGCAAGCTAATCAATCTACTACTCCTCAGCAGAGGAATGGAAAATATTAATTGTATGTTTTAATAAATGGAATACTATACCATAGGTAAAGCAAAAGAAGTAGATCCACACATATGACCATTATACATTTCAGAAATGTAATGATGTGTGAAAAAGAGAGGTCCAAAAGAATAAGTTGAGTATAATACTATTTACTCACATTAAAAAGGGAGCAACTGTGTAAATTATCTGTGTAAATATCATATATAGCAATGTACAACATCATAAATGGGAAAAATTCACCCAACTTCAGGATATTGACTACTTCTAAAGAGGCAGAGAGGCTGTAAAATGGACTGGAGTTAAGGCTGTTTCAGAGTAAGGTAGGTCTGGGTCCTTATTGATTAGGAGTAGTAAAACTATCCACAAAGCATGATGAATAGAACAGGTATCAGCAGAAATGTCCCAAGATGAGAAACAGCCCCATAACCCATGTGCCATAAAGGAATGTTGATACTCACCAAAAATTATTTCCACACTTAGTGACATATAGGTAATTTAGCCTGAACTACCATGCTGAAGTAAATGCATTACTCAGTTGTCATCCATTTTTGTGGAAGCAAAGGTACACTCCCTGACTTTAAGATAAACGTGAAAAATCTAGATCAACCTTGTCATTTATGCGTTTCATCTCAAATTTTTGTGAGAGAATGAAAACCACGTATTGTCTTTATGACTTCATTATTTAGTCTGACTTTGGTTATAATGATTGTCACCTGGGTTTTGAATGACTTCCACTTCAAAAGAGAGAGAAATTACTGTTGCCAAAAAAGTAGAAATAGATATTCTTCTCAGCCCAGGTGGGTTTTTGGCAGGCACCCCACTTTCTAAGCTGTCTAATGAATCACTAATATATGGATCTGACACAATCCTAATAGAACTCACAAAAAAAGGTGCCTTGAAAATACCTTTTGCTGAATTGATTTTGCTGTTACTGGAACTGAATTTGCAACTACAGCATTTCTAATTAAACTTACTTTTCTGTGTGTGCAAAATGGGCAGCAGCTGTTTATCACTATGTCTCCACGGAGATATAAAGGCTACAGTTTTGTGATTGCTTATTTTACATGTTACAGTACCAATTAATCAAGCTTATTCTGCTTACTTTCTGGAATACCTTTCCAACCTGAAACAAAACTCAGTTTAAATTTATATTTTCTTTCTTTCTTGTTTAAATTCTACTCGTTAAATTTTGAGGATACTGTTGGCTACATTGACATTTTTCTATTTTTCTTCTGCTTTCTTTTGCCCCCTAAACATTTTCCCCAAGGCCAGACCTTTCCTCCAAGTCTTTTGATGAATCCTTCTGCAGTTATGACTTTCTCCTACCAAAATCACATGTTAATTCAGCAAAATTTGTCATGCCAATGAGGAAAATTGAGAAAGTTAGTGTGTGCCACTAAGAGGGCAAAAGTAATATCACATGCCTGAATATGTTAAATATGTCCCCTGACCCTTTTGATGAAAAATGTACTAAAATGTAAGTTCCAAGAAAATGGGAATGTTTATCTGGTTTGTTTACTGCAATAGTCCCAATAGTGGCATGTAGTAGGTGGTCAATAAATAGTAAATGAATGATTCAGAAAATGCTCTGTTTGCATTATAGTAAAGTGAAAGGCAGCAAGGCATAATGATGAACATGTGTTAAATATTAAAAGTTATTAATCAAGTTAGAAAAGTACTACAAAAAATATTTTCTATCTTACTTAGACAAATATACTTCATAAAGATGAAATTGTAAGATATGTAAGATATGTAAAGCTATAATTTTTATATGGCTGAAAGCTGACAAAATTGTAAGACATCCCAATTGAGTTATTATTGTGCATATTTAGATATTAGGTTAATTGGTGAGTGCTGCTTGGATGAATAATAAACTAAATACATACATAATTTATGAGTATTTGTATATTTATTCCATACCATTGATCTTTCTTGCCTTCATTTCAGCACAATTAATAATTATGTGATAATCAATATTATCACATAATTTTCCTCTACTGCAATTTGAAATAATTTGTCCAAAATGTAAATTAAATTTAAGTATTAAAAATTTTCTTTTATTTTAAAAGTTTTTTCTTCTAAAGCAATCAAAATTATTTATTAAAATACAAATGCAACATGAAAAGTTTTAACTAATATCAAAATTTAAAGTAAAAATTCACATGGCTGAAATTTTAATGTAATGTTTGAAAATATGATTGTATTATTACATGTTTTAAGAAAAAACTGTCAGCAGTTCTGGTGTTCAGTGTTCATCTAACTGCCAATGAAAAGAATTATTATTTTACTCTACATGTTATGTATACACTTACACATGAAAAAGTTCAGAGTTACATGAATTGTTTAATATACCAAACCATTCCACATTCCAAGAGCAACTACTACAAATAACTCCTTGATTTGTGTATTCTTCCAGAAAGAGGAATTAAAATTAAACAAGAAGCCAGGAAATGGACACTCAGCACTCTTGGGAAAATAACACTTAGCATCTAAGATCTACTCTTCTTGCTACCTGAGAGAAAGGATGTGACAAGGTAATTGTTTTGATTTTGTTGAGCATTTCTGCCACTCAATCCTATCTGTGCACAGAAGCAGAAAAACTAGGTAGCTTACAATGGAGAAGCCTGCAGACAACACCTTGATGAAGTGATCAAAGTTAACATCTGTCATCAGTAATGAGACAAACCCAAATCAAGTGTCCCCTGATGAAATGAGAACAAAACAGCTTCACTAGTGTAAAAGTCCAAGAAGAGATTCACAATGTAAATTAATTACAAGAAATGTCAGGTAATCCTAAATAAGGACATTCTAAATTTGTCTGTAATCCTCAAAAGTGTCAATAAAAGGAAGTCATATTTAAAAATGAGTTATATCTCTGCAAAGTAATATGGAATAAACTCTAAAATATGTTTTACATTTGTAAAAAGTCGGAGAACAGTACTTCAATTTTGAAACACACACACACACACACACACACACATATATAATTTCCAGAACGACAAAGAAACAGTTAATAGTGGCAACCTCTTGGAGTGGAATCTAGATGAAGAGTGAGAGAAAGATGTTTATTTTTCTCTTTCACTTTTATTTTTTGCATGGTATATTTTTAACCTGAACAAACATCTTATTTCAATTTTTAAAATAAAATAATTTCTTTAATTCCTTTGACTGTTGTAAACTTCGTTTTTGACTCAGAAAATGGGAAATATTCTCAGGCAAAAAAATTTACTGTTTTTAACTTAGTCAACACAAGACTGATGGTAGGGGACTTCCCTGGTAGGCCAGTGGTAAAGAATTCACATTCTAATGCAGGGGATGTGGGTTCAATCCCTGATCGCGGAACTAAGATCCCACATGCTGCTGGGCAACTAAACCCGCGTGCCACTACTGAGCTGCGTGCCTTTAGAGAGCCCACGTGCCGCAAAATACAAAGCCCCCGCGCTCTGGAACCCACGCGCCACAACTAGAGAGAAGCCTGCATACCACAATGAAGAGCCCACGCACCACAACGGAAAGGATCCCGCATGCCACTACTAAGACCCAAGCAGCCAAAAAAAAAAAGACATGGTAGATCATGACACCCAGGGTCTCATCCTGCCCTTGTCATTTAAAAGCTATGGCTGTTTGGGCAAGGCACTTCCATTCTCTGGGATTTAATTATTCATCTTGTTGATGAGATTTGTTATAACTCTAACTTTAAATACTCTTAAAATATAAATTAAGACTTATATAACATTCTGCCAACAGAGGGCAGTAATTTATCACAAATAGTTCCGAAGAGTTTTTCTGAGCAAGAAATGAATCATTTTCATACAATTTAAAGGAAAATAGTAACCAGAGTACCACCGTTTTCCTCGCTGTTCCTGAAAATTTGGATCGCATTCCAATTTCTAGAGCCCGTGCTCCACAACAAGAGAAGCCACCGCAATGAGAAGCCCGCGCACCACAACGAAGAGTAGCCTCTGCTCGCCGCCAACTAGAGAAAGCCCACACGCAGCAACAAAGACCCAACGCAGTCAAAAATAAATAAATAAATAAGTTAATTTTTAGAAAAGTGTTGTTGAGGGCGTTGGTCTATGGGTACTATCAGACTGTGAAGTTCAAGTGGCTAGAAACTGATATAAAAGTATAATTTTTTTTTTTTTTTTTTGCGGTACGTGGGCCTCTCACTGTTGCGGCCTCTCCCGTTGCGGAGCACAGGCTCTGGACGCACAGGCTCAGCGGCCATGGCTCACGGGCCTAGCCACTCTGCGGCATGTGGGATCTTCCCGGACTGGGGCACGAACCCATGTCCCCTGCATCGGCAGGCGGACTCTCAACCACTGCGCCACCAGGGAAGCCCCTAAAAGTATAATTTTTAACCGTGAAATTTTATTCTAAAAATTTTAAGAAATTAATCAAGATGGTAATAAATAGTTTGTCTTTAAATTTCAGATAATGAATAATCGATGAAAACCTCCACAAGATAAACTAACACATTTTTTTATAAACTAGAAAGAAGAAATAAACTCTCACATGCAGCTCCTGGAATAACTTCTTTCTAAGCAGCTTTAAAAGGAGATATTTTAAAAGGTGAGACATTCTTTTGTTTGCTGTAATCCTAATTCACTAAGTAAGAATTGTTATCATTAGTAGCGTTCAGTTTATGGCACTAAAATTAAAGTTCCAAGAAGACAGAGTTGTATCTGTCATGTTCTTTGCGGTTTCCTTAAATCCTAGAACAGTGTTTGTCATACAGTTGGTGCTTAATAAATACGTCTGTGTGGTATATTTATATGCTATCTTATTTTATACTTTGAAGTTTTCCCTAAGAAATTTGTAAAGTAAAAATATTTAATAAAAATGTATAAACTTATGAGAAACAAGTTTTAAATTTCTAAAACAAAATTTATCTGTTAACAGTATTTTTATGCTTCTTACCAAAACTCTACTCAACTCTGCCTACCAACCATTCTTGCTTTTGTAGTTGGGTCTTATTATCATTAGACAAAGGGAGACAGATAATCATAAAACCACCATCATAGTGTGCCTTTTTTCCTTTTTTTTCAGAATTCCAAATGGCACTGTATAATATTGTTTTTCTGAGTCCTCTTAGAAAAGAATAGTGAAAATACAAATGTATATTTAACAAAGAGATATAAAAATAAAATATTTTGAATGGAAAATTATTATCCAAAAACCCAGCTGACATTACAATAAAGGAGAAAATGAGATGGTAGCTGGTGTCCTATACTTTGAAATTCTGGGCAGGATCACATTATCTAATCAGCAAGGATTTCTGAGTTAATCAAGGGATTAACTCCCTAAATCTAAAACAATAGGAATGGGGATATAAGGATAATCCTCTCTGAGGCAAACTTTCCTTAGCATTCCTAATCAATAAGAGAGGTGATTTACGGTATAAGTAACTACCCCTCAAACACAGTGAATAAAAGGTAGTAAATTAATATATGTATGTTGGTAGTAGAGACTGGAATAAAACTTACCTATCCATACAAGCAATCTTTCTGGGAGGTTCAGAATGAAAGTATGTGCTGTGAGAAGATAGACTTTTCATGCAATTGCCAGTGTCTGTCCTGGCAGTATAGGTAAGCCAGTGGTTGGAAATAATTTTCTTCTGTGGGCCTATCAAATTATTCAATGTGGTAATCTTAGAGTCACTGAGTCCTACTTTGGTTAAGGAAGGATAGTCTATCCTAGGGAATTGAGGGCTTGCTGCTATATCAACTTGAAGGAAATAAAGACCCATCTTTCCTGGTTTACACCGTGCTATATTGACACACATGGGCATCATACATTATATCTTCATCAATATAGTACCAATAATAATACTTAAGATAGACACTTCCATAAAAATGAGAATTAAAATAACACTAAAAGTAATAAAACTAGTTAAAATATTGTAGATGGGATTAATAGTACTAGTAATATAAATCAGAAGAATGATTAAGAATAATAGTATTACAAAATAATTAAAAGGACCGGAAAACTAAAAGCCTAAAACCAGTTTTAAATCTAGAAAATAAATAAAGCAAAGCAATTAAAGTCTAGATTAAAGGATAAAACGCAAAGTTGTTGAAAGTATAAACTTCAAGTCTTGACATTCAAATGCAGAAGCAAGCAGGTAGAAACTATAGAAATTAAGATTACTCCCTTCCATTGTTATCTGAGATTGGACTTTCTTTGAAGGGAGTCTCCAGGCAGATTTCCTAGAGAAAGAGTATTTACTGAAACTCAGGTGAGCTCAGCAGTGGTTAATCTCCCTCAGGAACAGGACTGTGAATTTATTCTCAGCATTTTTGCTTCTCCTTTCCATGGCCTCTTCTCTCTTTGTTTGTGTTCACACAACCAAGGGTGAAAAGGAACACAGGACACCAGGGGGACTGAAGGTATGGGGTCCAGGGTTACATAACATAATAATATATATGTGGTCAATATAACACATCTTTAAGGGAAGAAGGTAAGGGGGTAGGGAGTATATTATTTATCTCTTCCTAAATTATGCTTGATAACAAACTATCCCAAAATCTACAGGGTTTTTATGAAGAAAGGATTTATTTTCAGTCCCCTTTGTGGGTCATCTTTATTGTGATCCAGTTTTAAAGAGTAACCTTTATGTGGGACATGCACATCATCTGGCAGGAAAATGAAAAATATAGAATCATAAAACTCATGAACTTCTCATAAAGCTCATAAAAATCTGAAACGTTATTTGAATTGTGTGAGAGTTGGAAAGACAAAATTAAGAGTATGGTGAGAAATGAAAAGGAGAGTGTTTATTAGGTGGGTACTTGGAACATCCAGATAATGATTAGATGCAAAGAACTTTAAGATACGATGGCACATAGTCAAGTTGTTGGTGAGAAAATCTTTTTATCCAAATAATTTAGACTTAGAGTTGTACACAATAGATAGGCAAACTAGTAATAAAACCTCAAAAAGGAGCTCACGCAAGCCTCAGGGAGAGAAAACCTGAGTCCACAGAGCCCTTAAGTGACAGCATCAGGTTGTCTTACCTTAACAATAGTTTATGTCAATTTCCCACATTCTCTTCAGCACAAGACTACTCAAGTGTGTGTAAATTACCTGGAAATAAAACAGTAAAAAGTCTTCACTGATGTCAAGTGCAACTTAAATATGAAATCAATGATCTTTGAGAAAATAATTTCAGCTCAGTTGTGGCTCTTTCAAATAGGGTTCTTTACATAGTAAGAAAAAGAGATTTCTTAAATGACCTTAAGGGA
This sequence comes from Monodon monoceros, assembly GCF_005190385.1. Lineage (NCBI taxonomy): Eukaryota > Metazoa > Chordata > Mammalia > Artiodactyla > Monodontidae > Monodon > Monodon monoceros. Next base: position 46,247,584 of record NW_021703772.1, read on the forward strand.
AAAAAAGGGTTTATTACAAGGGTATATATTCTTGAGTACTTAGAAAAACTTGAACTAGGCCTGGGAAGGACTGTTACTGTAGAGCTCAGGCATCACTTTCTCATCACTCATCTCATCTCTCAGTCTTGCTCTTGCTTTCATTCTTTCCCTGTTTCTCTCTCAGAGGTTACACGCCCTCCTTCATTCATCCCTTTCACCATTCACTCTCAACTAGCTTTTTCCACATAATCATCTGGTGCACACCATTTTGGATGTCAGCACTTCCTCTATCTTGGCTTTTTAGTTAAGAGCCTGGCACTGTATACTTTTATCTATAGCTCTTAGTACAAGTTTCCAAAAAGGAAATCTGATTTGCTGAGCTTACCGCTACCTTAGTAGAGCCTGCAGATTGGCCAAAAAATGAGTCAATGTCCACTCCAGTCCAAGAACAGGCAACTTTCCTCAACAATCTGAGCAAGAAGGGAACATTGAATGTGCTTGAGTTGCAACAGGTAATAGGGGGTAATAATTATGCAGCAAAGTTCTTGAACTAGGCCTGGGGAAGGACTGCTTTTAACTTTGTTAAAAATGAAGTTTCAACACACAGCAAAGTTTTGTTGTGGTATGAAATCCAGAACATGGGTGAGAAAGAAACATGGAAGAGTATTTAAGTATCTGTGCTCTGAAGTCAGACTACATGATTTGAATCAGAGCTACACAAACTATACCTAACCTTCTTAAATCCATGAAATGGTGAAATGGTCATGCAGAGAGGGCTTTCTTCACAAGCTGGCTGTGAGAATTAAATGAGGTAATTTATGTGCCAGACACCTAAGAATTATTCAATAAATAGTAAAAACACACAAGAGGGAAAGTTACCCTGTAATAGGGAAGGACCTTTGTATTCTGTTACAAGGTAATCACTAAAGGGATGTTGCCTATAAGCTTAAATTATACATAATGGCCCATCTCTGGGAACCTTGCCTCCCAGGTAATGAGCATTAAACTAAAATACTTTTGTTTAGCTCACAAGAAAACATCCTGACTAGGCCCACCTGTGAATGACTGCAGAGAGGAAGAAATTAACACAGCCTCTCCAGAGGCTGATGGGAACCAGGAAAGGTTTGACTTTTCTCCCTCCCCTTTAGTATAAAAGAAGCCTGAATTCTAACTCAGGCAAGATGGTTCATTGGTACAGGAGTCCACCATCTTCTCGGCCTGCCGGCTTTCTGAATAAAGTCGCTATTCCTTGCCCCAACAGCCCATCTCTTGATTTATTGGCCTGTCCTGAGGCGAGCAGTATGAGCCTGGACTCGGTAACAGCCCCTTACCCAGAGGTCAAAGGAAGGACGCAAGAAAAGTTGAAGACATGAAGACAATCAGAGATAGAAAAAACAAGAAACTGATGGATTTTCTGATCAAATGACTTCAGCCGTCATGGCAAAGAAGATTCCGCCATCTTACGAAATCTCTAGTGATCTTAGCCTGATATGGCCATAATTCCATTACTGAAATACTAAGGGTTAACTTCAAGCGATAGTGACCTAGAGCAGAGCAAAGTGAGTGATGCCTTTAAATATTTACATATCATGTAAAATAATAATTATGATATAAACAACAGCAATAAACATGATAGTTAACATTTATTGAAGGTTTGTTATGTGTGGAGGACTAAGTGCTTTATATGTCTATTTATGTCTATTTATATGTATATATATTATATATATTAATCCATTTACTACTTATATCAAACTTAGGAACTTTTATCATTATTTTAGGGAAAAAGAAACTGGGGCACAGAGAGTTTAAATAATTGACCAAAATTGCAAAGCTAGTAAGTAACTGAGGCAGGGTTTACAGCCTGACATTCAGCAACAGGCAATACATTGCATTGCCTCTCTAATCAAAGGAATTTCAATAGCCCTCAGGTGTTTTTCACAAATATATTGACAACATGGATGAAATAATTTGAAGAAGAAATAAACTGCAAAAAAAAAAAAGGTTCACTTTATTAAGTAACTATATGATGACAAATATATTTTAAAAATATATAGATCTGGGGGAAAAAAGTGTTTTTTTTTTAACTGATTACAAAGAATCCTGGAAAGTAAAAGAAATCGTTATGCAAAAATAGTAATTCTGAAATCTTAGTGTAAGCTGATTCCTTTGTCTGTTTCCTTCATAATTGAAAAGGCTTTTGAATAATTTGGCGAAATTAGCCTAAAAAGAGTTGGAGTGACCTAAACAGGAAGCCTGGCTATTCCCAGCTGTGGGTGATCTCTGAGACCAGCTCTGAGGCTCCTCTTTGCTCCAACAGACGGGAGCGACATTGAGCTGGATAAAAGTCAAATTCTTACCTCGCCCTTTCACTGCTGGCAGGATCAGATTGCATTTCTTTTATTATTCTTCACTCCCCAGTTTCCTGATCTGTTTAAAAGAAGAAGTAGAAAAGATAAATCCTCTCTTCAATGCCTGGAAAGGAAAACAAAATGACCTCAGCTCCGCTTTGAAAAAATCTTTCCAAGAACTTTCTTCAGAGATTTTACTCGTGAGTACTTGGCAATATACTTTCTAGCCCATGAGAAGTAACTTTTATTTCTTTTCCTTGGCGGGGGGCGGGGGGAACCAGGGTGCTGAGAGGCAAAGACTTGTACGGGAGGACCATTGTCTGTAACCCTACAATGAAAATCGACCCTTCTCTGTAAACAAACTCATTGCAATGCTAAACTAAATTCTCAGCATTTTCCATTTAGTTTTAAGCAAATATATATGCAGTATAGGATTATGCTTTTAAGACCATGAACATAAAAAGTTGGTGAGATGTAGCCTTGTTTATAATTTTCAGCTTGTAGTGGCAGTTCTTTACTAATTGTGTCTTTAATTGGAGTTTTCTGAAGTTTTTTTTTAACCTTTAAACATTATTTAGTAACATATAAAGAAATATAATAAAGAGACTGTCTGGCAGCCTTATGTTTAAAGAAACTTCTTTCATTGCCATTAATTGGTGATATTTAAAATAAGGTATAAACATTAGAATCCTTGTAGTCTAAATATTTCTTGCCAGCATTAACTAATCTCTCTAAGAAAATATTTTACAAGTCTCCAAAAACAAAAGCTCATATTCTAAATATACTAAAATAAGAATAGATAGGATTGCACTATATATAGTACAATTACATAAATTAAAGCAATAGATTACATACCTATATGATGTACTGTCATATTCTTGTTGCTTATAAAACGATATTAAATTTAGCTTCTGGTAGTAAAGAAAGCACATAGTACAGAAGTACACAACCACAGAACAATAATGAAACAAAAAAAATTAATTATGGAAAGCACTCGTTTGTATGAGTATTAATGGAAAAATGAGGGTCAAGAGCAGTGCTGTGCAAAAAAAAAAGAAAAGATAAGTAACAGCCACACTGTGACTCAGTGCTCTGGAAATTAGTCACAAAATGACTTTGTATAATTGTGATAACATTAAATACAAAGGGCAGAACCCAAGCAGGAAATATACAGCCCAGAGAGTCATATTTTATTATGTGTAAAAGCATAGAGGTGAAAAATTGTGTCAGTTTTGAGATATTGCAAAGTTTTTTAACCTTTCATAAAACATTTTTAGGATTATTTTATACTCATCATTCTAGTGCATGATTATTTCAAGACATATAATCTATATTTTATCTAATACTTAAACTGAAGGGTGAATAATCTCTGAAAGTGTTTTGGAGTATGAAATTTTAATTTGGGGCCTATGGGTTAAAAAAATGGTATAAAATATCCTTAGGGATCAACAGAGTTGGAAAACTATTAATGTAAATACAGATAATTAACATTACAGATGTAAAACTTTAAAATATTTACTTTTAACAATTTGAATGGTTATATTGGGAAGCCAAATTTGTCTTCTTCAGGTAACTATACAATCTTATTAGAGAGCTTTAATGGCATATATACTACTATTTGGTTCCGTTCTCTATTAGGTATGCTGACTTGTACAAGTTTTGTTTTCTGTTTTTAAAGGTACAGTCTGATATCTTTAAGCATTTCTTTTATCTCCAATGACTAGATCAAAACCTCTTTGGGAAATGTGGTCCTGTTTAAATGGGTTATGCCATCAGGTAGTGCTTGCTGGTCTGATTGGTTGTCCATAACTCTAGGCTTCATTTGCTTATTGATTGTACAACTATTTTGCCTAGAATCTTCTACTATAAACAGTATTGCTAAATTTAAAAATAATAATCTATGAAATAGAAAATTGTTTTTGTATTAAACTATAGTTTTCATAACACTAACATTCCTTCCTAAGAATTAATTTCCTGATCTTAGTTATCTACATCATTCAAATTCAAAACATAATTGAGGGACTTTCCAGTTGGTGCAGTGGTTAAGAATCTGCCCGCCAATGCAAAGGACATGGGTTCCAGCCCTGGTCTGGGAAAATCCCACATGCCGTGGTGCAACTAAGCCTGTGCACCACAACTACCGAGCCTGCGCTCTAGAGCCTGCGAGCCACAACTACTGAGTCTGAGTGCCACAACTACTGAGCCCACATGCCTAGAGCTGGTACTCCACAACAAGAGAAACCACCACAATGAGAAGCCTGCGTACCACAACGAAGAGTAGCCCCATGCTCGCTGCAACTGGAGAGGGCCCGCACACAGCAACAAAAACCCAACGGAGCCAAGAATAGATAAAGTTATAAGAAAAAAAAAAACCATTCAATGATAATGATAATTGGACAGATGACAAACTACTAGAGGAAAAAAGCCAAGCTGAAAAGGTTTTGTTTATTCCCAGAACACCTAGCAATCTAACCAAATAGTAGATAACCTAAAGTAGATTCTTTAGGAATTGTTGGCTTACTAAATTCACTGTCACAAACTTTTAATACAGATTTCAACTGAATCAAACATCTCTACTTAATAGAAGAAAAAAAAGTAAAACATCCTTGCCAAAAAAAAAGGGGGGGGGGTGGGACAGGAGAGACAATATGAAAAGGAAAGGGAAGTACTCAGAATAGGGTTTTCAAAAAAAATCTTGTTTATTGGTATAAATTAAATAAGTAGAATAATATTGATTAAAATTAATTATATAAATTTATTTTTGATATGTAGACATGATCTAAAAATTGTATTACAGTCCAACTCATCTATTCTCAATAAAGGCTGTCTTTAGCCACCCTTTTCTTGTTTACCATCTAAAACATGTAACTCAGGAAACTTAATTTGCAGAGCTGTCCTTTTTAAAACAAAAATACTTTAAAAAAAGTATTTATTTATTTGGCTGCACCAGGTCTTAGTTGTGGCACGCAGGATCTTCGTTGTGCCGTGCAGGATCCTTAGTTGCAGCATGCAGGATCTAGTTCTCTGACCAGGGATCGAACCCGGGCCCCCTGCATTGGGAGCACAGAGTGTTACCACCAGGGAAGTCCCAAAACAAAAATACTTTTAAATGCATTATTTTTTTTATAGAAATATGCCAATACTATAATTATTTGATTGTTACCATCTGCATTTGGAGAAATCTGAATTCAAGACATGGAGTGACTATTGAAGTCCTTGTTTCTGGATATTAAATCTCACCAAAATGAAGAAAGGATGCAAGTTATTCCAGAGAGTTCTCTTTATGCTAGACCTCCTCTCTTGGGTCTCTGAGATCCTCAGTGACTGCTTTCTTGGTGTGATGTATTATCTCTAGGAGCCCAGTCTTCCCATTACCCGTCTCTCCCTGTCTTCACTTCAAGTGGCAGGTGCTGTGTAGAACCAGAGCCTAGGATTCAGCTACCAATAGGATGAGGGCACCTTAGTCATTTCCACTTCTTTTCAAAAGCAATAACAAAAAGCACTGGATGCATGTCAAATCTGCTATGTTCATCTCTCTTCAGGCCTTCCTTTGTGATTCTATGCTCTTTCTTAGTTGGAACAACCATATTTTTTAATTATTTTAAAAACAAGAGGTCCATGATCCATACTAGGAGTCCCAGTGCTGCAATATTTCTGTCTCACTTGCTCCACCTGATAGACCACAGGTGCCTGGGGAGACACAGACTTACTGCAAGAAATTCCTCAATCAAAATGTGATGGTAGCATTCTCTCTAGACTGAATAAATATTACATGTTGTTGATTAGGCTATTTCAACATCAGGAATGTAAAAGTATCCATCAATACAGCACTGATATACTGTGGTGTTTTTATTACCAAGCATAGAGTGCCATTGACTCCCTTCAACTGTACCACACCCTCAATGCCACCACCACCCTGCTGCCAACCTCATTCTGTCTCTCCAATCATGTTTCTTACCAACATCTATCCCATCCTTGAATCCTGTAATAATCCTGTAATCTAAACATCACCTCATTCCTTACTTCACAAGGCTTAGAAATGGAGTAAATCTCATAAATTGGGTGAGTCTCCAGAATAGTAGTGTTTGTTGCAAAATATTGGTAATATTCTTAAAGTTCTTTTAGGAATAAACTTCAAAGTATCCCAGGAAATGAATCAAAATGATTATATCAAAATATCAAACGCCTACTCACTCTTCTATGTGCAAGCAATTTCAAATATACGTGACAATAAAATGAATGAACTTCTGATTCATGCTACATGAATGATTTTGGAAACATTATTCTAAGTGAAATAAGCCAGACACACACACAAAAACAAATAGTATATAATTTCACTTACATGGGATATCTACAGTAGGCAAATTCATAGAAAAAGAAAGTAGAATAGAGGTTACCAGGGTCTGGAGAAGGGATGAATGGTGAGTTATTGCTTAATGGATACAAAGTTTCTGTTTGAGGTAATGAAAAATTTTGGAAATAGATGGTGGTGATGATTGCATAAAAATATAAATGTAATTAATGCCACTGAGCTGTACACTTAAAAATAGTTAAAATTGCAAATTTCATGGTATATCTATTTTACCACAATCAAAAATAGTAAAAGAAAAATATTAATATTTTTAGTTTTTTTCTGTTTCAATTTACATAGTTTCTATTATTATATCTTCAAATTTACTTATCTTTTCTTCTATGTCCAATGTGTTTATAATCCCATCTAGTGTATTTTTCATCTCAAATAATGTTGTTTTCATCTCTAGAAACTCAGTTTGAGTCTCTATCTTCTTTCTTTATTTAACACACTCAATATTTTCTCTAGATTCTTGAACATATGAGTGCAGTTTAAACTTTAGTTTAAATTTTAGTTTAAAATTTTAGTTTAGTTTATGAATGCAGTTAAAATTTTAGTTTAGTTTGTTCTATTTTCTGTGTCATTTCTGTGTCATTTGGATTCTTCTCATTATGTTATATTTTACTGTTTTTTGCAGACCTTATAATTTTTATCTGAATGCCTGATATTATGAATCTTACCTTCTTAAGTGCTGAATATGTTGTATTCCTGTAAATAATATTGAGCTCTGTTCTGAGTTGCAGTTTAATTACTTGGAAACAATTGTGTATTTTGTTATCTCACTGTCAAGCTTTGTTAGACAGAATCAGAGAAATGTTTATTCTATGGTTAATTTTTTTCCCAGTACTGAGAAAAAAACTTTCTGACTACTCTGCTTAATGCACCATGAATGGAGGTTTTTGCAATTTAGGGACAAGAAAATATTCACAGCTTTACATGTGTTCTAAGTGTTATTCCCCTCTAGCCCTTTAAGGTGGTTCTTTACCCAAACTTGGGTACTTTTCTCTTGTATATGTACTGATCAGTATTAGGCTGAAGACTTGAGGGCCATCTGAAGATTTCTGGATCTCTCTTTCTCTATAGCTCTCTACTCTGTTACTTAACCGTGCATACTCTAGCTACCCTGGCCTCTGCAGACAATGTGCTTTCTCTTAAACTCAGGGAGACCACTGGGCAATTCCAGAACCTCCTCTTCCTGAATTTGAATGTGGAAACTCCCTTCAGTCAGTGTGCTGGAGCAAATCAGAATGTAGGGCTGAACTCTTGTTTCCCATCCTTATGGGATCACTGCTCTTCACTGACCAGTATTTAGTTAGCGGAAAACCATCATTTAATACATTTTGACTATTTTATTTTTTTAAGTTGTTTCAGGTGGGAGGATAAATCCAATGTTAATCCATTGTGGCTGGAAGTAGAAGGGCTATTTTTCTTTAAATTTTTATTTTGTATTGGCGTATAGTTGATTTACAGTGTTGTGTTAGTATCAGGTGTACAGCAAAGTGAATCAGTTACACATATATCTATTCCTTTTCAGTTTCTTTTCTCATATAGGTTATTACAGAGGACTGAGTAGAGTTCCTTGTGCTATACAGTAGGTCCTTGTTAATTATCTATTTTATATAGAGTAATGTGTATATGTAATCCCAAACTCCTAATTTATCCCTCCCTACAACCTTTCCCCTTTGGTAACCATAAATTTGTTTTCTAAATCTGTAAGTCTGTTTCTGTTTTGTAAATAAGTTCATTTGTATCTCTTTTTTAGATTCCACATATAAGTGATATCATATGATATTTGTCTTTCTTTGTCTGACTTACTTCACTTGGTATGTTAATCTCTAGGCCCATCCATGTTGCTGCAAATGGCATTATTTCATTCTTTTTTTAATGCTGAGTAATATTCCATTATATATGTGTACCACATCTTCTTTATCCATTCATCTGTCAATGGACATTTAGGTTGCTTCCATGTCTTGGCTATTGTAAATAGTACTGCAATGATCATTAGGGTGCATGCATCTTTTCGAATTATGGTTTTCTCTGAATATATGCCCAGGAGTGGGACTGCTGGATCATGTGGTAGCTCTATTTTTACTTTTCTAAGGAACCTCCATACTGTCCTCCATAGTGGCTGTACCAATTTACATTCCCACCAACAGTGTAGGTTTCCTTTTCTCCACACCCCCTCCAGCATTTATTGTTTGTAGATTTTTTTGATGGCCATTCTGACTGGTGTGAGGTGATACCTCATTGTAGCTTTGATTTTTATTTCTGTAATAATTAGCAATGTTTAGCATTTTTTCATGTGCTTTTTGGCCATCTGCATGTCTTCTTTGGAGAAATGTCTATTTAGATTTTCTGCCCATTTTTTGATTGGGTTATTTGTGTTTTTTTGATATTGAGCTGTATGAGCTCAATTTTGGAGATTAATCCCTTCTCAGTCATATCGTTTGCAAATATTTTCTCCCATTCTGTGGGTTATCTTTTTGTTTTGTTTATGGTTTCCTTTGCTGTGCAGTGGAAGGGCTACTTTTTAAAATCATATTTTAATGATATCTTAAAAAACAAAATAAACATAAATAGAATGAGAAATTTTAAGGGCATATAAACTGTAATTTGTTCATTGGCCTGGGTAAGATAAATACATTTTTTGCCTGCTATATCTCAGAAACTATGTTTCATGAGTAATTATATTTACATGATTGTACAATGAAAAACTTAAATTCACTATTTCTAAAAAATAATTATTTCATTTCAGATAAGCAGTTTGTTTCATTATGATTTTCTGATAATGGTAGTTGTTTGGGTGGCTAATATTTTACTCTCTTCTATTTTAGATGACACATTCATTCTACAAGCTTAAAACCAATCAAATTGTCACTTGTTCAACAGGCATTTCCAAAACTCTGAGTGCTGAGTGTTATTTACCTAAAGCCTCCAGAGTTTTACAATGAATTAAAGATTGCCTTTACTGATAGTTTCCTATCACAATTTCTCATAATTATCTTTCCTCCCCTGATTCCTGGATACTTCTACATGTTGGAAGCTGTGAAAGTTCATTGACAGCACGACTTAAAACTTTCTCTTTTTATGAAAGATGTTTCAGGTGTTTCCTGCTTATATATACCAATTGATATAAACAGATAATCCCAAATGACAAATATTGTAAAAAAAATTATATTTAGCATTAGAATTTGTTTTTATAATTATGTAAGAGTGTGTACATTATTGAAGTTTCTATGCATCTTATTTGAGTTCTGTGGTTTTAGTCTCCTTTACCATAGTTATTCAGTCTATGAGGAAAGGAAAACAGGTACACAGTAAAGAAATCATTATGGCATCTACATCCTGGCACTAATGCATGTTTATAAAAAAATTATGAAATAAGCAATTTACCTTAGAAACACTCAGGCCCTCCTTTCAGTGCCAATAATTTTTTTCAAGTTTCAGATTTCCCAGGATTAACCTCTTTTTGTATGTTTTTCTCTTAAGGAATTGCTGGAGAATGTTCCAGGGGAAGAAAAGTGTTTAGAGAGAATTTAGATTAGCCTCAATTAACATGGCAAAAGAGGGTTATTGGTTTTTTTTGTTTTTCTATTTGTGGTGAACTCTGGATGAAACTCCTTTAAAGCCATTTGCATTTATTAGTTATATCCCTAAAGAAAGGAAAAGGTTCCTTAGGTAACAGTGTTTGCCCTATCACTACTATGTCAACATTGCTCTCCCAACCACCACCTGCATTCCATATTACCATCTCCTTATTCAGAGGCCAAAGAGATACAAGTGACCATCTATCCTTCCTAATAGGTACTGGAAGCCTCTTCCGAAAGGATATAAGTAAATGGACATTCATGGATGGTCCTCAAAAACATGTGTGAAAAAATATCTGAGCCATGTATTTGCTCTTTAGAAGGGAATGTATAGTTTTCCTCAGATCTCTCAGGAGCTTACATGTCACCATGAAAATATATCTGAGACATGATTAAATATCCAAGGAAAACAATGTATAGCATTGGGATCAAAAATGAGTGTCAAGTAATAATATATCTTGAAGAAGGCAAGATAAGGATTTCAAAGGCAGATAAACTCGACATAGGAGGGATAAGGGTGGGGTAGAGATGGATAAGTTATCCTATGTATAAGAAATCTTGGAGAAAAGATCTTTTCTGAGAAGGCTTGGAAGAGATTAAATTATTTTAAGATCTTCAGTTCAATCGTTACACTTGAATAAGCAGATTCAATTTTTAATATCTTTGAAGCTGAGCATTAACTGTGCTTTTTATGTATTAGAACTTATGCAGGGTACAAAAAGTGTACAATGTGATAATTTTTTTATAAATTTATTTTTTATTTTTTTATTTATTTTTGGCTATGTTGGGTCTTCGTTGCTGCACGTGGGCTTTCTCTAGTTGCGGCAAGCGGGGCTACTCTTCATTGCGGTGCGCGGGCTTCTCATTGCGGTGGCTTCTCCTGTTGTGGAGCACAGGCTCTAGGCGTGTGGCCTTCAGTAGTTGTGGTGCGCAGGCTCAGTAGTTGTGGCACACGGGCTTAGTTGCTCCATGGCATGTGGGATCTTCCCAGACCAGGGCTCGAACCCGTGTTCCCCGCATTGGCAGGCAGATTCCCAACCACTGCACCACCAGGGAAGCCCAATATGATAAATTTTAATCATTTATAAATTAACCTATTAGGATTTGAAGTAACTTAACACAAATAAAATCTCTGGTCTTCATTCTCAAAAAATTACAATCAGGGGAATTAAGTAGGGCATTTAACAGGAACATGCTATCTGATTCCTGAGATTATGTGTTAGGTAGAATATGGATAGGAGAAAAAGGAATGGCAATTTAGAGAAACTAGCAGATATTTATAAAAATGTAAAATAATGAGCATTCAATGTGAGGAACCAAGAGAAAAAAGAACTATTTATTGGATGCTATGAGTAAAAAAGGAAGTAGCACTAGTTTCCTTTCATTCTCTGAGTCCATAGTTCATTGTTTCATGGGTCTGACATTTTACAGTCTGAATGGAAGTGGCCGAAGATTAACATGTTAATGGTTCCTGGAGGACCATGACTTAGCTGCCTGGGGCCCCTGTTCCTTTACAATGATGACTCAGAAAGTTGAACTCAGGATGTCATGGGTGTAGTCACCAACAGCTGCGGTTCCAATCTTGAACTAAGCTCAGTTGCTTTTCATTAGAGCACAATCAGAAGTTCCTGGGTTTTTTACTTTCGGACTTACTTTACCCGCAGAATTACTCTCACTGAGGAGGGAGAAAATTGATCATTACTGGTTCAACATGTTTATTGTACTTAAGTATAAAAACTTTAGCTAATATTTGGAATCAAAACACTTTCATAGTCAGAAACAAAGTTACCTCATTATTTATCTGACACCAGAATGTTATAAATATCTAGCCTCAGGTATATCGAGTATAAATTTTGCTTCTCTTTCCCTCAAGGAAATGACAGTATAGGAATATTTTGTGGGAACTTCCCATACATGGACTAACATTTTGCTCTCCTTTTCTCATACTACAACAGATACTATCAAAAGCAGGAAGTTGAGAAGTTTCCAATATATTTGTCTAAGCAGAGACAAAATCTAAGATGGCAACAGACTTTGAGGGAAAATGAGGAAGCAGACTTGACTTTATCTATTGATCTTTAAAATTAAAAAAGGTAAAATAATCTGAATTACATAAGCTATGAATCAAGGTTCTAGTTAGAAACCCGTTAGGAAGGTCTCAACTGTCTTTCCAAAATACATATACCTCCTAAGATGTCATACTCAATATTAATTAATAGATTAATTAGAATTAATAAATTATGTAATCAGGAGATTGATTGATAGACATAATCAGAGAAGCAATGGTCCTGAAATACCATTTTCTTATCTTACTAAATAATGGATGCCTAGAAGAGCAGATACAAACAGGAGAAAAAATAGAAGCAGCCGTAGGTCTTTCTATGTAATTTTCTTTCTAATATGGACAGTAATGATAATAAAGATATAGTTAATATATTCAATTCTTTTCTCACACCAAAATTCATTGTATTCCTTTGTTTTTCTTTTTTATTTCCTTCCATTTGGGGCTACTGGCATTAGTAGTTGACCAGAATTATATCCTCAGAAATCTCCATTTTGGTTTAGATATATAATACCAAGTTTTATTTATTTATTTATCTATTTATTTATTTTCCTGCTTAAAGGAAAGAAATGAAAACAGCATACTATGAAGATCTTTGCTGTTAAACTGTATTAGATTAAGAAGAGTCCCTGTGATGTGGAAAGGTGAACTCATTCAAAGAAATGAATGCCACCTTCTTTTGACAAAATGTCTTACAAATTTAACTGTAATATCTAGACAAAATAATTCCCCACCTTTTTTCTAAGAGTTTTGTTAGCTATGGGCAACGATATAAGGAAGAATCTTTGGTATTATTTCTTTTATTATGTATTTCTATCTTGTTTTGCTTTGTTCATTGTATTTTTCTTAGTAAAATATATACACTCTCTTTGGACCTTTCTTACAAATTTCAGAAATATTTTTACATATTTACATTTCCACTATTCTTTTTAAAATTAATTAATTTATTTATTTATTTTGGCTGCATTGGGTCTTCATTGCTGCATGTGGGCTTTCTCTAGTTGCAGCAAGCAGGGGCTACTCTTCATTGTGGTGCACGGGCTTCTCACTGCAGTGGCTTCTCTTGTTGCGGAGCATGGGCTCTAGGCATGTGAGCTTCAGTAGTTGCAGCACGTGGGCTCAGTAGTTGTGGCATATGGGCCCTAGAGTGTGTGGGCTTCAGCAGTTGCAGCACATGGGCTCAGTAGTTGTGGCGCGTGGGCTCTAGGGCATGTGGGCTTCAGTAGTTGTGGCACACGGGCTCTAGAGTGCAGGCTCAGTAGTTGTGGTGCACAGGCTTAGTTGCTCCATGGCATGGGAGATCTTCCCGGACCAGGGCTTGAACCTGTGTCCCCTGCATTGGCAGGCAGATTCTTAACCACTGTGCCACCAGGGAACTCCCTACATTTCCACTAAACTTTATAATTATCTTTTGACTTTCCCGCTTTCTCTTATTGCTTCTCAATTTTCCTTCTCCACATCCAGTTCTCTCACTCTTCTCTCTTAGCTAGTAATAATTAATATTCCCTATTATTATTTAGAGGGAGATCATTTTTCCTCTTAAAAATATAAACACAAAAGTTTAAAAAAATAATTGGTGAGTTTCTTGACTTACTTTACTTATAGAACTTTAGTCCAAAACAGAGAATAAAAATCCCCTACTTATGTTTTGATGAATTGCTAATTTCTAGAGAATGTAAATAATCTGAAATTCACTTTAGGGGAAAAAAGAAAGTAGAAGACATTTATGAAAATAGTGGGTCTTTCTTAAGCTTGCAGTTGCCCTTTTTTGGGATGGTCACAATTCCTGTGTTTGAGTTGAAGCTCTGTCAATATGCAAATGTAAGACTTTGGAGAGAAAAAATTAGATCCAGGGCTTCAGTGTCCTCATTAAAAAACGCAGGATATTCTAGATACTTATCCCTGTAGTTTTTTGGGTTTTTTTTTTTATTCTTTTTTCTTTTTTTTTGCGGTACGCGGGCCTCACACTGTTGTGGCCTCTCCCGTTGCGGAGCACAGGCTCCGGACGCGCAGGCTCAGCGGCCATGGCTCACGGGCCCAGCCGCTCCGCGGCATGTGGGATCTTCCCGGACCGGGGCACGAGCCCGTGTCCCCTGCATCGGCAGGCGGACTCTCAACCACTGCGCCACCAGGGAAGCCCTCCCTGTAGTCTTTTATATCTCTAGCAGTATATAATTCTATGACATTGCCCTTCACTTCAGCTTTTTAAATTTTTTTAAATAAACTTAGTTTACATATGTTGTATGCTATTTGGTGTAACATGAAGATATTCGCTTTTTTCTCCTGGCATAGCTATTTCTTTTCTCTGGGATTTTTTTTTTTTTTAAGTTTTCTTTCTCATAGTATTACAAATGACAAGAAATTAGACCTACACAGTAAACAGCTTTTAACATTTCATTCCTAGAGGAAACTTCCCGGCTTTATAAAATCATACCTAACAACCACTTCATATCCAAAAGAGAGAGAGAGTAACAAACTTTTTTATCAGTGCAATTGTCACAATCTAAAATACAGATAAATGTTGTGATTTGACATATTTGCTAACATTAAAGAATTCCACATTAAGCAGTTGTCCAGAAATATGACTTCCTGTAACAAGAGCCAAATCCAATAGATGTTTCCTGAAGGATTGGCCAATCTTTTAGTAAACATGATTAGAGTGAATAGTCTGCAACTATTTGGGGAGGCTTGTTTGCAACTATTTGGGGAGGCTTGTTTTTGTTGTTGTTTTGTTTTTATTTTACTGTGTTCCAATATTAATTTACTTACCAGGTTCAGAATATTTTGCTTCATTGTTTCCCATATTTTATCATTAGTCTGGGTGTAGTTTTAGAATATAATCTGAAAATCTGACTTTTATAAAGCAAAACATTAGGCATTATTTTAAGGGCAAAATAATTTTTTTTGATATTTATTTATTTGGTTGCACTGGGTCTTAGTTGCGGCAGCTGGGCTCCTTAGTTGCAGCAGGAAGGCTCCTTAGTTGCGGCAGGCAGGCTCCTTAGCTGTAGCTCCCAGGCTCCTTAGTTGTGGCATGTGAACTCCTAATTGCAGCATGCATGTGGGATTTAGTTCCCTGACCAGCATTCGAATCCAGGCCGCCTGCAGTGGGAGCGTGGAGACTTATCCACTGTGGTACCAGGGAAGTCCCAAAATAATTTTAATGATAAGAAAAGGGGATTCTGGGAGGACGGCTTGAAGATGGCGGAAGAATAAGACGTGGAGATCGCCTTCCTCCCCACGGATACACCAGAAATACATCTACACGTGGAACAACTCCTACAGAACACCTACTGAAGGCTGGCAGAAGATCTCAGACCTCCCAAAAGGCAAGAAACTCCCCACGTACCTGGGTAGGGCAAAAGAAAAAAAGAGAAAACAGAGACAAAAGAATAAGGACGGCACCTGCACCAGTGGGAGGTCTGCACACTAGGAAGCCCCTTCGCGGGCGGAGAGTGCGGGAGGCGGAGGCGGGAGCGTGCACAGCGACGGGTGCGGAGGGCAAAGCGGGGAGATTCCCGCACAGAGGATCGGTGCCGACCGGCACTCACCAGCCCGAGAGGCTTGTCTGCTCACCCGCCGGGGCGGGCGGGGCTGCGAGCTGAGGCTCGGGTTTCGGTTTTGGACAGAGCGCAGGGAGAGGACTGGGGTTGGCGGCTTGAACATAGCCTGAAGGGGCTAGTGCACCACGGCTAGCCGGGAGGGAGTCCAGGAAAAGTCTGCACCTGCCGAAGAGGCAAGAGACTTTTTCTTCCCTCTTTGTTTCCTGATGCGCGAGGAGAGGGGTTTAAGAGCGCTGCTTAAAGGAACTCCAGAGACGGGCGCGAGCCGCGGCTAAAAGCGCGAACCCCAGAGACGGGCGCGAGCCGCAGCTAAAAGCGCGAACCCCAGAGACGGGCGGGAGACGCTAAGGCTGCTGCTGCAGCCACCAAGGGGCCTGTGTGCGAGCACAGGTCACTCTCCACACCCGTCTTCCGCGGAGCCTGTACAGCCCGCCACTGCCAGGTTCCCGGGAACCAGGGACAACTTCCCCGGGAGAACGCACGGCGGCGTCACGCTGGCCTCTGCCGCCGCAGGCCCGCCCCGCACGCAGTGCCCCTCCCTCCCCCCCTCCACCCCCCCCCCGCCCCCGGCCTGAGTGAGCCGGAGCGCCCGAATCAGCGGCTCCTTTAACCCCATCCTGTTTGAGCAAAAAACAGATGCCCTCCAGCGACCTACACGCAGAGGCAGGGCCAAATCCAAAGCTGAGCTCCTGTGAGCTGTGAGAACAAAGAAGAGAAAGGGAAATCTCTCCCAGCAGCCTCAGAAGCAGCGGATTAAAGCTCCACAATCAACTG
>NW_021703772.1:46264347-46320549 GCF_005190385.1 Monodon monoceros
GCGACCTACACGCAGAGGCAGGGCCAAATCCAAAGCTGAGCTCCTGTGAGCTGTGAGAACAAAGAAGAGAAAGGGAAATCTCTCCCAGCAGCCTCAGAAGCAGCGGATTAAAGCTCCACAATCAACTTGATATACCCTGCATCTGTGGAATACCTGAATAGATAAGGAATGATCCCAAATTGAAGAGGTGGACTTTAGGAGCGAGATCTATGATTTTTTTCCCTTTTCCTCTTTTTGTGAATGGGTACATGTATGCTTCTGTGTGAGATCTTGTCTGCATAGTCTTGCTTCCACCATTTGTCCTAGGGCTCTATCCGTCCATGGTTTATTTAAAAAAATTTTTTTCTTAATAATTAATTTTAATTGTAATAACTTTATTATGCTTTACCTTCGTTCTTTCTTTCTTTCCTTCCTTCCTTCCCTCCTTTAGACAACGAATCACCCCAAATTGAGGAGGTGGTCTCTGAGAGCAAGATTTATGATTTTTCCCCCTTTACCTCTTTTTGTGAGGGTGTATGTGTATGCTTCTGTGTAAGATTTTCTCTGTATAGCTTTGCTTCCAACATTTGTCCTAAGGTTCTATCCGTCCCTTTTTTTTTCTAAATATTTTTTAATTCAATAACTATATTATACTTTATTTTATTTTTACTGTATCTTCTTTCTTTCTGTCTTTTTTCCTTCTTTCCCTCCTTCCTTCCTTCCTCTCTCCCTCCCTCCCTCCTTTATTTCCTTCTTTGCTTCTTCCTTCCTTCCTTCCTTTCCTCCTTTCCTTCTTTCTTTCCTCATACTTCTACTAATTCTCTCTACTTTTTCTCCCTTTTATTCTGAGCCATGTGGATGAAAGGCTCTTGGTGCTCCAGCCAGGAGTCAGGGCTCTGCCTCTGAGGTAGGAGAGCCAACTTCAGGTCACTGGTCAACAAGAGACCTCCCAGCTCCACATAATATTAAACGGCGGAAATCTCCCGGAGACCTCCATCTTAACACCAGCACCCAGCTTCACTCAATGACCAGCAAGCCACAGTGCTGGACAACCTATGCCAAACAACTAGCAAAACAGGAACACAACCCCACCCATTAGCAGAGAGGCGGCCTAAAATCATAATAAGGCCACAGACACCCCAAAACACACCACCAGACGTGAACCTGCCCACTAGAGAGACAAGATCCAGCCTCATCCACCACAACACAGGCACTAGTCCCCTCCACCAGGAAGCCTACACAACCCACTGAAACAACCTTAGCCACTGGAGACAGACATCAAAAACAACGGGAACTACAAACCTGCAGCCTGAAAAAAGGAGACTCCAAACACAGTAAGATAAGCAAAATGAGAAGACAGAAAAACACACAGCAGATGAAGGAGCAAGATAAAAATGCACCAGACCTAACAAATGAAGAGGAAATAGGCAGTCTACCTGAAAAGGAATTCAGAATAATGATAGTAAGGATGATCTGAAATCTTGGAAATAGAATGGACAAAATGCAAGAAACAGTTAACAAGGACCTAGAAGAAATAAAGATGGAACAAGCAACAATGAACAACGCAATAAATGAAATTAAAAATACTCTAGAAGGGATCAATAACAGAATAACTGAGGCAGAAGAACGGATAAGTGACCTGGAAGATAAAGTAGTGGAAATAACTACTGCAGAGCAGAATAAAGAAAAAAGAATGAAAAGAACTGAGGACAGTCTCAGACACCTCTGGGACAACATTAAATGCACCAACATTCGAATTATAGGGGTTCCAGAAGAAGAAGAGAAAAAGAAAGGGACTGAGAAAATATTTGAAGAGATTATAGTTGAAAACTTCCCTAATATGGGCAAGGAAATAGTTAATCAAGTCCAGGAAGCACAGAGAGTCCTATACAGGATAAATTCAAGGAGAAATACGCCAAGACACGTATTAATCAAACTGTCAAAAATTAAATACAAAGAAAGCATATTAAAAGCAGCAAGGGAAAAACAACAAATAACACACAAGGGAATCCCCATAAGGTTAACAGCTGATCTCTCAGCAGAAACCCTACAAGCCAGAAGGGAGTGGCAGGACATACTGAAAGTGATGAAGGAGAAAAACCTGCAACCAAGACTACTCTACCCAGCAAGGATCTCATTCAGATTTGATGGAGAAATTAAAACCTTTACAGACAAGCAAAAGCTGAGAGAGTTCAGCACCACCAAACCAGCTTTACAACAAATGCTAAAGGAACTTCTCTAGACAAGAAACAGAAGAGAAGGAAAAGACCTATAATAATGAACCCAAAACAATTTAGAAAATGGAAATAGGAACATACATATCGATAATTACCTTAAATATAAATGGACTAAATGCTCCCACCAAAAGACACAGATGGGCTGAATGGATACAAAAACAAGACCCTTATATATGCTGTCTACAAGAGACCCACTTCAGACCTAGAGACACATGGATGGGGATGGAAAAAGATATTCCATGCAAATGGAAACCAAAAGAAAGCTGGAGTAGCAATTCTCATATCAGACAAAATAGACTTTAAAATAAGGACTATTAAAAGAGACAAAGAAGGACACTACATAATGATCAAGGGATTGATCCAACAAGAAGATATAACAATTGTAAATATTTATGCACCCAACACAGGAGCACCTCAATACATAAGGCAAATACTAACAGCCATAAAAGGGGAGATCGACAGTAACACATTCATAGTAGGGGACTTTAACACCCCACTTTCACCCATGGACAGATCATCCAAAATGAAAATAAATAAGGAAACACAAGCTTTAAATGATACATTAAACAAGATGGACTTAATTGATATTTATAGGACACTCCATCCAAAAACAACAGAATACACATTTTTCTCAAGTACTCATGGAACATTCTCCAGGATGGATCATATCTTGGGTCACAAATCAAGCCTTGGTAAATTTAAGAAAATTGAAATTGTATGAAGTATCTTTTCTGACCACAATGCCAGGAGACTAGATATCAATTACAGGAAAAGATCTGTAAAAAATACAAACACATGGAGGCTAAACAATACACTACTTAATAATGAAGTGATCACTGAAGAAATCAAAGAGGAAATAAAAAATACCTAGAAACAAATGACAGTGGAGACACAACGACCCAAAACCTATGGGATGCATCAAAAGCAGTTCTAAGGGGGAAGTTTATAGCAATACAAGCCCACCTTAAGAAGCAGGAAACATCTCGAATAAAGAACCTAACCTTGCACCTCAAGCAATTAGAGAAAGAAGAACAAAAAAAACCCCAAAGCTAGCAGAAGGAAAGAAATCATAAAAATCAGAACAGAAATAAATGAAAAAGAAATGAAGGAAACAATAGTAAAGATCAATAAATCTAAAAGCTGGTCCTTTGAGAAGATAAACAAAATAGATAAACCACTAGCCAGACTCATCAAGAAAAAAAGGGAGAAGACTCAAATCAATAGAATTAGAAATGAAAAAGGAGAAGTAACAACTGACACTGCAGAAATAAAAAAAATCATGAGAGATTACTACAAGCAACTCTATGCCAATAAAATGGACAATCTGGAAGAAATGGACAAATTCTTAGAAATGCACAACCTGCCAAGACTGAATCAGGAAGAAACAGAAAATATGAACAGACCAATCACAAGCACTGAAATTGAAACTGTGATTAAAAATCTTCCAACAAACAAAAGCCCAGGACCAGATGGCTTCACAGGTGAATTCTATCAAACGTTTAGAGAAGAGCTAACACCTGTCCTTCCCAAACTCTTCCAAAATATAGCAGAGGGAGGAACACTCCCAAACTCATTCTACGAGGCCGCCATCACCTTGAAACCAAAACCAGACAAGGATGTCACAAAGAAAGAAAACTACAGGCCAATATCACTGATGAACATAGATGCAAAAATCCTCAACAAAATACTAGCAAACAGAATCCAACAGCACATTAAAAGGATCATACACCATGATCAAGTGGGGTTTATTCCAGGAATGCAAGGATTCTTCAATATACGCAAATCTATCAATGTGATAAACCATATTAACAAATTGAAGGAGAAAAACCATATGATCATCTCAATAGATGCAGAGAAAGCTTTCGACAAAATTCAACACCCATTTATGATAAAAACCCTGCAGAAAGTAGGCATAGAGGGAACTTTCCTCAACATAATAAAGGCCATATATGACAAGCCCACAGCAAACATCATCCTCAATGGTGAAAAACTGAAAGCATTTCCACTAAGATCAGGAACAAGACAAGGTTGCCCACTCTCACCACTCTTATTCAACATAGTTTTGGAAGTTATAGCCACAGCAATCAGAGAAGAAAAGGAAATAAAAGGAATCCAAATCGGAAAAGAAGAAGTAAAGCTGTCACTGTTTGCAGATGACATGATACTATACATAGAGAATCCTAAAGATGCTACCAGAAAACTACTAGAGCTAATCAATGAATTTGGTAAAGTAGCAGGATACAAAATTAATGCACAGAAATCTCTGGCATTCCTATATACTAATGATGAAAAATCTGAAAGTGAAATCAAGAAAACACTCCCACTTACCATTGCAACAAAAAGAATAAAATATCTAGGAATAAACCTACCTAAGGAGACAAAAGACCTGTATGCAGAAAATTATAAGACACTGATGAAGGAAATTAAAGATGATACAAATAGATGGAGAGATATACCATGTTCTTGGATGGGAAGAATCAACATTGTGAAAATGACTCTACTACCCAAAGCAATCTACAGATTCAATGCAATCCCTATCAAACTACCACTGGCATTTTTCACAGAACTAGAACAAAATATTTCACAATTTGTATGGAAACACAAAAGACCCCGAATAGCCAAAGCAATCTTGAGAACGAAAAAAGGAGCTGGAGGAATCAGGCTCCCTGACTTCAGACTATACTACAAAGCTACAGTAATCCAGACAGTATGGTACTGGCACAAAAACAGAAAGATAGATCAATGGAACAGGATAGAAAGCCCAGAGATAAACCCACGCACATACGGACACCTTATCTTTGATAAAGGTGGCAGGAATGTACAGTGGAGAAAGGACAGCCTCTTCAATAAATGGTGCTGGGAAAACTGGACAGGTACATGTAAAAGTATGAGATTAGATCACTCCCTAACACCATACACAAAAATAAGCTCAAAATGGATTAAAGACCTAAATGTAAGGCCAGAAACTATCAAACTCTTAGAGGAAAACATAGGCAGAACACTCTATGACATAAATCACAGCAAGATCCTTTCTGACCCACCTCCTAGAGTAATGGAAATAAAAACAAAAATAAACAAATGGGACCTAATGAAACTTCAAAGCTTTTGCACAGCAAAGGAAACCATAATCAAGACCAAAAGACAACCCTCAGAATGGGAGAAAATATTTGCAAATGAAGCAAGTGACAAAGGATTAATCTCCAAAATTTACAAGCAGCTCATGCAGCTCAATAACAAAAAAACAAACAACCCAATCCAAAAATGGGCAGAAGACCTAAATAGACATTTCTCCAAAGAAGATATAGAGAATGCCAACAAACACATGAAAGAATGCTCAACATCATTAATCATTAGAGAAATGCAAATCAAAACTACAATGAGATATCATCTCACACCAGTCAGAATGGCCATCATCAAAAAATCTAGAAACAATAAATGCTGGAGAGGGTGTGGAGAAAAGGGAACACTCTTGCACTGCTGGTGGGAATGTGAATTGGTTCAGCCACTATGGAGAACAGTATGGAGGTTCCTTAAAAAACTACAAATAGAATTACCATATGACCCAGCAATCCCACTACTGGGCATATACCCTGAGAAAACCAAAATTCAAAAAGAGTCATGTACCAAAATGTTCATTGCAGCTCTATTTACAATAGCCCGGAGATGGAAACAACCTAAGCGCCCATCATCGGATGAATGGATAAAGAAGATGTGACACATATATACAATGGAATTACTCAGCCTTAAAAAGAAACAAAATTGGGTTATTTGTAATGTGATGGATTGACCTAGAGTCTGTCATACAGAGTGAAGTAAGTCAGAAAGAAAAAGACAAATACCGTATGCTGACACATATATATGGAATTTAAGAAAAAAAAGGATGTCATGAAGAACCTAGGGGTGGGACGGGAATAGAGACGCAGACCTACTGGAGAACGGACTTGAGGATATGGGGAGGGGGAAGGGTGAGCTTTGACAGGGCGAGAGAGAGTCATGGACATACACACACTAACAAACGTAGTAAGGTAGATAGCTAGTGGGAAGCAGCCGCACGGCACAGGGATATTAGCTCGGTGCTTTGTGACAGCCTGGAGGGGTGGGATAGGGAGTGTGGGAGGGAGGGAGATGCAAGAGGGAGGACATATGGGAACATATGTATATATATAACTGATTCACTTTGTTATAGAGCAGAAACTAACACACCATTGTAAAGCAATTGTACCCCAATAAAGATGTTAAAAATAAATAAATTTAAAAAAAAAAAGGGGGATTCTGACCTGAGCTTTATAGTAATGATATTATTTTCCCATCCTCCAAGCATTCTTCAATCAAAAATGCTGAAAAAGTTGGTTAATAGCCAGTTTGTGAAATAAAAACAGCAGAATAACTGTCAGGTTACGTTTGGCTGCTAGAAGGCAAAATCCGTAGCATGAGTAGCTTAAATATGAGGCCATTTACTAGTTCACATTATACAAAGTACAGAGGATGCTTCAAGATTTGTTAATTCAACACAGATCTAAGTGCTTTCCATCTTTTTATTTCCATCACTAAGAGCAGGTCATCCTTATCTAGGGATAGTTCTCAACATTACAAGATGGTTGCTTCAGTCATAGGCATCACATACAGACAAAACAAGTGGAAGGAAATATTATGTGCCCTCCCATGTGGCTCATTTAGAATAAGGACCTTTTTCAAAAGTTCCCCAGCCCTGGAAGATAGCATACTTCCTTTCTCATCTCATTGGTCAGAGATTTATGAAATAGAAATATCTAAACCAATGTCTGTAAGGGAAATGGAATCACCATGATTAATGTAGATTAATGAAGAGTTTATTGTTTATGAATTTATTCCTTAGGTGGGCATAGGCTATCCTTCCCTGAGAACTGGACATATGAACATATTCAGTTTATCTATCAATGAAAAGTGACAGAATTGTTGTTGCATAAGCAAATGAGATGACTGAAACAACACCTTACAAAGTTTAAAAAAAAAAAGACAAAAATATATCCATAATCTCACTGACCTAATTTCCCTTATTAAAGCATATTTTTCTGTATAAACACCAATTTTTGCTTAGTTTATCTTAAAGTGTACATATATTTTTGTATACAGCTTTTAAAATTCATATTACCATGATTAATCCCCTCTTAATCTTCTAGTCATTATCATTACCAATTTAACTTTGTATAATATTACGTCTGGTGGATGGATGTACTGCCATATCTAATAATTGTCGATGTTGCATACCTACATTGTTTAAAAATGTAATATTTCTATTCTTAAAAAGATTGTGCATTTAGTCATTTTCATATTTTTAAATTCCCAAGTGTCATATCAGTACCTTAAAGTCTCATCTACGTTTTTTAACAAAGAAAGTACACATTTAGGAAAAATTTTTAGTCGACGATTAAATAATAAGCCACTTATATACTTCCCCTTGCCAACACTACTCAAAGTTCTGCCTTTTTTGTCCTTTATCTCTGTCCAATTGATAAAATCCAACTCTGAATCCTTCAAAAGTTTAATTCCTGATTCTGGAGGGAAAGAGCACTGAATTTTGAAGGCACAAATTACTATGAATTTATAGTTTGGGATTCCAGCAGCCCATAATCCTTTAAGATTTTCGATACGCCATTTTATTTTACCTGGAGAAAATGTCATACTGTCACATTTTTAAAAGTCCATTATTTCTTGACATTTTGAACAGAAAATCTCAGCCTCTTCTTCACATAGAAAATTGAATCACAGCAAGAAAATCTTCAATTTTCTTTTCTTTATTTATTTATGACTGCATTGGATCTTCATTGCTGTGCACAGGCTTTCTCTAGTTGTGGCAAGTAGGGGCTACTCTTCATTGCGGGGCATGAGCTTCTCATTACGGTGGCTTCTCTTATCACAGAGCACGGGCTCTAGGTGTGTGGGCTTCCGTAGTTGCAGCACGTGGGCTCAGTAGTTGTGGCACACGGGCTTAGTTGCTCCATGGTATGTGGGATCTTCCTGGACCAGGGCTCGAACCCATGTCCTCTGCATTGGCAGGCAGATTCTTAACCACTGCACCACCAGGGAAGTCCGAAAATCTTCAACTTTCTATCTACTCTTCAACAGCTCCATCATAAGACACGCACATACACACACACACACACCTGAAAAATGTGTCCTATTTCTCTCCCCACAGAGAAAACCTCATTTCAATGGAAGTTACTCTTCTTCAGGCCAAGGTTAGACCCTCTTTACTTGTGTCCAGGATCTCAGTCTCTATTTATTTTATTTTTAGCTTTTGTCTCTTCCTCTCTAGTGGCAGAATCATATTAAACTAAGCCCTCCACAAAAGTTTCCCTCAAACACCCTCTCTTACTTTCCAGCATAGATTTATAAAATGATATCCTCAATTGCTGTTTTCACAGCCTTTGTTCCAATTCCTTCCTCAGGTCACCAGTTGCTGCCCCCCACCACTGTACCAAATTTTATTTTGCAGTGTGCAAGGGTACTGACAATGCCACTGTCACTAAACCCCATGCATGTTTTTTAACTCTTGTACTTGAACCCTCTGTGCTCTAGACATTGTCAACTTGTGCCAATGTAATGAAGTATTCATTTCCTTAGCACCTATGTCACTACAGCCTCCCAGGTTTCCTTTTGTTTCCCTGTCTATTTCTTAATCTTCTTCTTAGACCTATTTCCCTCATCCTTGTTCTCCACAGTTCACTTATAGGGTGTTCCTTCCCCATCTTCACACTCACCTTATAGAGTCACTGTCAGGATTATGTGAATTAGTATTTGCACAACCATTCAGAAGAACACCTGCTTCATATCACATGCTACCTAAATACTTGTTAATCAAATCAACCTCAGCACTCCACAGAGTAATTTTCATTTTTATCTTGATTCTCACATTTCTGTCTCTACAGAGATGTCTACCCTGAGCTCCATGTCTACATATTGAGCTTCTCATTTCATGGCTCCAATGAGTATCTTACAAATACTTAAAACTCTCCTGCTTTGGATGAAAATATTTATTTAAATCTATTATAGTTAGTAATACATAGTCATAGTAAAATTTTACCTATGATTCATACTATCTCAATAATACCAAATAGAATGCTTACTTTTTTATTGAGATATATTTGACATATAACATTGTGTGAATTTAAAGTGCATGATGTGTAGATTTGATATATTAATACATGACAATATGATTATTACCATAGCATTGGCTAATACCTTTATCACATCACATAATTATCATTTCTTTTTTGTGGTGGGAACAATTAAGATCTAGTCTCCTAGCAACTTTGATGTTTATAATACAGTACTATTGTCTATAATCACTATGCTGTGCATTAGATCTCCACGACTTATTTATCTACTGGCTATAAGTTTGTGCCCTTAAACAACATCTCCCCAATTTCCCCATCCCTCAGGCTCTAGTAACCACCTTAGAATGCTTACTTTAGATTTATACAGATATATCACTTAGATGAAAACCAAACTACATTTTTTTCAAAATGGCATCAAACACAAATTAAATAGACAATTTCTGGATGGTTTTATTGTTAACATTTTTGGTATTTTTCTCATTGTAAAGATGGGAAAAATAAAATTTCTAGGTACCTAGAACTTATAAGCTTATTATAGTCTTAAAGTTATATTAAAAGAATATACTATAGATATTTTTGAATGAAAAAATTAAATTTGTATCATAAAATTATAACTAAATTGTTGCAAAATACACATAGAAAAAATTCCTTAAATACATTTACTTTTCTGTTATTGACTTTTTAAAATAAAAAGACATTGACCATTATGTCAATTATGGTGATAATAAAATATATCACATTTTAATTATGTATCATAAAACAAGATTAATTTAGATGAAATAAACAACACATATAATAAGACCTCAAGGGCACAATTGGAATTCCTTGATAGATGGAGTATTATAGAGAATATACAGTCATGAGCTAAGGCAGAGACTAGAATGTAAACAACTAAGATCACCGGGTTGTGGGGGGCTGTTGGTGGTGGGATGAATTGGGAGATTGGGATTGACATGTATACACTAATATGTATAAAATAGATAACTAATAAGAACCTGCTGTATAAAAAATAAATAAATAAAATTTTTTTAAAAAAGAACAACTAAGATCACCATCGCAGCCTCTCTAGTGAGCTCTTGTTATTTGGCCCTCTCTGGAAGTCTACACCACACCTCTCTCTATAGACCAGCAAATCATCTGACTCTGTATATATGTCTACTGCTTGGCAAGTCAGCAGTGGCCAGATGCTAATGTGACTTCATTATTATCCATTCAATAGGAGTTTGGAGAGCTGACTTTATGAGTAGAGAATATGGGCAGGTTTTCTTAGAAGTAAGGGTGGAGAAAAGGAAGAAATAATTAGTTGAATACTTATTGCCATCTCTAGTAGAGGATTAAGTTATAATTGAAGTCCATTATGTCCCCTCTCATCCATACAGTTTTAAATAATTTTTTTTTAGTTTTAAATAATTTT
Source organism: Monodon monoceros (assembly GCF_005190385.1). Taxonomy (NCBI): domain Eukaryota; kingdom Metazoa; phylum Chordata; class Mammalia; order Artiodactyla; family Monodontidae; genus Monodon; species Monodon monoceros. Next base: position 46,275,075 of record NW_021703772.1, read on the forward strand.
AGTTTATACATTTGTTTTAAATTTCTCCAGTGACTTTTTACTTTCTTTTTTGCAGAACTCTTAATTCATCAATTTGTTCTATACACATTTATTGAGCTCCTGTTAGATACCAGAAAGAACAGATATAATTGCCACATTTAAGGACAGAGAAAACAGATAGTAAGCAAACGTGTTACATAGGGATAAGTGCAGTGATTTTTAAAAAAAATGAAAAGGAATGGAACATAATCATGGAGCTATTTTGTCTCAGTGTTCAAGGCAGGATTCTGAAAAGACTCCATTTGTGCAGAGATTTGATACAGAACCAATATATCCATAGCATTTATGAGATTGAATCAGAGCATGATTCCAGAGGTGGAGAGGTAAGGAAGACCCTGTGAGTAGGGATTTAGCACAGAATTTCCTCTCTGCTGCAGTTGGGAGTGTCTCTACATCCTTTTCCATAAGAGTAATCATAACTTCTCATTTTCCTAATATGTTGCAGCAAATGGTACATACTTAGTTTTCAGGCCCTTAGGAAAATTTAATAAACTTTATTATGCAAAATTACGAAAAAAATCCAATCTTAAAATAAAACTTCTCAGTAATTTCATAGCCCAGAAAACTAACTGGCTGAGTAAAAATTATTCTCTAATTTCAAGTTATAAGGACTGACATACAGGGCAGTGCTTTCTGCTCTGGAACATATGATTTGTGATTACAGTTGAGGAATGAAGCAGAGAAGGGATTAGGCAGTGAGGGTCTGTTTTACCTGCCAAGTCTTTCCTTCTTGTCAACTTTAAAAGACACCTTCCTAGAAGAGATTATACAGAACAATTTTCTCAGAACACGTCGCCTCTTAGTAAATAACAACAAAAACCCAACAAAAGCACATAAATTGAGAGAACTGGATACTAAGCATCCTTATAGTATAGGTGATTCTACATTTCCTATAGGAATGTGGCAGGCCATGGCCAGTCCTGCCTCAGGCTTAATTTTTAAGCAACAAGAAATAGAACATGGTAGTCTGTAACTGTGCAGAAAGAAAAGAATTGGCTTACATATTAAAAAGCAAACTCTAGGGCTGATGTATCTCTTCCCACAGCCTAATGACAAAAGGGAAGTGACCCTTGCTTCTGAAACAAATCTACTAACCAAGTTTAGAGATACTTTCTTAAGAAACTAGGAGGGCTCCTGCTATGATGAACTGAATTGTGTCCCTCCCACCCCAAATTCATATGTTGAAACCATAATCCTTCATATGATTGTATTCGGACATAAGACTTTTAGGAGATAATTAATGTTAAAATGAGGTCATAACAGTGGTGTCCTAATCTGACAGGACTGGTGACCTTAAAGAAGAGGAAGGGAGAGAGATCCTTCTCTCTATGTATGCACACACAGAAGAAAGGCCACTTGAGGACATAGAGAGAAGGTGGTTTCTGCAAGCCAAGAAGAAAGCTCTCTCCAGGAGCCTGATTCTGCCAATGCCTTGGTCTTGGACTTCCCTCCAGAACTGTGAGAAATTTGTTTCTGTTGTTTAAGCCATCTAGTTCATGGTATCATCTTATGGCAGCCATAGTAGACTAAGATAGCTCCTGTGAGCTTTATCCACAAAATCGCTTGTATCCTTACCTGACAAAGATCCATTTCAAGCCGTGTTGGCTGGTTGGAAGTGATAGGAAAGAAAAACTACCTTGAACGAGGTCTAATTCAGCATTCTTGCCAGACCTCAAATCTGGACTAGGTCATTGATGATTGCCTACCTTAAGCATTGAGGCTCTTTCACTCAATTTTTACCAGCTGGCCTATCAACATAAACTTCCTTTATAATATTGCATGCTCAGAGCTCCAAAAAACTTACGCTGCCAACATGCTTTGGAGCATGGTTCCATTCTAAGATGATGGCTGCCTTAATCAAATCTGTAGTGTCTTTTTCAAATTTTGACTTAACCATTTTTATTACAACAAATCACACTAATCAATCCACAGAGGAATGTGTAAATATAATTTTTAATAATATTTAAATTTTCTTTTACCAAAACTTTTTTTTTTTTGCGGTACGCGGGCCTCTCCTGTTGCGGAGCACAGGCTCTGGACGCGCAGGCTTAGCGGCCATGGCTCACGGGCCCAGCCGCTCCGCGGCACCTGGGATCTTCCCGGACCGGGGCACGAACCCGTGTCCCCTGCATCGGCAGGCATACTCTCAACCACTGCGCCACCAGGAAAGCCCCCAAAACTTTTTTTTTAATTTGACAGTATAAAGCAATAACTAAGGCATTTGCTTTAGAATTAGTACATCTGCACAACCACTTGCAAGCTGTTTTCTTAGAAAAGTTATTTTATCATTTTGAACCACTATTTGAACCTCTATTTTCAAATAGTTCAAATCATTTTGAACCTCTATCAAATGAGGATAAGTTAACAACATTATCTTAGACAGAGTGTGAAATATAAATGAGAAAGAAATAATAATTAAGGCTCATTATTGGAAACTGCTTTTCACATTATGATTTATTATCATTAAAGTGACAAACTGTAATTTCACCACCCCATGGTAAAAACAAAAAATAAGGTGGCTTAAAAGCAGGCATCTAGAGAGAAAATCTAAACAAAGACTTAATCTACAATATGAAAATTAATCCCAGATATTTCAAGAGCTGACTATAATTACATGTTTGAAATGGGGCTTAAATAAAATAGGAATTTGCTCTTTTCAACTCTAGTCTTTAGCCAAGATTTTTTAAAATGCATGTATATGTGGTTTCTATTTCTTCTAAAGTTTGGGAAAAAAAGAGAAAATATGTTACTTAACAGATTTTTCAAGTACCTCTTTTAGATGTTCCCTTGTGTAGACTTCTTCTAATCTGTTCATTCAGGCTTTGACTGATGGGTGAACTTCTGTATCCTCTTCCCAGGTATGAGAGGCAAACACCTAAGTTTTCTAAGGTTTATGACCTATTCCCTTCTCTAATATGGTTCGCTAAGGCTTGGGCCAGAAACCAGCTACCCATATATATGGATAGAGTGATGTGGAAATATTTACACAGTAATAAATATAATTACTAATGAAGTGTAGAGCTAAAGCTAGGAATAGAAAACATTTCGGCAACTTACTGAATCAAAAATTACAGTAATGATCACAGTAAAAACTTATATTGGTCAGTTAATTGTACTTGTAAGATTAGCAAACCAGAGAAATCAATTATTTTGAGAAATCAATTTTTATCCCGTAGTTCCCACAGTAATATTGCCTAATCATCGTCTTCAAGTCACAATAAAGGTATATCGCAAAAAGAAATAAACAGAGAGAGACTAAGTGATTAATACATTTAATTATAGTTTCCTGTATTGGATTTGGTCTCTATTCCACAAATCTTGTTTATTTTAACGGTGCTTTGAGATCCTATCCTGCTTCTGTCACTAACTAGCCACCTGGGCATATGAGGTTGGAAAACAAACCATGTATCTCTAATATAAATTCAGTATACCTGCCCCAGTGGCTACACAGCATTATTATCAAGATTCAGTAACCTGGGACTTCTCTGGTGGCGCAGTGGTTAAGAATCGGCCTGCCAATGCAGGGGTCACGGTTTCGAGCCCCTGGACCGGGAAGATCCCACATGCTGCGGAGCAAATAAGACCATGCGCCACAACTACTGAGCCTGCGCTCTAGAGCCCGCGAGCCACAATTACTGAGCCCGTGTGCCACAACTACTGAAGCCCACGTACCTAGAGCCCGTGCTCTGCAACAAGAGAACCCACCACAATGAGAAGCCTGTGCACCGCAACGAAGAGCAGCCCCCTCTCACGGCAACTTGAGAAAGCCCACACCCAGCAACAAAGACCCAACACAGCCAAAAATTTAAATAAATTAAAAAAAAAAGATACAGTAACCTAATAGGTAAGAAACCACTTCAAAAAATAATAAATCATTACAAAATACAAATGTTTTATAATGATATATCTTTGTACTTCTATTATCATTCTTAAAATAAATGTGGTGAATATACCATACAGCCAGAGCCTCAGGAAATTTGATCTTAATTTTAATTGTAGGTCATAGATAAATAATCCTGATACCAAAATAATGCTTGTAGCGATGACTCAATGCCTCAGTAATGTGAGATCCAGGGGGGAGTTAATAAAGAGATAAGGCTTTGTACTGACTTGTTAGAATTTGCTAGGTGGCAAATGTGCAGTTACACAGCCTTAGATCTCTCTTGGGAAATTGCCCAAACATTTGTATTTCCACAATGTATTTATTTAGAAAAATACTCTTTTCCTGAGGAAAATCTGGCTCTCAAATCTCTCCCTGAGATTATGCAATTTCAGTAACTCTATTCAGGAACAAGTGTTGGAAGTCTACTGAGAAATATATTTAACAAAAATCCATTTCCAGACTCTAATTGTTGTGAATATTTGGGAATTTTCACTTGAAAATACTACTTATTAAAAAATGAACTTCAAAACATTAAAAAAAAATAGAAAACTGTAAGAATACCGATAGGGCTTTTTGTCTTCCTCCCCTTACTGTAGATTTATTCTCATGTTACCTTTCTTCATTCATTATCCTTGGTGTTAGGGCACTGCAAACTCACCCAAAATGAGAAACAGCCAAGAAAGCACAAAGGTTAGAGATAAAAACAGGCACTAGGTTTTAGTGGGCAGCCCCCCACAGGGTTCAGCCAAATTGAGTGGAGGGAAGTATTAAACACCAAGAGGATAACAACATTGCCACTGCTGAGCAGAAAATTGGAATTATTTTTCAAGTTATATTTTTCCTTTTTTTCTGGTTGTCAGGTTTTGTCTCTCCTGTCTTTCATTGCTACACTGCAAATAAATAAGCAGCCAACATGAAATTTCTTTTAGACATGGCAAAATACTCATTGAACTTAGAGATTACTAGTAAAATTTTAAAAAAGAAAAAGTTTAATGATATGTGATAAGGAAAATCTGAACTAGGAAGTTTAAATTATATAAGCACCATGATGATAATATACACGTAAACACAACATGTGATTTTTCCAGATAAATTTATAAGATGATAAAATAACAAGAGTGTACCCCAAAACTAATGATAAAATAGAGTAATAACTGCCTACATGTTGTTATATGCCTTTCCCAAAATGATGTATTAGAAATTTAATGCTGGGGACTTCCCTGGTGGTGCAGTGCTTAAGAATCTGCCTGCCAATGCAGGGGACACGGGTTTGATCCCTGGTCCAGGAAGATCCCACGTGCAGCGGAGCAACTAAGCCCATGCTCCACAACTACTGAGCCTGCACTCTAGAGCCCATGAGCCACAACTACTAAAGCCCATGTGTTCTAGGGCCCGCATGCCACAACTACTGAGCCCATGTGCTGCAATTACTGAAGCCTGCACGCCGAGAGCCCGTGCTCCGCAACAAGAGAAGCTGCCTCAATGAGAAAGCCTGCACACTGCAACGAAGAGTAGCCCCCGCTCGCAGCAACTAGAGAAAGCCTGCACGCAGCAACGAAGACCCAACACAGCCAAAATTTAAAAAAAAAAAAAAAAGAAAGAAATTTAATGCTATCCTTCCAGACTACTATTGGTCTCTTCCATTACCTGTGAGCTTTTTGCTCTGAATCCTGCCACAAGTTCTTATCCACATCAACATCCATTTCCATTTCCTTTGAGTTGTTCTCACCAAAGCCAAATTGCCAACATATTTCTAGTTCCAATGGACTTGGATTCTTAGAAAAACATTCATTTTACATTAAGATCTGTACTGCCTCATCTTACAACTTGTAGCCCAAGAAACCTCCCATACCTAACCAAATTATCACAAAAATGTCTCTCAGTTTGGGCCTAAGGTCTTTACAAATCAGTGCTATATTTTCAATTGTTTAGATTTTCAAAGAGTCTGAGATGACATTCTCAACAAAGAATAAGCTCAATATAGCTCAACAAAGAATAAGCAAAATATTTTGCTTCCGTTTTTACAGTACACCCAAAGTGATGTCAAGGATTACTTAAAATGATTATAATAGCTAAAATTTATTATATTAGTCATCAATCTAATGACCTTTCCATTTAATCCTCACACTCTCTGAAATAGGTTTTAGTAAAATACCCAGTCTATAAATGAGTAAATAGAGGCAGAGAGAGGATAAATATACTGTCAAATTCACATAAGTAGTAAGGTACAGAACTGGTATTTGAAGTTTTACAGTCTGTACTAGGTTACTAGAACTGCCATAAACAAAGTATGACAGACTGGGTAGCTTAAACAACAGAAATGTATTTCCTTACAGTTCTGGAGGCTAGAGTTTGAGATCAAGGTGTCAACAGGATTTATTTCTTCTAAGGCCTCTCTCCTGGGTTTATAGGTAGTCAGTCTTTCTCTGTGTCTGCTTTCTCTTTTTTTTAATAAAGACACCAGTCATAAGACCCACCCCAATGACTTCATTTATCCTTAATTATCTATTCAAAGGCCTTATCTCCAAAAACAGTCACATTCCGATGTACTGGGGGTTAAGACGTTAACATATGAATTTGGAGAGGACACAGTTCAGCTCATATCACAGTGTTAATCCAGATCCCTCCTCTTAACCACTAAACATGCAAGAGGAAGGGAGGGATGGAGGAGAAAAGGAAGGGAGGAAGGGGCGAGGGAGGGAGGGAGGGAGAGAGATGTTACTTAGGGCATTACTTGGATTGATTTGATGGCTCTTTGTTTCCATATGGGATATAACCACCTCTACCACAGTAATATACTTGTCAAGCAAACCAGAATAACCTTGAAGGCAGCTGGAGGTAGGGTGCTTTCTAGACAATGCTGAGACAGATTGACCAATTCTTGGGACAGCAGCTTGGTATGGTGATGTGACCTTGAGCTCTGAAGTTACACAGATATAGGTGCAAATATTAGCTCAGTTTCATTCAGCTGGGAAAAATTATATTCCCTTTCTGAGCTTCAGTTTTCTTAACATGGGTGTAATATTTCATATAGGATAGGATTTTTAAGAGTATTATAGTTGATATGAAGTTCATAGATGAGCTCATATCCTCAACAAGTGAAAACCTCAAAGTTCTTCATTTTTCCTTTCCATTTTTGCTCCTCACTTACTAGATTCACACAGACCACTTGCCTTTCTTTCACATACCCTCTCAAGAATATTAATATCATAAATAAATAGTGAAGTAATAAATAATACATTTCTTTCACCTAATTACCTCTTTTCTAAGCACACCTTTCTTTAGTCATCTCTCCTACACACTCACCATCTCTTTTGATTGGATTTAAGTAATCACCCTGTCTTCTTTCTTTGAGTTGCAAATTACCTATCACTTAAGCAAAATTTTACAAATAGAAATCTACTCTATTCATTTTACATTTTCTTTGAAAAATTTCTTTTTAAACAAATTTTTCAATTAAAATATTTTACACTTCCAGAAAAGTGGAATAAGCAATACAAAAGACACAATTAGAAAAATAAATGTGGATAAATGGATATTCCATCACATTGATTCTAATGTCTTTATTTTTTGGTGGCATTGGTAGAAATAAATAAAACTGTATGGATATATCCAATGATCCATATTGTAGCCTAATTTTAATTCACAAAGTTTATCCATATTAATTCATTTATTTATCCTTATGTCAGTCATCATTTTGGGTATTGAACATAGAATTGTGAATGTTATGCTAAGAATGGAAAATGCTTTAGTGATGGAGAGACAGTGACTATGTATGCAAATAAATATGTAAGTGGTGATAAGTGCTATTCCAAAAACAAAGCAAGTCATTACTTTTAGGAATGTAAAATGGTGCAGCTGCTTTGGAAAACAGTTTGGCAGTTCCTCAAATGACTAAACAGAACTATCATATGATCCAATAATTTCATTCCTAGGTATATACCTAAAAGGAATAAAAACATATCCTCACAAAAACTTGTGCACAGATGTTAATAGCAGCATTATTCATAATATCCAAAAAGTAGTAACAGCACAAATGTTCATTAAATGATGAATGGATAAATAAATTGTGGTATATTTATAGAATACTTTTAGCAATAAAAAGAAATTAAGTACTGGGACTTCCCTGGTGGCACAGTGATTAAGAATCTGCCTGCCAATGCAGGGGACACGGGTTCGAGCCCTGGTTTGGGAAGATTCCACATGCCGCTGAGCAACTAAGCCCGTGTGCCACAACTACTGAGCCTGCGCTCTAGAGCCCACAAGCCACAACTAATGAGCCCGTGTGCTGCAATTACTGAAGCCCACATGCCTAGAGCCCGTGCTCAGCAACAAGAGAAGCCACCACAATAAGCCCGTGCATCACAACAAAGAGTAACCCCCACTCACTGCAACTAGAGAAAGCCTGCACGCAGCAACAAAGACTCAACACAGCCGAAAACAAATAAAGTTTTAAAAAAAGAAATTAAGTACTGATATAAGCTACAGTATGGGTTAACCTTGTAAACACTATGCTAAATGAAAGAAGCCAGATTCAAAGCCATTTATATGAAATGTCTAGAATTAGGTGATATATAGAAACAAATTATATTAATGGTTTCCTAGGAACGTGAGGATGGGAAAATTGCTGGGGGTGATGGCTAAAGGGTGGGGAATTTCCTTATAGGGTAATGAAAATATTCTAAAATTGATTGTGGTGATGTTTATACAACTCTGTGGATATAGTTATAGCTATTAAAACATTTTTTAAATTGAAATTATCAAAATTAAAAGTTTGTGCTTATCAAAAGATACATGTAAAATTGAAGAGATAAGATAGACTAAGATAGATATTTTTATATACAGTATTTATATATATTTGGCAAAGAACTTATATCCATAATATATAAAGAGCTCCTACAATTCAATAATGAAAAGACAAAAAAATCTTTAAAAAAACCCCTCAAGTTATTGAGATAGAGAGTAATAGAGGAACTGGTGGTTGTTACTTTTTAAATATGGTGCTCAAACAAGGTCTTTTGGAGAGAGGATACCTGACAAGTGTCCTAACTAAAAGATGGGAGTCTGTCATTCCAGGATCTTGTAGAAGAGTGCCCCCATGACAGGAAATAACAAATTTAAAGTACTAAACCTAGAATGAATATGCTATGTTCAAGAATCAACAGCTTCAGTGGAGCCAAGGGATTAGTAGGCAGTATCCATAAAGCTGAGTAATTACAGAAAAGACTGACAGGAAATAAAGTTGAAAGGGGAGCTGGGAATGACATATTGGACACCTTTTCCCTTGTCAAAATGATCCTCCCTAATGATGATGATGATGATGGGGCTACAGCAAAATATTTCCTATCTCCTGCCTTGTGTCTTTAACTGCCCTTATACTGTTCCACTTAGAAAACATAACCTCAAATGTAATCTGTCCTGACCGAATTTGTCCCTAATATGTACACCAATCAATATTTACATTAATTTACCAAGTTGTATGACTAGCACACAACTGTTCACTCAGGATATACTTGAATCCTCTGACCTTCATATTCTGTATCTATTCAATGACTCAGTTTTATCAATACTAACTCAAAATACCTGCCCCTTTCTCTGTAGCTCCACTGATAACTCCCTTTTCATAATTTCAATCTGATCTGCAACATTCTAGCTGTTAATTCCACTTATAATTTTTCCCTCTCAACATCTTTCCATACATGCTGGATTTTATTAATGCACAAAGCATATCATACTTTTTAATATTTTTCTAGCTCAGAAAACCTACTGACTTTTTCTTGACTTTTTCTTATCTGTAATATTATCTCTCAAGATATTTTCCAAAAATATTTTATGGGAAAATAGTCCCTTGACATATAAATTTGGAAATGCAGTTACTATATCTCCCATAGAAGATACTATTGCACATTACCACATTAAGCATTCTTTAAAAGTCCTAGAGTTAAGAAACCTATATAAAATTTTAAACTTAGATATAAATATATATTAATCTATGAACACTTTTTAAACATAATAACTAATAACATCTTGCTGAACTGGTATTCTAGGAACATAGCTTGACTAAAAAGGTTAAAATTGATGCTGCAAATTATCATTAAAGTGACTATAAAATGTAAGTTATACGACATAACTATGTTATTCCACAAAGTGAGGAAAATGTGTTAGTTCAAATGCATAAATTTTTAGAACTGAAATGTAATTTAAGGACAATCTAGCCCAAGTCAAGCATTTCATGAATCGGGTTCAGAAACGTAAATTTCCGAAGGTTACTTAGGTTGCTGGCAGAGCTGAGCTTAGAATTTCTAGTTTATTGCCCTAATGTATAAATACTATTTTTATTCAAGGTAAATAATTTAACATATATTTATTGTCCACTACTATGTGCCTGGTATATGCAAAGATATTCTCACAATTCATCTTGGCACCTAACATTGCATTTGTATTTAATTCAATTGGTTGAGCATAAATTCCTTAAGGGTCAAGGCTTTCTCTAGATTTTTAAATCTCCCTTTGTGACTAACATATTATTATGCACAACTAGTCACTAACTCAACACATTCATGTAATATATTCTTGCTTAAATAACTTCTGATGACAGATCATAAATTAAAGAGGATTTAGCAAGAGTGAAGCCCTCTTCCTGGTTCATAGCTGGTGCCTTCTCGCTGTGTCCTTACATGATGGAAGGTACAAGGGACCTCTGTGGGATCTCTTTTATAAGAACACATCCCATCCCTCATGATCTAATCCCTTCTGAAAGGTCCTGCTTCCTAATACCATCACCTTTGGGAGTTAGAATTCTATATAAGGACTTGGGAGAATACAAACATTCAGACCATAGCATAATCCCACCAACAGTGTTAAAGGTCCACATCCTCACCAACATTTTGTATTGTCAGTTTTTACTAATTTTAGTTGTGGTATCTCATAACAGTGCTGATTTGTATTTTTTGATGAGTAATGATGTTGAGCATCTTTTAATATGCTTACTGGCTGTATATATATAATCTATTGAAAACTGCCTGTACAATCTTTAATCCTTTTTTTTTTTTTTGGGGGGTATGCGGGCCTCTCACTGTTCTGGCCTCTCCCGTTGCGGAGCACAGGCTCTGGACGCGCAGGCTCAGCGGCCATGGCTCATGGGCCCAGCCGCTCAGCGGCATGTGGGATCTTCCCGGAACGGGGCACAAACCCGTGTCCCCTGCATCAGCAGGCGGACCCCCAACCACTGCGCCACCAGGGAAGCCCTGATTCATTTTTAATTGCATATTTATTTGTAGTTCTTTATACATTTTCAATATATAATCTTAAGATATATGAATTTCAAATACTTCCTCACAACTTGCCTTTTCAGTATCTTAAGGGTGCTTCCTTTGTTGAACAGTTCTTGATTTTAATGAAATCCAATTATCAGTATTTTATTTTTAATTGGTGCTGTCTATATCTTGATTCAAAAATGCTTGCCAACCTCATCATGAATATATTCTCATATGTTTTTTCTCCTAAAATTTAATGTTTTATCTTTCACATTTAGATGGTTGAATTCTCTTGAATCAATTTTTGTGTATGATACCAGGTTGGGTAATACATATTTTTAATGGGGCCAGCTATTTAAGACAATAGGGTACAGAAAGGTACAAGGATGTGTAAGAAGTGTGTTAATCACTGGATAGCTTCAGGTCAGGTTTGTTAACTTGTTTGTCATTTTACAATGTAATTATGCATTTTGAAATTTAAAAATAAGTTCATTACAATAATATATAATTACATCAGTTCACTCTAGTTGATCTCCACAAATTACAGTTTTATGAATGTTATAACAAATTGTACTATTTTTTCAGTGGCATGCACACCCAAATCAGTCTTCTACACTGCTCTTAGAAATGGAAATATTTAGTGGTTTTGGTCACTTTTCAGAGGCGACATTGTGGAGAAGAAAAAGTACTGAACTAGCAATCTGCTCACTTGAATTCAAGTTCTGTGTCAGTCATTAATTAGCTATGGCTTTCTATAGAGCATACTCATAGTGTTTTCTGTCCAACACCCTTGATTTCTTCTGGAAGCAATAATCTACTCCTTCTGGGAGCTACACCTGTCCACTCCACCCTTAAACTCATATACTTACATTAAGATTTGCAGTGTTTTGACATTTTCCTATTCCCTGACCCCTGACTTTTTTTAGGGTCCACCAAATCTGTGCTAGTCTCCTGTAGCTCTCCACCTCAAACATATTGGTCCAGTGGTGGGACACTTCCAAACTAAAACTATAAATGCTATACTGAAGCTATGTGAATCTAGTCCATGAAGAAAAGTAGTCACACTATTCTGATTAGGGCTTCCATATGAACAATTCCTTCATATCCACAATTCCTCTATATCAGCGGTTCCACGTCCAAGGATTCAAGCAACCGTGGATCGTGTAGTACTATAGCATTTACTATTGAAAAAAATCCATGTATAAGTGAACCCATGCAGTTCAAATCCATGCTGGTCAAAGGTCAACAGTGTATATGTATATTTGTACATACATTTAAATACATATATATTTGTGAATTCAAATACTTTATGATATGATTTAGAAGTTTTGTAACACTGCTACTGACTAAAATTCAAAAATGTGTTATCATTTCCAAAGTGTGAGAAAATAGGTTATACATTTCACTAGTGATTTTAATGAAGTTTAAAGCAAATGCCATTTATTACTTTATTATTTATTATGACTACACTTTAATGATGTATATTGCAGCTGTGATCCACTATAGACATAAACAGAATATTTTCTAAATTGTTTTTGATGGAATATCTGTTCCTGCATTTCTGAATGTTTACTGATAACATTGCTCTTTCCTTCCTGATTCCGATCGCATCAGTGGCTGAACACGTGCATGCATTCTCTTCTTTTTCTCTTCCCGTGCTGCGTAAACATTACACATTTCCTTCCACTTTTGAATCCAAAGGAAAAATAGCCTTAAAGAAAAAAATTTATATGTGCTTTTCCATTATTTTTTGCTATTGATCTTTAAATAATTTTGAAACAGGAAGTCTCACTCTCCTGCTGAAATCTGTTTCCTATAGAGAGTAAATGTGTTGATTTATCACTTAAAGTCACTTTTCTATGAAACTCTTTTGAATCAGATAACTCCTTAAGTTGAGGGAGAAAAACTGGGACAAAGGACTGGCTAGAATGTTAGACAATTTCTTTTTTCAACAGTTTTGTTTGCAATCTCATAGAAAACCTGGTTAGGAAATTGGTTATAAAAACAGAAACATACTTTAAAGGAAACAAAGATGAAAATTTGGAAATGTGTTTCTTTTTTGAAATGGGAGTAAAGGGAAGAGGAATCAGAAATTGAAAGTTGCGTTAAAGAAATAATAGAAAAATGCAAGAAAAATTAAAGTAAAATTAGTTCTGACTCAAAAAAGAAAGTTATGAGAAAGATGTGGCAAATAGAATTGCAAATGAAAATGGTTCTTAATACATACTTAGTCATGTTGATCAGGATTACTCATGTCTCTCAGTTATTGCCATTTTAATGTATATTTTCAAGATTGAAATATGACCTCTGTACTTGAATATTATTAGCTATATGCACTGAAAGTATGTGTATCTACAATATTGAATGCTAATACACATGTTTTAAATATGACTCATGGAATTTGTGGACAGAAATGTATGAGAATACACATTAAATGTCATAGAAATTTACATGTGGAGGTATGCATAAAGTTCCTACTAGTCTATATATAAATCCACATTAACATTTTATTTATTAGATATAACTGTGTTCTGTATTTCAGAGATGATTGACGCAATGAAGAAAGAACAGATTTTTTGGGTTTCTGTATGTCTGCTGCTTAGTTGTGCCTCTGCCCCTCTTAATGCTGTTCCTGAGGAAGGTGAAGAACATACAAACATTACAGGTAAAATGTTAAAAGCATTCATCCTTTTAAGCTAGTCAACGCTCTCAGTTTTAATCCAAAAATTTAATACATTTTTCTCCATCTTGTAGAAAAATCAGTTTTTATTGAAGTGACATTTTTCCAAAATCTTAGTCCAAAAAAAAAAGTCACTTTAGCAAGGAAGATCTCTTTTTTCTCAGACTATATATTAAATACTGAAGTACCTCTGAAAAATTGCAAGGAGCAAAATGATATAGATACAACTCTCTATGAACCTAGATGTCACCCTTTGTCTGGGAAAAGTATGAGAAGGAAAAGGAAAGTACAAACATCTGAAGTTTCAGTCATTCTCTCCTTCTTGCCTTTATTCCTCAAATAAAAACTTCTCAGATGAGTCCAAAGTAAGAATCTAGTCAAGCAGGATACCAGAAGATCTGGGTAATAGAAGATAGTTCTAATCCCATAAAGATCTGTGTCTAAAAATAAAATACAGTTGACCCTTGAGCAATGCAGGGGTTGGGGTACCAACCATCAGTGAAGTCCACATATAACTTATAGTCAGCCCTCTGTATCCATGATTCCTCTAGGTCCTGCATTCTGCATGCAGATTCAGCCAACCACAGATCATGTAGTACTATAGTATTTATTACTGAAAAAACATTTTGTATAAGTGAACCCATGCATCTCAAACCTGTGTTGTTCAAGCATCAACTGTTTTAACAATAAAACAATAGAACAAGGAGGAGACTGTGTAGTGATCGTTATTATAGATTTATTTCTTTCTTAAAAGTAATATTTTGTGGCAAATTAGTAAATTAGTGATAAAAATCTCATCATTGTTAATAATGAGAGACTGAACAAAGTGATAGCTTCTATTCATTTCTATATATGTTTATGATGTACAAAAGGTTTCCATAAATACATTTTGATTTCATATCTCCATCAGCTCTTTAATGTGATTTTGTTCCTTGTACTAACCTTTGATAAAGATTGAATAAATATATCTTATGTGCCTGAGACTCTGGTAGGTGCTAGGGAAGAAGTGATGACTGAGACCAGGTTCTCCGAAATTTCATGGTTTCACAAGGGAGACTTTAATGTAGACAGATTATTTCAGTGTAATGTGGTAAGTGAAATAAGAGGCATGCATAAGGGTGCTGCTGTTGATACAAAGAAAAGGGGGACTCATCTAAGCTTGGCTATCTGAGAGCTTGGCACAGGGAAGTGGCCAAATGGTACATGCTACATCACTTCAGCCTGCACCCAAAAATGAGACACTGGGAGCAGATCTGAAGGTCTAGACCAACTGGACCCACAGCTTGAAGTCCATCTGCCCAGGCAGGCCCAGCCTACAGCAGCCCCCAGCTGACCGGTCGATAAGAAGCAAACCCAGCTGGGATCAGAAGGGCCATTCACATCCTACCCATGAATGAAAAATAAAGGCTTATTATTATATGCCACCAAAAAATACGTATATATTATTGGGAAAATTTCCTAAAGATGGAACATTACTTGATAAAGTAAAAACCATTATGTGCCTTATGAGAGTAGGAATGTGGGCACTATGAGATGGACTCTAATTCTTCATTCCACTCATTTTTCAAAAGAGATGGCTAAAGTTCTAATATTCTGGAGGTTGGGTAGAGAAGGAATGCAGAGGTTACAGTAAGTCCCAACAGGGCAAAGCAGGCAATCCCGTCTTAGAAAGTGGGAGGAGAAAGAGTCCAAGTGTTCCTAATATTCACCTCCTCCAAGCTCCCTCAATTAGGCTGAGAAAATGCATGCCAGTTAACCAGGATGTTCCTGAAACTGTTGCTACTGCCACAGTCAGCCAAGAAACCAGAATTAACCCATCAGTAATTAAACCTAAGTTTAAAATCTCTGGGTAAATCCAGACCAAACCCACCTGGATAAGGAAATATTTTGATCTTAAAGCTAGACTTGAAGACCACTTAGCTGACTGGCTGCACAGTCTTATGCAGTTTTGGTTTTCTTTTGTTTTGTTTTTAATTAATCTTGTGATAGCATGATCCTGTGTCTGTATCGATTCAGTTTTGGAGATACCATCTATCACATTATGCCAAGGTCATGCCATCATTTTATAGATGTATGCCATTTCATTGAAATACTGTACTAGCATTTTATTGAAAAATATTACAAGGTTTTACGGCTTCTCTCACAAGTCAATAGTAGGCTTTTTAAAATTAGTTCAACCAGCAGGGAGCATGAAATAGAGAAACTTTTTGATAAGATAAAAATGATTAAAAAATAGTGGTGATAAGGTTGTTGTTTTTTTTTTTAATTCCTTTAGACTGGTAGAGACAAGATTAGCAGGGAGCATTTAGAGAAAGGCAAGTATGTTTCATAACATTTAGAATCAGACAGACCTAAGTATGCATGTGTAGTTTGCCACATAGCAGCTTTGCAAAATTAGATGAGTTTATGTAAACTCTCTGACTCCCAGTATCCTAATCTATAAGTAAGTGATCTAAATAACTAGATTTAAATGGTTGTTATATAAACTGCATAAAAGCATCTGGCATATTTCCTAGCACAGAAGAGGGAGAGTACACGTCTGTGTTCTTCCTTTCCAGAGAAATCAAATATTTTAGTTAGAGAGTCAAGTAGCATATATATAGATAGTAGGTTAACCATAAAGCTCTAGGTTCCCAAACAAATTCCAGGAGAATGAGGATTCTAATAGTCAAGGATATGACACATCCCCAAATATATCATGAGCCTTCCATTCAACATCCCAGGACAGGGGGAGGGAAGACTGAGATTTTAATTCTCAGACTGTGAGACATAAAATATTGGGTTGGCCAGAAAGTTCCGTAAGATGTGATGGAAAACCCCTAACTTTTTGGCCAACCCAATATAAGAAATTAATTATGAAAATAATTACATATAAACCATAATTCTGTTTATCTTACTACATCAGATTAAAGTCCTGTTACATTGTCTTGTATGGTTTTTCCAGTTTTATGGCCTTAGGTAGATCCTTGTCACAGTCAACGCTTTCTTCAAGTCTCGGGAAAGTTACCCCTGATCCCCTCAGAAAAGCTTAAGTATCTTATTATACACTTAAACAGCATCCTGAACTTCTTGAATATTTATATAACTAAGTCTTTAGTGTCCGCATGCTCCATGAAGGGGGGGGGGGTGGTCACTGCCACCTAATTTACTATCATATCTGCCATGACAGTACAGTGCCTGACACATGACCAACACACGATTGTTAACTTTTGAAAAGGTTTATCTAAATTAAAAAATCAAAACAAGACAAACTTTCATCCCTTTTTAGTGGCACAGCATGGCTGTGTGTCCAAAGGGGCCACCTGATCACTCCCCCAAGTCAGGAATGCTGTGCCCAAGTGCGAGGTTGCAAGGTCACTGCACAAAAGAATATTCTAATATAGGATTCGTGTAAGAAATACAATAAAATATGAATGGTAAAAATGAGTGACTAGATAATAATTAGTAAAATACATTACTCAAAGTTAATTCTTAGTGTTTTCTTTAGGAAATTGCTATAAAATCATTACCTGCTTTCATCACTGAAACCATTTTTAATTTTTATAAAGCGAAGTTTAGAAAAATTTATTGAGTGGAAATTGTAAAATTAAATCTATGTGCTTGACTTAAATGCCAATTAAGGAATCTCAGTCACACAGATCTGTGATAATATCACTCAGTTATTAAGAAGGTGAGCAGTATCTGGTATAAAACTATCTGAGGGTCAATTCTGAAGCCATCACTTATGGTGTGAACTGAACAATTAATTTTTGCAGTGCTCTTTTATAATCTGTAAAGTGGAGATAATAATGCCTAATTCAGAAGGTTGTTGTGATCGTTAAATAATATAATTGCAAAATGTCTGGAGCACAGTAATTACTCAGTAAACGTTAGCTGTTACTACCAGGACAACTGCTACAACTATGGTGTAATATCCTTTGTTTGTGGTGCGCTGCCACCACCTGGTGGCACTATTACTAAATAGCAGGTTGAAAATAAGATGCTATATCCTTAATGCAGAAAATGTAAAATAAAAGATTTGGCATGATGATAAGGAATATCAAATATAAAGTCAAAAGTGCGGGAATAATCAATGAGAAATAATTTGATATAAATTATTGATTTATAAGACATAGTTTCCCTAAGTATACAGTATTTGGCAACTCAGGTAAAGCTGTGTTCTACAAGTGGCCTATATTAAAGGTGCCTGTCTGAAGCACTGCTTCAATGATTTGGTGTCTGTAGAGTTCTAAAGTAACATTAACTTGGGAATCAAGACCATCATATTGTATGAGAAGTGCTATAGGAATTTCTGAAATAATGGTATATAGCCATAAGTTATGAAAATGTCAGACAGTTTTTATTCTAGCTCATTTCTCAAAATTATTTATGTGACTTCTGAGATTCTAAGATCTGCTCCTAAGAGAGGATATTTATAGAACTGATAGGTCAAATTTTTGTCAGCCCTACAAAAATGTATATAGAGCAGATAAAACATAAAGTGCTAATTCAGTGACACATTGTGGGTCATCTCTCAGTCAGATGCACCACTTAGGGTCCTTGAAGCTTTCTAACTTCTCACAACTTTTTAACAACTCAGAATGTCATGTATAGAATTATCAATCTTTAAGTAAAGAAAGGAATATAAATAGCATTCACAATCATGCATAAATGTACTACTCAGAAAATGCTTTCGCTTATTTTTGAATTCAAATTGACAGTTGTAACTTCAGTGATGAAGGGAAAATATATTTTTTTATGTCATTTTTTGTTTATATACAGATATATACAATACTCTAAAATGTTATTATATATTATTAATTTCTAGAGAAAAGAAGTACTTGTGTGTATAATTTAAGAAAATTAATTATTTGTAATTTATAATATTTAACACCTAAATTTTCATAACTAGGGAATGGTTCAGTGTAGTATGATATATACATACATGTATGAATATAAATATTCTGTTGCTTTTTCTTTCATGAGGATTGGAGTCATGTACCAGCCCTGATACTGTTGCTTTTAAAGAGTTGTTTTGTATGTAAAAAATGACACAGCTGTGGATTAGGGAGACATCTCTACTTATCTGTAATGTCAACACATCAGTTACCTTATAACTGCTACTCAATTCCATATTGGTAAACTGGTACAAGTTTAAGCAACATCTATAACAAGAGTCTAGAAAAAATATTTGATATTTTTCCTTAAAAGTTGGTTAATAATCAACTATTAAAGTTTAATAAAGTTGGTAAGACCTGTCTCATTTGATGAGTTTATATATTTTATCTAACTTTTTGATAACTTTTCATAGTTTCTTATATCAGCCTATTTTATCACTGTTGCACTTCTCCTTAAAATTAAGATGTATTAAAAACGAATGAAAAGGAATGTTATTCTTTTATTTTTACCTTGTAGATGCTGAGTTGCCACCGTTGAAACTTGTACATTCATTCTGTGCATTGAAAGCAGATGATGGCCCATGCAAAGCAATGATAAAGAGATTTTTTTTCAATATTCACACTCAGCAATGTGAAGAATTTATATATGGGGGATGTGAAGGAAATCAGAATCGATTTGAAAGTCTGGAAGAGTGCAAAGAAAAATGTACAAGAGGTAGGTTTCTGGAGACACTTATTACCCAGAAACCTTTAGAGTTATTAGATCTAATCATAGATTTGATCATTTTAGAAAAAACGTTAAAACTATTTTAACATTCCAAGGAATCTTTTTCACTTTTTTAGCTTTAATGTTCAACTACTGTTTTTCATTTTTTTGTATCAGTCATTATAAAATACAGTAAGCTTATTGTCCTATACTCTTCCCCATAATAAAGAGGGAAGAAAACCCTTAAGTTTGCAGAAGAGATTTTATATCTGCAGCAAATTAAGTGTAATTCAGCCTCCTTGGGTAGCTATGAGTTCACAGGAAATAACTTGTTATTCACAGTGACTTAGACTTTCCTTTACCAATACAATGATCTCATAGTTGTTTCCCTGTCAAGATAATGAATTAATCCAATTTGAGGTTCTCAACAGCTACTAATTAGAAAATTATAGAAATATATATATGAAAGTAAAATCCTTCTCTTTGGAGCCTTGGAATAATGTAGAAAATATCATCCCTGATGACCTATGAAGACCTTACTGAACCCAACTTTTCATAGTTTTACTAAGTTATAAGGTTTAAAAGCATATCACATTCTACTATTAAACTTTATTGAACACTTTTATTCTTTTAATCATGTTAAAACAACTTTTTTTTTTTCAAATTCTACAAATTACAATGTTTCATGTGGTTTTCTCTCTTTAGACTGAGATAAATTCCAAACAATTACTGGTCAAAATTTTGAATGTTTTTTATCTCAGTTTTATTCTTCTGAATTGAGAGCTACTTGAGAGACAGAAAATCCTGAGTTGTCTTTATTTCTGCAGTTTCTAGTCCCAAATTTCCCCACTGCATGTTCTTAGAGACAGTTGAATTAAACTGTAGGGCTATAGCGATGGTATCTTTAGTTAACACTGGTGTCTTGTTTTTTGCAAAGCAGGCAGGTCTGCATTTTCACTCTGATAATGCTTTCCTAAACAGCTTTTACATAACAGCCTTGGCATCATGATGCTCTCGGCCTATGGGAAAATCTCAGTGTGGTAAAAACAGAGAGCTTTTCTCCTCTGTGACTGTTGTATGCTCCAGAGCTGGCAGAAAAGAACTGATGTGAATGAATTTCTTTATCTCAGAGCACTTATTTCCCTCTTTCCTCTCCATAGATGTGCTAGAAATGTTACTAACACAGATTAGGCAGTTCAGTGGTTCTCTGTAGTACCTTTGGTTTTTGTGATTGCCTGGTCATTTTCCATTCATCACAGATTTCTATACCCTGTTCTATTCCATACTGGGCCAAGTATCCTTTTGTACTGAGTATCACTCAGGTTCAGCACCTTGGCTAGAGGCCTGGTTGCCTCATTCTTTGTAATCCTCACTTTTTCATGTAGCAGCCTACTTAATTTCATCAACTGGCCTCTTTCCTGAAATACATACCTATTTAGTTTTTATAATTTACAAATCTTTTATTTCACCATTTTGTGAAAAGTTACTCTTTTCTTTAGAAATTAATCAAATATGATTTTGTTCTTCAGTGAATGCCCTGCTATAATGTTTTCTCAAACATCATTACTGCCTACCATAACTATATGTCTTTTGCCCCCATCTCCTCATTATCTCTTCAAAAGTCATTGATATTACTGTTTGAATATATGAGTGTTTTATATAGTAAGCTACTGTTAAGGATATAGATGACATAGAAGAGTTACTAAGCTTTTAAAAAATCACATAAGGAGAAAATTCCATCTTCAGCTGTGATGGAGTAACTGGAGCTGAACTTTCTCTCCTAATGTAAATAGCTAGAAAACTGGGCAAAATATATGAATCAGCTGTTTACAGACATTGATCAAAAGGCAGTGCAGGATTGTGATCTCTGAGAGATGGGAAACACATGAGGTGAACCCTCTGGTCTCCCCAGCAATCTGCATGAAGGCACTTCAGACCACAGTTAAAGGAGGGAAATACCAGCACAGCATGGTGGTCTCCATGGTGGAGGATGTGGAGATTGGAGACTGGTAGACTGATGTGGCTGGGTTTTGAGGGACAATATGTGAGAGAGAATGGACATATGTAGAGAAAAAGCTAAAAAATCTGGATAAGGGTCCCTTTGAGTTTGTTACTGAATAATAAAACTGCATGCACTTGGTGAAATTCCATGAGTCTGAGAAAGTAATTACAGGGATTTGTAAGTGGAACAATTCCCAGAGCTCTAGGAGAAATTTTATATTTAATTTAGTACTAGGACTAAATTAGACCTAGAGTAAAAGCTACTTTAACCGTGTCATAGTGAAGCTTAAACCAAGCCTTAAAAGTTCCAGATGATCCACAAGTAACTTAACTACTTGCCAGAAGGCACTTCTTTAATGGAAGATGGTAAAACATTCTTTAACGGAAGACAATAAAATCCAGCAGCCAACAGCATAATATTCAAAAATATCTATAATCCCCCCTGCCCAGAATACTAAACATTTGAAGAAGAAGCAAACTGTGATCCATAATTAGGAAAAAAGTGCTCAATTCAAACAGAGAAATGACAGAGGTGACAAAATTAGTAGACAAGGACTTTAAAATAGCTATTATAAATATGGTAAAGGATTTAAAGAAAACATGAACATAATAAGGAGAAAATGGAATATATAAAAGAGAACTAAATGGAAATTCTAAACCTGAAAAATTCAGTATATAAAATAAGAAATTTTCCAGATGTACTTAAAGCAGATTAGACATTACAGAAGAAAAGGTCAGTAAACTTAAAGACAGAGCAATAGTAACTGTTCAAGATGAAGGACAGTGAGGATTAAAAAAAAGGCTAAACAAGCAAACAAAAAAGAATATAGCCCAATAACCCATGACAGGAAATCAAGAAGTCTATCAAAATGTGTAATTGGAGTCCTGGCGGTTGGGGCAGGAGATATGTGAACAAAAAAATGGCAAAGAATTATCCACATTTGATGAAAACTGTAACTTGTAGAAACAAGAACACTGACAAAATCACAAAAAAAAAAGAATAAAGAAAAAGAAGTCTACACAAATGAATATAATAATCAAATTGCTGAAAATTGTGGATAAAAAGTAAATCATAAAAAAATGAGAAAAATGATACATGAGGGAATGAAGATCGAAAGAATCCCCAAGTTCCCATCAAGAAACAATTCACAAGAGAAGAAAATGGAACATCTTCTTTGAAGAGCTAAAGGAAAAAATAAACTGCCAATTAGTAATCTAGATCTATTAAAAATACTCTTATAATGGAGATAAACACTTTTTCAGATTAACAATGTCTGAGAAAATTTATTGCTAGCAGACTTGCACTGTGAGTAATAGTAAAAGATTTAAAACTAAAGCACACAGGAAAGGAGGGGGAACATATGAGATTACTGTTGTAAGGTTCTGATACTACAGATGAAAGTGGTATTAATTACTTGAAGCCAAATTGTCATGAATTAAAGATGCATATTAAAATTACATTAAATTTTAATGGTATAATCACTCCAGTTAAAAGGTATATCGTAGACAATATAAAAAAATCACGAACTAAGTACGTGTTGTCTGCAGGAAAGACGTTTTAAAAATACAGACACAGAGAGGTTAAAAGTGAAAAGATGAAAAAAGATATACCATGCAAGCACAGATCAGAAGAATGATTAGTAAAAGTAGACTATAGGACAAGGAATATTGGCAGGAGAAAGGGAAGACACATTATAGGAATGAGGGCCAATTAATCAAAAAACCATAAAAATCCTCAATGTCTATGTGTATGCCTCAATTACAGAACTGGAAAATTTTCAGAGAAAAAACTGACAGAAGTGAAAGGAGAAATATGATGTATATCTTATATATTAAGACTTGGAAGTTGAATTTTTGTTTTATTTTGGAGACCTTCGAGAACTATGGCTTGTAAATTACCATGCCTGAGAATAAAGTCAAGACAAATATTTCAGAGAATAGGAACTAAGGATGTGTTTAGTTTGATATGTATGCTCAGCTGTCCTTTTGCATGTAAAGCTGTTTTATCAGTTGTTTCCAAATATATATAATCTTGCATGATGTATTTACCTATGTAATAATAGAGACATGGTAACAAAGTTAATAAGGTAGAAAAAATTAAAATATAGTTTGTAAAATGGTTTCTAAACACATGGCTTTCAAAATGTTTGTCTTTTGGTTTAGTTGCTTTTTTCCCATAGCCTATACAAGAACAACATTGTATTTGATTATTATTTTTTGAAAAATAGGTGTATGTAGTATGGGAATTAAAGAATTAGATGAAAGAGATCAAATTCCCACTTAGCTTTTTAGCTAGTCAGCCTCTACAGCAACTTTTAAAGGTTCCAATAGGTATGCTGTTTATATTAATTACTATTTTATTAGTTGAGCTAACTGTGACTTGCGGCTTTTCATGGGGATTTACGTGGGAATTTTCTCCACAGGAATTAAAGAGCATGTAAATACTTTTTTCATTCTCTTTATTTTTAAGTTTATTTTGTGTTTTATTTGTTTGGAATAGTGAAGACTTACCCAGTAACAAGAATATTCTGTCCATAGAGTCTTTTCCCATCTACTTGGAAAATTTTCTAGGCTGACTTCAACAAATATGAAATACAAAAGTTAGCATTCAGATTTTACCCTTCCCTTTCCCAACAGAAAACAAAAAGATGAAGAAAGAATAGGGCAAAAGAAATTTTTTTTTACAATTGTTTAAATGTATCAGGTAATTATGAATTAATTTTGATATTAATTAATTTTAATATTCATGATGAAATATTAAAATGTGAATTCATATACATGGAGTTCAAGGAATTACTAAAATAAGAATTAGTAAAACATACTCTCATTATTCCTTAAGACATCATTAATAAATGTTATGTTCTGCATAAATCTAGGAAAATATGATAATTTGGATAATTTGCTGTAAACCTTATCTATCTTTTCAGACTGTAATTGGCATAAAAATAAATTAAATAGGGTATCCATGGTTGTTACCAGAAAGGAACAAGTTCTCTCTTTTAATATTGCATGAATATTGAAATCAAACATCTCTATGTTCCTGTTCCGTGGCTATTGTCAGTAGGTAAAACAGAGTAAAAATGATTACTCAGCTCTCTAGTCTTATATACTGTTTATATGTATATATTCTTTCCCTGCCTTCATAAATTAAAAATGTAACATAATAATTGTACATTAAAATATTTTAATGTAAGCTTATTATGACAATCCACCATCTAAAAACATTAATTGGGGGTTGGTTATTTACAATTTAAAAAAATCAAGTTTTCTTAACATTTAAAATACAATTAGAATTACACACACACACACACACACACATCTTTTTTAAGACTGTTGAATAAAACATAGTAAAGCTCAAAAGGGAGATGAACCACATCACCTTATCATTCGTAGACATTTTACTCTCCAAAGAATAACCTGATTGATCACTGGCTGAAAGGGGCATTTAAGCCAACTCATACTCATATTCTCTCTCTCTTGCCTCTCTCTCCCTCCCTTTATGTCTCTCTGGCCATACAACTAATAATAAGCTGCCTTGAACAAAGCTTTTCTCTGTAAAACAATTGATTATACAACAAATCAAATATCACTTAGTTTTCCTAATGTTTACGTGAACAAATCAAAATTTTACATAATATATCAATTTGAATTTCATTATCCTTTAAATTAGAATTTAGAATCCATACTTGAAATACAATGGGTCAAAGACAAGTAGCATTCTAGTTCTCAAGTGGAGTAATTCCAATAATTCTATGAGATTAAACTAAAAATTACATCACAAATACCATTTGCTTCATTTCTCCTCTGTAATTGGAAATAACAATGAAGCTTGTAATTGGATTAAGATAATGAAGCAGAAGAAGGAATCGGGGAAGGAGGTAATTCTGGTTCCTTTCACCCCTACTTCCATTCCTCTATAGAAATGATCTGTTTTTATAGGCAAAATAGGCTGTTTGAATTACTTTCACATTTCACATTATTTTAATAAATAACTATTTTAATCATAGATATTTTGAATAGCAAACTTAGTTCACCATGAATTATTATTTTTGTAAATGTGTTAGAAAGTTTTAAAATAGTTTTTGAGACATTATTATATTAAAATGTAGGTGACTTCATGGTTATACTGTAATAATTTAATCTGTAGAGCAAATAAGAAATTTATTTATTGACATTCTGTATAAGAATAATTTTAATAGTAATAAACATATCACCCTAGTTTGTTAAATTGAAAGTCATAATATTATATTATAAATTGTAGTAATTGATACATATATACTGTTTTACTTGCAGATTATCCAAAGAAAACTAGAAGGACAAAGACAACATTGCAAAAAGGTGAATATTCATTTGTATGCTCATTAGTAGCATTTACATAAGGCACTTAGCAATTCAATTCTTAGCTTTCTCTGCTATGAGATTCATCATAAATCCATGTGATCTTTGAAATGGTGTTTTGTTTCAGTGCATATAATGAAAACGTAGAAATAACATACATGATATTTGGTAAGGGAAGACTTCAAACACTGTGTTTACTCATTCTAATTCAGTGTGATATCTGGTATTAGATCAGTAACAGTCCAGAGCCATGCACATGCTATTTTAACATCCCCAAAATAGTGATTTAGATGTTGCTGTTCTTACTTTATTTCTCAGATCTCTAATCCTTTCATAATCTCAGCATTGTGTGGCTTTAGCAAGTTTCGTCCAGTATTACCCTGAATATATATATGCCTTTGAGTTGTCAACAGCCTGTATGCAAAAATAAGTGGAGATATTTAACAATAAATAATTGCTTTTGTCAACATTATTTAGCATTTGCATATTTTTGATTTTGTGATTTAAATTATTTATAGTTTTTAACTAAAAAGAATTACTTTTTGGTGAATATATTATATCAGTACAAGAAAAATGTTACAAGAGATGAAGAAAGACATGCTCCTTTTAATAAAGGTCTAGAAGCTGACTTTGCTCAATTACCATTCACAGCATTTACATTTAAATGAGAAAATATTGAACAAAAAGATCAAATTATTTAATTCAGGACATGAAAAAGCTACATAATTCAAAGTGAATTTTAGTTTTACTAACTTTGATTTAATTATGTGGGAAAGAGCTGAAAAATTCTATAACTCACTGATAAGCTTAAGACAAACTACTGTCCAGAATTTCAATCAAAAGTTATAAAATAAATTCAGCAAAGTTTGTACAAACAACATAAGTAAATGTATTTATTTATAAGTTTTAAAATAACTTTCTATAAATATTGAATTAATTTTTACAGAAGTGTTCAATACTTCAATTAAATGAAATTCTTCTTATCTGTAATATCAAAGAATATAGCATATTTATAAATAGGGTTTTTTTGTCTATCAAGTAAAAGATGATATCTTCAACATTTAAACATTAGTATATTTTTTTTCAAAAATGTATATTTAGGGGCTTCCCTGGTGGCGCAGTGGTTGAGCGTCCGCCTGCCGATGCAGGGGACACGGGTTCGTGCCCGGTCTGGGAAGATCTCACATGCCACGGAGCGGCTAGGCCCGTGAGCCATGGCCGCTGAGCCTGTGCGTCCAGAGCCTGTGCTCCGCAACGGGAGAGGCCACAACAGTGAGAGGCCCGCGTACCGCAAAAAAAAAAAAAAAAAAATGTAGATTTAGGAAAAAATTATATGCAGGGGAAATTTACTGGAAAATTATGCTACTTAATTTATATTTAATGATTCAGAATTGAAACATTCTTATTTGATATTATATATGAAAGTTAGAGAGTAAAGCTATGGATACTATTCACGTGTGTAAAAAATGTTCAGATGCTAAAACCAATCCATGATGAAGACCTTTAAGCATATTGATTTGAAGTCAACTTTGTGATATGCTTCCTAACATCACATCAGAACAGTTATAAAGACAATGGGGATTCTTTACAACCCTTTTGGGAGAAAGTTTTTTTTAAGACAATTGCCAAGTATGCAGCCTCAAACAAAAGTTAGTAGTGAAAATCATGTGGTTTGTGGAAGTTGGCATATATCTTAAAGCCTGCCTTCTGGGTTTTAACTGAGCATCAATTTAGAGCAAGGATTGTGTATGCAGATTCAATACAAACGTTAGAACTTTATTTATCTGAGGAATATTGGGAATGAATTTCTTAATTTGTGACCGTAGATATATTAAACTCTAGGCCTAAGCAGAATTATTTTACAAGTATGCAATTTCAACTCCTAAAATAAATGTATGTCCTAGAATGGGGCCTCATATAAATATGGCAACTTTCAGTTGTATAATTCCTTAATCATATTTTCAGAATAATTTGTTACTGTTTTCTCTTCTTTGTATGCAATATTTTTGACCTACTCCCTTTTGTTAAACATAGAATTCTTATATTATTTGTTAATATGATTTAAAATTTCATAAATACATACTAAGACCTAAACAAATCAAATTAGTGATCAAATGTATTTTTCTTTCTCTTGTAATACAGTATATTATAAAACTTTTTTAAACAGCTTTATTGAGATATAATTCACATGCTAAACAATTCAGCCATTTAAAGTACACAATTTAATAACTTTAGTATATTTAGTATTGTGCAGCCATCAGCATAATCAATTTTAGAACATTTTTATCACACCCCCCCAAAAAAAAAACCTCTGTAATCACTAACAGACACTGCCCCATTTCTTCCGGCTCCCCCAGCCCCAGGCAACCATTAATCCACTTTCTGCATCTATAGATTGGCCTATTCTGGATGTTTCATAAAAATGAAATCATATAATATATGGATATATAGATATATATGGATAATATATGGATTTCTGTGTCTGACTCATTTCACTCAGCATAATGTTGTCAAGGTTCATCCATGTCGTAGCAGATCTCAGTACTTCATTCCTTATTATGACAGGATAATATTCCATTATATGGATAGACCACATTTTGTTTATCCATTTATCAGATGATAGACATTTGGGTTGTTTCCACCTTTTGGCATTTGGGAATAATGTTGCTAGGTACATTAGGGTTCAAGTTTTTGTGTGCACATGTGATTTCATTTCTCTTGGCCTAGACACCTAGGCCTCGGTGTGGTTCTAATAGGCATTCCTTTTAGAATTCTGAGTGAAGTTGAACATCTTCATGAATTACCTGTTTAAATCCATTGCTTATTTTACTGTTGGGTTGTTTGAATGTTTCTTATTTGTGATATTGTGATTTATAATAAAGATATAGTTGGTCTTCCTCCTGTTGTCCCTGGCACAGAGCTCAAAAAACCCTTGGAATTTCCTGACTTGAGCCTTAAATGTATCTTTTGTTATGTTAATTTTGTGACTTCCGGGACAGCTCCTCAGTTGGGAGGACTGCTGGTTGCCAGGGGAGCCAACCCCTTGATTAGAGGGTTGAAACTTTCAATCCCATCCCCCCTCCACCACCTCCGGAGAGGGGAGAGGGGCTGGAGGTTGAGTTCAATCACCAATGACCAATGATTTAATTATTCATGCCTGTGTAATGAAGCCTCCATAAAAACACAAAAGGACGGAGGTCAGGGAACTTCCGGGTTGTTGAACTTGGGGAGATTCGGGAAGAGTGGATGCCTGGAGAGGGAAGCTCCGCCCCTTCCCACATACCTTGCCCTGTGCATCTCCTCCACCTTGCTGTTCCTGAATTATATCCTTTTGTAATAAACTGGTGATCTAGTAAGAAAACTTTTCTGGAGTTCCGTGAGCCAAATTAATCAAACCCAAAGAGGGGGGTGTGGAACCTCAGATTTACAGCCTTGTTGGTCAGAAGCCTGGGGGGTGGGGGGGGCAGGGTGCACCTGAACATTTTTAACATCTTTATTGGAGTATAATTGCTTTACAATGTTGTGTTAGTTTCTGCTGTATCACAAAGTGAATCAGCTATACGTATACATACATCCCCATATCTCCTCCCTCTTGCATTTTCCTCTCACCCTCCTTATCCCACCCCTCTAGGTGGTCACAAAGCACCGAGCTGATCTCCCTGTGCTATGCGGCTGCTTCCCACTAGCTATCTATTTTACATTTGGTAGTGTATATAGGTCCATGCCACTCTCTCACTTTGTCCCAGCTTACCCTTCCCCCTCCCTGTGTCCTCAAGTCCATTCTCTATGATTGTGTCTTTATTCTTGTCCTGCCCCTAGGTTCTTCAGAACCATTTTTAAAAATAGATTCCATATATATGTGTTAGCATACAGTATTTGTTTTTCTCTTTCTGACTTACTTCACTCTGTATGACAGACTATAGGTCCATCCACCTCACTACAAATAACTCAATCTCTTTCCTTTTTATGGCTGAGTAATATTCCATTGTATATATGTGCCACATCTTCTTTATCCATTCATCTGTTGATGGACACTTAGGTTGCTTCCATGTCCTGCCTATTGTAAATAGTGCTGCAGTGAACATTGCTGTACATGACTCTTTTTGAATTATGGTTTCTCAGGGTATATGTCCAGTAGTGGGATTGCTGGTCATATGGTAATTCTATTCTTAGTTTTTTAAGGAAGCTCCATACTGTTCTCCATAGTGGCTGTATCAATTTACATTCTCACCAACGGTGCAAGAGGGTTCCCTTCTCTCCACACCCTCTCCAGCATTTATTGTTTGTAGATTTTTTGATGATGGCCATTCTGACCAGTGTGAAGTGATACCTCATTGTAGCTTTGATTTGCATTTCTCTAATGATTAGTGATGTTGAGCTTCCTTTCCTGTGTTTGTTGGCAATCTGTATATCTTTTTTGGAGAAATGTCTATTTAGGTCTTCTGCCCATTTTTGGATTGGGTTGTTTGTTTTTTTGATATTGAGCTGCATGAGCTGCTTGTAAATTTTGGAGATTAATCCTTTGTCAGTTGCTTCATTTGCAAATATTTTCTCCCATTCTGAGGGTTGTCTTTTTGTCTCATTTATGGTTTCCTTTGCTGTGCAAAAGCTTTTAAGTTTCATTAGATCCCATTTGTTTATTTTTGTTTTTATTTCCACTTCTCTAGGAGGTGGGTCAAAAAGGATCTTGCTGTGATTTATGCCATAGAGTGTTCTGCCTATGTTTTCCTCTAAGAGTCTTATAGTGTCTGGCCTTACATTTAGGTCTTTAGTCCATTTTGAGTTTGTGTATGGTGTTAGGGAGTGTTCTAATTTCATTCTTTTACATGTAGCTGTCCAGTTTTCCCTGCACCACTTATTGAAGAGGCTGTCTTTTCTCCATTGTATATTCTTGCCTCCTTTATCAAAGATAAGGTGTATTATAAAAATTTAAAGAAGTAGGATTTTTCCTTGTCCCATATATCAAACTTAACCATGGGAATAATAGTTACATTCACCTTAAGAAACAAGAGGCAGTAAACAATGAACAAAATAACTTTCAAATTGGTACTTTGAGAAGTCATAGAAAATAGATATTTTACTCTATATTAAAACAGGATGTTTTAATTAGTAAAACAATTTTTTCATAGGGGATTGGTTTTTCTACTGTTGCAGAAATCATTAACATTATTAAATACATACTGTTTTTATAATAAAGCACTCATGAATATTGCTTCCCTGAGATAAATGCAAGATGCTTTAAGATGTGAGAAGATGCTACTGTTCATTTTTGCAGCTATGGTAATATATAGTTGCAGGGGGAAAGAAATGGGGATATTGGAACTTTGCCCTAAAAAATTCAAGCCCAATATATCTTGCAATCATCATAATTTTGAAAATAATTTATTGCTTTTCTTTCCAGACTATGCATGTAAACAAGGCTTGTAATGTAGATCACAGTGGTACAACTTTTGTGACAGCTATGTTTAGCCTGGTTTGGAGCACTATCAAAGAATGGGTATTAGACTTTTTCAAAAGCCTCTCCAATCCCTGAACATGTATTTCCTGTCTGCCTCTGCACTATTGGAGTCATTCCAATGCCTGGAAGAAAAATAAGAGACACAGTGGAGGAGGATGTCATACCTAATACAGATATTAATTTCAGCATAAGAATTCAGGAAATTCTAAGTATAGCCATGAAAGCTTCCATACCCCTCAAAGCTTCTCCCTTTTTAAAAAATTGAAACCATTCTAATGAAGCAACAAAGTATACTTAAATGAGACTGCACACCTGAAAAATAAGAAATATTTGTAGATCTTTCCTAAATGTTGATGCACATAAGCTTAATAAAAATAATTAAACCAAATTTTTGCCATAATATTTTGGACTTCCAAACCAAGGGTAAAAAGAGCCAATATCTTTTATTCTCTCAGTTCATGAAAGAGCTGATAGTTAATGCCCTACTAATTTACTGTGAGAAATTTAGAATTTGAAATTCCAATAGACACAATGTATGACAATAGTTGTAACTCCCTTATTCTAAATGTCACAGTAGGTATAGTTGTGGATAAAGTTATATTTTACCTTTTATCTTTATCTTTTCATATTTGCTCCTTAAATAATTTCAACTTAACCATTTATATTTTTAATTAACGTAATTAAATTATTAACAAAAAGGAATACTGCTTTCTGACATTTTTATAATTTCTAGAAAAGCCAGATTTCTGCTTTTTGGAAGAAGATGCTGGAATCTGTCGAGGTTATATTACTAGGTATTTTTATAACAATCAATCAAAGCAGTGTGAACGCTTCAAGTATGGTGGGTGCCTTGGCAATCTCAACAACTTTGAATCACTGGAAGAATGCAAGGACACCTGTGAGGACACATGTACGTTCATTTCTCATCTCCTTTTACTTCATTTTATAGGCATTCTTTTTAAAATAAGGCATCCTAGAGGATGTTCAGGCTTACCCAGATTTTGTTGCAGCCATGCAAATGAAGATCCACTGTAGTAACTCTTAATCTGATAGAAATTAGTCACCATGTTAGTTTATTTAAGAAACAGATAATTAAGAAATTTATAGTGGAAATTATTTCCATAGAAATTGTTTTTAGGTTACATTATTTAATCTTCCTTTCTGAGAATACTGTAGTACAATTTAGGCACAAGAGTAGGACTGCTGAAATCCCTTAGGCTTATAAAAATTTGAGAGCACGTGGTTCTTTAGAAACTACCACCTAAAATCAGTTTTATCTGAGCCTAAAATTAATTAAAGGAGTGACTTAAACATTAATTGTTACCTTTTTTGTTTTGACAAAGAACCACAAAGTTACTCGTGAAAATATTATAGTATAAGATACATATATAAAGATATAAAGATATATATATATCTTATATATATGAGATATAAAGATATATAAAGATTCACTAATTTAACATACCAATGTGAATAAAATTTCTAGACATCTACTTTTCTTAACACAACTTCTGTGCTTTGCTTTATGCGTACAATTATGAGCTTGTGAAAATGTCTTCTATTTTAATTGGCTGTATTTTTTTCCAGTGAATGATTTCCAGGTGGATGATTATAGAACCCAGCTTGATGCTGTGAATAATGACTCCTTGACTCCCCAGCCTACCAAGGTACCCAGCTTCTTCGGTAAGACTCTCTTTTAATTGCTGCCAGAAAAATATTATCATGGTAACAATAGAAATAGAATGTATATGAGAACTATGCTTTTTAGAAAATTATACTTCTTTTATTTAATAATAGGTGTGTTGAAATACTGAGATTCAAAATTGCTTAAGACCTTTTGTCCCAGAAAAGTGATAATTTTCCTAATCTATTTTAAAGTATGCTTTGTAGTAGGCTTTTGATTACATATCCCATGAAAACTTTTACATGATATTTAACTCTGCACCAAATTTATCTTATAAAATAATGCTAGGAATTATCAACTTCATCATTGTAATGGCAGCAGTGCGTCAAAAGCATCCTAAAGTGTTTTTTTTTTTTTTTGCTAATTAAAAATTTATTATTTTTTAAATTGAAGTATAATTGATGTACAATATTATAAAGTAAAATGTGTACAATACAGTAATTCACAATTTTTAAAGTTTATACTCCATTTATAGTAATTATAAAATATTGGCTATATTCCCCATGTTGTACAATATACTTTTTTCTTTTTTTTTTTTTTTAAACATCTTTATTGGGGTATAATTGCTTTACAATGGTGTGTTAGTTTCTGCTTTATAACAAAGTGAATCAGTTATACATATACATATGTTCCCATATGTCTTCCCTCTTGCGTCTCCCTCCCTCCCACTCTCCCTATCCCACCCCTCCAGGCTGTCACAAAGCACCGAGCTAATATCCCTGTGCCTTGCGGCTGCTTCCCCCTAGCTATCTACCTTACTACGTTTGTTAGTGTGTATATGTCCATGACTCTCTCTCGCCCTGTCAAAGCTCACCCTTCCCCCTCCCCATATCCTCAAGTCCGTTCTCCAGTAGGTCTGCGTCTTTATTCCTGTCTTACCCCTAGGTTCTTCATGACATTTTTTTTCCCCTTAAATTCCATATATATGTGTTAGCATACGGTATTTGTCTTTTTCTTTCTGACTTACTTCACTCTGTATGACAGACTCTAGGTCTATCCATCTCATTACAAATAGCTCCATTTCATTTCTTTTTAAGGTTGAGTAATATTCCATTGTATATATGTGCCACATCTTCTTTATCCATTCATCCGATGATGGGCGCTTAGGTTGTTTCCATCTCCGGGCTATTGTAAATAGAGCTGCAATGAACATTTTGGTACATGACTCTTTTTGAATTTTGGTTTTCTCAGGGTATATGCCCAGTAGTGGGATTGCTGGGTCATATGGTAATTCTATTTGTAGTTTTTTAAGGAACCTCCATACTGTTCTCCATAGTGGCTGAACCAATTCACATTCCCACCAGCAGTGCAAGAGTGTTCCCTTTTCTCCACACCCTCTCCAGCATTTATTGTTTCTAGATTTTTTGATGATGGCCATTCTGACTGGTGTGAGATGATATCTCATTGTAGTTTTGATTTGCATTTCTCTAATGATTAATGATGTTGAGCATTCTTTCATGTGTTTGTTGGCATTCTCTATATCTTCTTTGGAGAAATGTCTATTTAGGTCTTCTGCCCATTTTTGGATTGGGTTGTTTGTTTTTTTGTTATTGAGCTGCATGAGCTGCTTGTAAATTTTGGAGATTAATCCTTTGTCACTTGCTTCATTTGCAAATATTTTCTCCCATTCTGAGGGTTGTCTTTTGGTCTTGATTATGGTTTCCTTTGCTGTGCAAAAGCTTTGAAGTTTCATTAGGTCCCATTTGTTTATTTTTGTTTTTATTTCCATTACTCTAGGAGGTGGGTCAGAAAGGATCTTGCTGTGATTTATGTCATAGAGTGTTCTGCCTATGTTTTCCTCTAAGAGTTTGATAGTTTCTGGCCTTACATTTAGGTCTTTAATCCATTTTGAGCTTATTTTTGTGTATGGTGTTAGGGAGTGATCTAATCTCATACTTTTACATGTACCTGTCCAGTTTTCCCAGCACCATTTATTGAAGAGGCTGTCCTTTCTCCACTGTACATTCCTGCCACCTTTATCAAAGATAAGGTGTCCGTATGTGCGTGGGTTTATCTCTGGGCTTTCTATCCTGTTCCATTGATCTATCTTTCTGTTTTTGTGCCAGTACCATACTGTCTGGATTACTGTAGCTTTGTAGTATAGTCTGAAGTCAGGGAGCCTGATTCCTCCAGCTCCTTTTTTCGTTCTCAAGATTGCTTTGGCTATTTGGGGTCTTTTGTGTTTCCATACAAATTGCAAAATTTTTTGTTCTAGTTCTGTGAAAAATGCCAGTGGTAGTTTGATAGGGATTGCATTGAATCTGTAGATTGCTTTGGGTAGTAGAGTCATTTTCACAATGTTGATTCTTCCCATCCAAGAACATGGTATATCTCTCCATCTATTTGTATCATCTTTAATTTCTTTCATCAGTGTCTTATAATTTTCTGCATACAGGTCTTTCGTCTCCTTAGGTAGGTTTATTCCTAGATATTTTATTCTTTTTGTTGCAATGGTAAATGGGAGTGTTTTCTTGATTTCACTTTCAGATTTTTCATCATTAGTATATAGGAATGCCAGAGATTTCTGTGCATTAACTTTGTATCCTGCTACTTTACCAAATTCATTGATTAGCTCTAGTAGTTTTCTGGTAGCATCTTTAGGATTCTCTATGTATAGTATCATGTCATCTGCAAACAGTGACAGCTTTACTTCTTCTTTTCCGATTTGGATTCCTTTTATTTCCTTTTCTTCTCTGATTGCTGTGGCTAAAACTTCCAAAACTATGTTGAATAAGAGTGGTGAGAGTGGGCAACCTTGTCTTGTTCCTGATCTTAGTGGAAATGCTTTCAGTTTTTCACCATTGAGGATGATGTTTGCTGTGGGCTTGTCATATATGGCCTTTATTATGTTGAGGAAAGTTCCCTCTATGCCTACTTTCTGCAGGGTTTTTATCATAAATGGGTGTTGAATTTTGTCGAAAGCTTTCTCTGCATCTATTGAGATGATCATATGGTTTTTCTCCTTCAATTTGTTAATATGGTGTATCACATTGATAGATTTGCGTATATTGAAGAATCCTTGCATTCCTGGAATAAACCCCACTTGATCATGGTGTATGATCCTTTTAATGTGCTGTTGGATTCTGTTTGCTAGTATTTTGTTGAGGATTTTTGCATCTATGTTCATCAGTGATATTGGCCTGTAGTTTTCTTTCTTTGTGACATCCTTGTCTGGTTTTGGTATCAAGGTGATGGTGGCCTCGTAGAAGGAATTTGGGAGTGTTCCTCCCTCTGCTATATTTTGGAAGAGTTTGAGAAGGATAGGTGTTAGCTCTTCTCTAAACGTTTGATAGAATTCACCTGTGAAGCCATCTGGTCCTGGGCTTTTGTTTGTTGGAAGATTTTTAATCACAGTTTCAATTTCAGTGCTTGTGATTGGTCTGTTCATATTTTCTGTTTCTTCCTGATTCAGTCTTGGCAGGTTGTGCATTTCTAAGAATTTGTCCATTTCTTCCAGATTGTCCATTTTATTGGCATAGAGTTGCTTGTAGTAATCTCTCATGATTTTTTTTATTTCTGCAGTGTCAGTTGTTACTTCTCCTTTTTCATTTCTATTTCTATTGATTTGAGTCTTCTCCCTTTTTTTCTTGATGAGTCTGGCTAGTGGTTTATCTATTTTGTTTATCTTCTCAAAGAACCAGCTTTTAGTTTTATTGATCTTTGCTATCGTTTCCTTCATTTCTTTTTCATTTATTTCTGATCTGATTTTTATGATTTCTTTCCTTCTGCTAGCTTTGGGGTTTTTTTGTTCTTCTTTCTCTAATTGCTTGAGGTGCAAGGTTAGGTTGTTTATTCAAGATGTTTCCTGCTTCTTAAGGTGGGCTTGTATTGCTATAAACTTCCCCCTTAGAACTGCTTTTGCTGCATCCCATAGGTTTTGGGTCGTTGTGTCTCCATTGTCATTTGTTTCTAGGTATTTTTTTATTTCCTCTTTGATTTCTTCAGTGATCACTTCATTATTAAGTAGTGTATTGTTTAGCCTCCATGTGTTTGTATTTTTTACAGATCTTTTCCTGTAATTGATATCTAGTCTCATGGCGTTGTGGTGAGAAAAGATACTTGATACAATTTCAATTTTCTTAAATTTACCAAGGCTTGATTTGTGACCCAAGATATGATCCTGGAGAATGTTCCATGAGCACTTGAGAAAAATGTGTATTCTGTTGTTTTTGGATGGAGTGTCCTATAAATATCAATTAAGTCCATCTTGTTTAATGTATCATTTAAAGCTTGTGTTTCCTTATTTATTTTCATTTTGGATGATCTGTCCATGGGTGAAAGTGGGGTGTTAAAGTCCCCTACTATGAATGTGTTACTGTCGATCTCCCCTTTTATGGCTGTTAGTATTTGCCTTATGTATTGAGGTGCTCCTATGTTGGGTGCATAAATATTTACAATTGTTATATCTTCTTCTTGGATCGATCCCTTGATCATTATGTAGTGTCCTTCTTTGTCTCTTCTAATCGTCCTTATTTTAAAGTCTATTTTGTCTGATATGAGAATTGCTACTCCAGCTTTCTTTTGGTTTCCATTTGCATGGAATATCTTTTTCCATCCCCTTACTTTCAGTCTGTATGTGTCTCTAGGTCTGAAGTGGGTCTCTTGTAGACAGCATATATAAGGGTCTTGTTTTTGTATCCATTCAGCCAATCTGTGTCTTTTGGTGGGAGCATTTAGTCCATTTACATTTAAGGTAATTATCGATATGTATGTTCCTATTCCCATTTTCTATATTGTTTTGGGTTCGTTATTATAGGTCTTTTCCATCTCTTGTGTTCCTTGTCTAGAGAAGTTCCTTTAGCATTTGTTGTAAAGCTGGTTTGGTGGTGCTGAACTCTCTCAGCTTTTGCTTGTCTGTAAAGGTTTTAATTTCTCCATCAAATCTGAATGAGATCCTTGCTGGGTAGAGTAGTCTTGGTTGCAGGTTTTTCTCCTTCATCACTTTCAGTATGTCCTGCCACTCCCTTCTGGCTTGTAGGGTTTCTGCTGAGAGATCAGCTGTTAACCTTATGGGGATTCCCTTGTGTGTTATTTGTTGTTTTTCCCTTGCTGCTTTTAATATGCTTTCTTTGTATTTAATTTTTGACAGTTTGATTAATACGTGTCTTGGCGTATTTCTCCTTGTATTTATCCTGTATGGGACTCTCTGTGCTTCCTGGACTTGATTAATTATTTCCTTTCCCATATTAGGGAAGTTTTCAACTATAATCTCTTCAAATATTTTCTCAGTCCCTTTCTTTTTCTCTTCTTCTTCTGGAACCCCTATAATTCGAATGTTGGTGCGTTTAATGTTGTCCCAGAGGTCTCTGAGACTGTCCTCAGTTCTTTTCATTCTTTTTTCTTTATTCTGCTCTGCAGTAGTTATTTCCACTATTTTATCTTCCAGGTCACTTATCCGTTCTTCTGCCTCAGTTATTCTGTTATTGATCCCATCTAGAGTACTTTTAATTTCATTTATTGCGTTGTTCATCATTGCTTGTTTTATCTTTATTTCTTCTAGGTCCTTGTTAACTGTTTCTTGCATTTTGTCCATTCTACTTCCAAGATTTCGGATCATCCGTACTATCATTATTCTGAATTATTTTTCAGGTAGACTGCCTATTTCCTCTTCATTTGTTAGGTCTGGTGCATTTTTATCTTGCTCCTTCATCTGCTGTGTGTTTTTCTGTCTTCTCATTTTGCTTATATTACTGTGTTTGGGGTCTCCTTTTTGCAGGCTGCACGTTCGTAGTTCCCGTTGTTTTTGATGTCTGTCTCCAGTGGCTAAGGTTGTTTCAGTGGGTTGTGTAGGCTTCCTGGTGGAGGGGACTAGTGCCTGTGTTGTGGTGGATGAGGCTGGATCTTGTCTCTCTAGTGGGCAGGTTCACGTCTGGTGGTGTGTTTTGGGGTGTCTGTGGCCTTATTATGATTTTAGGCCGCCTCTCTGCTAATGGGTGGGGTTGTGTTCCTGTTTTGCTAGTTGTTTGGCATAGGTTGTCTAGCACTGTGGCTTGCTGGTCGTTGAGTGAAGCTGGGTGCTGGTGTTATGATGGAGGTCTCTGGGAGATTTCCGCCGTTTAATATTATGTGGAGCTGGGAGGTCTCTTGTTGACCAGTGTCCTGAAGTTGGCTCTCCTACCTCAGAGGCAGAGCCCTGACTCCTGGCTGGAGCACCAAGAGCCTTTCATCCACATGGCTCAGAATAAAAGGGAGAAAAAGTAGAGAGAATTAGTAGAAGTATGAGGAAAGAAAGAAGGAAAGGAGGAAAGGAAGGAAGGAAGGAAGAAGCAAAGAAGGAAAGAAAGGAGGGAGGGAGGGAGGGAGAGAGGAAG
The DNA here is from genome assembly GCF_005190385.1 of Monodon monoceros. Taxonomy (NCBI): domain Eukaryota; kingdom Metazoa; phylum Chordata; class Mammalia; order Artiodactyla; family Monodontidae; genus Monodon; species Monodon monoceros. Next base: position 46,314,308 of record NW_021703772.1, read on the forward strand.
GAAGGAAGGAGGGAAAGAAGGAAAAAAGACAGAAAGAAGATACAGTAAAAATAAAATAAAGTATAATATAGTTATTGAATTAAAAAATATTTAGAAAAAAAAAAAAGGGACGGATAGAACCTTAGGACAAATGTTGGAAGCAAAGCTATACAGAGAAAATCTTACACAGAAGCATACACATACACCTTCACAAAAAGAGGTAAAGGGGGAAAAATCATAAATCTTGCTCTCAGAGACCACCTCCTCAATTTGGGGTGATTCGTTGTCTAAAGTAGGGAAGGAAGGAAGGAAGGAAAGAAAGAAAGAACGAAGGTAAAGTATAATAAAGTTATTACAATTAAAATTAATTATTGAGAAAAAAAAATTTTTTTTAAAAACCATGGACAGATAGAGCCCTAGGACAAATGTTGGAAGCAAGAGTATACAGGCAAGATCTCACACAGAAGCATACACGTACCCATTCACAAAAAGAGGAAAAGGGAAAAAAATCATAGATCTCGCTCCTAAATTCCACCTCTTCAATTTGGGATCATTCCTTGTCTATTCAGGTATTCCACAGATGCAGGGTATATCAAGTTGATTGTGGAGCTTTAATCCGCTGCTTCTGAGGCTGCTGGGAGAGATTTCCCTTTCTCTTCTTTGTTCTCACAGCTCACAGGAGCTCAGCTTTGGATTTGGCCCTGCCTCTGCGTGTAGGTCGCTGGAGGGCGTCTGTTTTTTGCTCAGACAGGACAGGGTTAAAGGAGCCGCTGATTCGGGGGCTCTGGCTCACTCAGGCCGGGGGTGGGGGGGGCGGGAAGGAGGGGCACTGCGTGCGGGGCGGGCCTGCGGCGTCAGAGGCGGCGTGACGTTGCACCAGCCTGAGGCCCGCCGTGCGTTCTCCCGGGGAAGTTGTCCCTGGTTCCCGGGAACCTGGCAGTGGCGGGCTGCACAGGCTCCGCGGAAGAGGGGTGTGGAGAGTGACCTGTGCTCGCACACAGGCCCCTTGGTGGCGGCAGCAGCAGCCTTAGCGTCTCCCGCCCGTCTCTGGGGTTCGCGCTTTTAGCCCCGGCTCGCGCCCGTCTCTGGAGTTCCTTTAAGCAGCGCTCTTAAACCCCTCTCCTCGCGCACCAGGAAACAAAGAAGGAAGAAAAAGTCTCTTGCCTCTTCGGCAGGTGCAGGCTTTTCCCCGAACTCCCTCCCGGCTAGTCGTGGTGCACTAACCCCTTCAGGCTATGTTCAAGCCGCCAACCCCAGTCCTCTCCCTGCGCTCTGTCCAAAACCGAAACCCGAGCCTCAGCTCGCAGCCCCGCCCGCCCCGGCGGGTGAGCAGACAAGCCTCTCGGGCTGGTGAGTGCCGGTCGGCACCGATCCTCTGTGCGGGAATCTCCCCGCTTTGCCCTCCGCACCCGTCGCTGTGCACTCCTCCGCGGTCCCGAAGCTCCCCCCTCCGCCTCCCGCAGTCTCCGCCCGCGGAGGGGCTTCCTAGTGTGTGGAAACTTTTCCTCCTTCACAGCTCCCTCCCACTGGTGCAGGTTCCGTCCTTATTCTTTTGTCTCTGTTTTTTCTTTTTTTCTTTTGCCCTACCCAGGTACGTGGGGAGTTTCTTGCCTTTTGGGAGGTCTGAGGTCTTCTGCCAGCCTTCAGTAGGTGTTCTGTAGGAGTTGTTCCACGTGTAGATGTATTTCTGGTGTATCCGTGGGGAGGAAGGCGATCTCTGCGTCTTACTCTTCCGCCATCTTCAAGGTCCCCCCCTAAAGTGTTCTTAAATTGAGCATAGCATTGGAGAAGTTCTCTGGTGTTAGTCACAGGACAGATTAGGAATTCGGTGACTAACCATCCGTAAGGCTATGTCACTCTGAGAGAATTTTCTTTTGGATGTATGCAGAACACTTTTCTGGACTCTGTCCTGTCAACATATTTGTCAAATTTAAACAAACATACAGGAAATATGCTCACAAAAATGCAGAGCTGGGAAAATAATGGAAATACTGGAAAACATAACCAGACACCACAAATATCTAGACAGAAACAACCTAAAAAGTTGAAAGTTAATGGGATGAATGTAATTCTTTCTAAATTTAAAAAGTCACAAGTGCTTATTCAGAAATTGGAGATTTTGCTTAGAAGCAGTCCGTATAAGTGTTAAACGTAAAGGTGGCATGTGTTGAGAGTTCTGCGGCTATTAAAATTTCAGCCTTAGGGTAAAAAGAGACATAGTGTCTGGGGCACAGGTTCTCTACCCCAGCCACGTGTCAGAATTGGACGGGGTTCAGAACCAGAATGTCTTTGAGCATCTTTCTTTACAAAAAACAAACAAGCAAGCAAAACTTCTGCCCAGATGGATTTAAAGGACTGCAAATGTTGTCTGTGATTTATCTAGAATGAGGAATATAGTCCTACATTGACCTGATGATGTCTGTGGACTTGCTTCAGCCCTGAATGCCATACCTTAGAAGTCACTGGACTGAGACTTAGGACTGGAAAGTGTAAGGAGATGTGAGATCTAAGAGAGAACATTATATATACTCTCAGTACTTGAAACACTGTCATGTGAAAGGAAAATTAAATTCTGTACATGCCTCACTCAATCTTCTCCATTTCAGTCTTCCCTGTCCATATCCCCCCGGTTCCTTATCTCCCTCAACCCAGCCTAAGAATCAGAATTAATGAATGAAATCTAAAGTACAAATTTCTTTCTGTAAAGTGTTTATTTTTAATGTGAGGTCTTCAAAAATGAATGAGTGCTTCAGTGACTAAATTCCCCAAGTTGCAGGCATTCAAATAGTGTTCCAATAGTACTTGCAGTGTCATAAAGGGCATGCAAAATTTCAGAGGGAGTTAGTATATTCAAAATGCCTTCAGTCTTTAGATTTTATAATTAGAGCAGTGAAGTATTACATCTGTCACTGCTTGCAATTATATAAATACATTTTATAATAATTTAAGAAAATACAGTTCTATGTTTATGTAAAAACTTGTTCAACGTTTTAGCAAATGTGTAAGGTTCTCCGTGGATATTAGGTTCTTTTGAAAAGATGTAAACCCTTTAAGGTTTTGATTCAGTGTACAGGAATAAGAATATGCCCTGCAATACAAATAGAATAGCATTCACTTAAAATTCTTTTCATTAAAGACAATCCTCAGGTATTTGAATATTCCAAAAATATAGCTAGATTGTGTTATTGTTATTAAGTGAAATATTTATAAATATAATTTTAATGTTTCTCTTTCTGATGATAATAGAAAAACATTTTAGAAATTTTGTTCAATGTTACTGGAAAATGGTTTGGTAATTTTTTTTAATTGCTATTTATTCTCAACCATAATATTGCAAATTAGCATGAGAATATATATTTTCCAGTGAACCCTCTTGACTCAAGATATTTGAATGCTTATTAAGCACAACTGAGGTTTAATTTTCTCCTTTCATTTCCATATTTCAATATTAATAGGCTACATAGGGGACCTCAAATATTGAAACTTGCTCTTCCTTAAAGAGGTTTTTGTTTTGTTTTTGCGGTACGCGGGCCTCTCACTGTTGTGGCCTCTCCCGTTGTGGAGCACAGGCTCTGGACACGCAGGCCCAGCAGCCATGGCTCATGGGCCCAGCCGCTCCGCGGCACGTGGGATCCTCCCGGACCGGAGCACGAACCCGTGTCCCCTGCATTGGCAAGCGGACTCTCAACCACTGTGCCACCAGGGAAGCCCTAAAGAGATTTTTTATAAATGTTTTGTAAGCATGGCCCTGTGCAAAAGTGAGAGCAAATTATTTGATTTTGATTTTTTGTCCTGAATTGTGAGGATCTCTGCATAGTTACAATAAATATGTGCTCAGTACATGTGGGAGAGAAATAATTCTAACACAATATCTCTAAATGTATGCAGTTCTGTGTAAGATCTTCAGAATGAAAGACTGTCACAACTGGTTCTTCTTGACTTTCCTGCTGGGATTGGCACTAAAATATAGTGGATAAGAGAAATGACTCTGAGCCTGAAGACTTGGTCTCAGATCCCATTTCTTTCACTTACTAGCTGTGCAACCTTAAGATAATTCTTAACCTCTCAGAACCTTATTTTTTCCCACTGCAAAATGAGGATGTTAATAATATAGTACTTACCTCATAGGTTTTATTGTGAGGTGAAATCAGTCAATATACATAACTTGCTTAGGACAGTACCTGATAACCTATTGAGTGCTACATAAGTATGATTTATCATTATTACCCATGTAATTCAGAGCAATACAAGCCTTAGTTCCCAGGTCTTAGTTTCTCATCTGTAAAACAACTCTTTGTAAATTCCCATTTGCAGGAAAAGGTGGTATTTCAACCACTTATAAAATCTCTAATTATTCAAATAAGTGCTTCAGTACATATACAGTAAAAAAATTACAATTAACCTTTAAAAGAGAATTCACAATAGAACTAAATACATATGTGGGAACTTAAACAGTTCAAATGTGTTTCCTAGAAACAAACTGAGAATATTGGCATGCAGAAGTATCATGGGGCTTTGAAACCAAAAGAATTTTATTTGTAAAAATTTTCTTTATAGTTTTCATTATTTCCAGCTTTCCAAATTTTCAGAATTCTGCCACCAGTTTTCCATTTATTTCAGCTTGAGCATTTGGTAATCTCTTTTGATCACTTCTGTTCTAGTCAGTCATTAAATTCTATTGCTTCTTCTGATGAAATGTCCATTCTCATCTTCTCCATTTTCAGTCTAACCTGTTTCCTTCAGACTATCAATCCTTCATGTTTAGATTACAACAATCATATGCCAACCAAACTGGGATGCTAATAGAAATGAAAGGAGAATGCTAAAAAAAATTTTATTTATTTAAAATATATATATATAGACAGAAAATTGGGTTTGTCATTTTGGTGGATAAATATTATAGTTTTATTTTAAAACATTTCAATTTTTAAAAAGCACAATATGTTGGAACATGATATACCAAAAAATAAGCATGAACTAATACAAGCTCTGGCAAACCAGATGTTGTAGACATTAGATAGGTAGATAAGGAGGATAAATAGATATCACAGAGTTCAGCTATAACTCAGATATACTACATATATTATTAATATAGTCATATACCAGGCATAAGTCAAGTAAAACATTTTATGTATATGTGTGTATATGTGTAGACATAAAAGACGGAGATGGAGAATCAGAGCTATATATAACATGTATAAGATATGACCTTTTTTGACATGACTGGCCTACTTAGTTACATTCATTATATTAGAGTCAAGCAAATTTACATATTTCTCTTGCTTTATAGAAAAGCTTTTTAACTTAATGGATACATTTTTTCCCCATGTTAATTTAGCCTCATCCACTTGGCTTAAATTTGTCTGTTATCTGTCTACCTATTCCAGATTTTGTCTCACTATCCTGTAAATAAAAAAGTTTTTTGTCCATTCAGAATAGATATTGTCATTAAACACAAATTATCCACTCTCTTCATTATTATTAAACACAAGTTATCCACTGCTTTCTCCCACCTAAAACTCACTGGCCTTCCTCATCGTATCTAAGCTGCTTTTTTACCACCATAAGGAAGACTTCTTCCTCTCTTTCCCCTGGCTTTTTATTTTGATTCATTTAATATTTATATTGCTTGATGTGTCAGCTCTGCCTCACTGACTAGATTACAAATTTTTTGAAGGAAGAGACCATGGATTATATATTTTGTAGACTTCCCTCCCCTAGTGTTTATCCCACTGTTAGGCACAGGATAGAAGACTAATATTTTTTTTATTTATTAATTTTGTAATCCACAGTTACAACAGAAAGAACAAATGACGGTTGGAAGAATGCTGATCACACTTACCAAGTCTTTCTGAACATCTGCATTCATGCATCCATATTCATTTTAAGATTACATAGCATTTTATGCATATGTTAATAATTGTTTTTTGGTATTTCTTTAATATTTATATGGTATATGTGATGCCTTTCATAGGATACTATTAATAAAGTTTTAATATTTATATGCATAGAGTTAATATATTCCTCTCAATATATCTCTTTGATAAACATCTAACTAGCAAAGAAAAACTAATGTTTTCAAGTGTTCATATTGGTACTGGGCCTTTTGAGTGGACTTGACTCATTCATGAAAAAAGTAGATTATCCTTCTGCTGCTCATAGCTTCCTTTGCTTCTGTATATCAACTGTTTTTTTTGTTTTTTTGTTTTCTACGCGGGCCTCTCCCGTTGCGGAGCACGGGCTCCGGACGCGCAGGCTCAGCG